>NC_139653.1:49033798-49231298 GCF_951799395.1 Argentina silus | reverse complement strand
AGCGTGAAGTAAAACCCTCTCATGACAATGCTGCCTTTCATACACCCCATCCTACCTCTGGGAGTAGGGACGTCCACCACAGAGAGCTCTTTTTCGGAACCCTCTCTTGAAAATGCAGTGTCACACTTTTGAGAAATGACTGATATGGGAATCTTGAAAGTTAAATTATACATCATTAAAAATTCTGTTCATTAAAACAGATTGTTTAACTGCATTGTAGGCAGTCATGTCTCACTTGAATGTTCATTAAAACAGATTGTTTAACTGCATTGTAGGCAGTCATGTCTCACTTGAATGTCTCCTCTCACTTCTTATAATCATGATAAATGAGACACATTTGATTTGTGTCTCATATCACATGTCTCTATATTTTTAGCGCCTGAGACATTGCATTGAAAAGGCTGTTTTACCTCATCATAATTTCTCTGCTCTTACTGAATATTTGTCAGAGAGAAATGGCATGTCTACTGAAGTGTAAATACAGTCCAGTTTCATAAATATCCGTTCAGCTGTTTTCCATTTTCACATATTCTCCCAACTAAAACCTGATATTTTAACTCACACTTGAGTCACAGTATAAGGACTTTAGCACCCTAAAGCAACCAGTTTTGAAAGTCACCAAATTCCACCCAAAAAGAATATCAGAAAAAGTAAGATGAGCAAAAGAAGCTAGGTCGTGCTAGCAGCAACATGGCTACTACCTCGAACATGGCTAGCAGCGGCAGTAGTCCCAGTAGCAAGGTAGCAGAGAAACCGCCTGCTTGTTCTCTTATGAAATGTAAAGATTCACTGCTTCTATCCAGTCAGCATTCACAGAGCAGCTCAATGAATATATATATATATTTATATATATAAAATCCTTCGTTCTTCTAGCATTGTGACCGCCAATGGCACCTGGTCCTAGCATAGATTTTTGCTTATGATGACTGATATATAGATGATTCACTTACTTTAGACAACTGTACTTGTTGTAAGTCGCTTTGTATAAAAGTCAAATGTCAAAAATGTAAATGTAAACAAAGGTAACTGCAAAGAACACGAGGCAGCCGTCGTCGACCTGAGGAAAGAGCTGGCCGGTGTAGCAAAGGAACATAAGGTGTATGATAAGGTGGCAGAGCTGGACGAACAACTTGATGACTATGAAAACAGACAAATAAGAAAGAACTTGAGAATCCCAGAGGATGTCGAAGGGAGCGAGGTTGCCGAAGGGAGAGATGCTGTTGGTTTTCTGGAGAAGTGGCTCCCAGATATCCTACTGGACAATCCTGAGATAGAGAGAGCCAAGGATGGACGGGACGCCCAGACCCCATGGCGTTGTTCTCATACTACACTTCACTACAGAGACACAGTGAGGATACTGTAAGCATCACGGAAGAAAGACAAACTCTTGCTGAAGATAAGGCTAGAATGTATGTAATGGTCCAAGGTTCAATTTACTCTGAGTCAGTGACATTACTCAATGTTCCTATCAGCGAATTTCTATCCTTTCTCAAGATTATTAGGCATTCTTCAAGGTCTTAGCATTAAGACTTGAAAAGGTCTTACCAGACCTAGTGGATATGGACCAAAGTGGGTTTGTTCATAACTGTTCGTCCATAGACAATTTTATTTGTATTTGTTTGAAACAATGGCCAAAAGGAACATTGGGAAGAAGTTCCTAGATCTGGTCAAACTGCTTTATAAACATTATTTATAAAGTATATGTAATATACTATATATTACTATAGTTTATTTATTATTATATTATAATAATTGATTGTATTTATTATAATATACTATGCAATAAGTAATGTATAAAGTCTATAAAGGCTCCTCAAGTGCAAACTAAGAGTGATATCTCACCAAGCTTCCTCTTGTCACAGGGTACGAGACAGAGCTGTTCTTTATCTCCCCTTTTGTTCGCCCAAGCCATCAAGCCTCTTCAGTTGCAATCAGATCTCACCCATCTATTCATGGTACATAGATCAGATGGTATACAGGGAGCATACTCATACCTTGTCTTTGTACACAGATGACGTCATGACATTTCTAGTTGATCCTGACATATCCTTACCTGCATTTGTAGATACACTGAATCAATATGGGTCAATTTCTGGATACAAGATCAATCTGACAAAGAGTCTGGCTATGCCTCTTAACTCCTGGTCGATGAATGGTATGACTGTCCAGTGGAACTCTGATAAATTGACATACTTGGGACTTCAGATACCAAACAAACTAAACAAAGCATTTATCCTCAACTATACCCCTCTACTAGACAGGACAGAAGAATATCTTAATAGATGGAGGGATCAACCTTTGTCACTACTTCGGCGAATTAATTGTATTAAAATGAATATATTACCCAAGTATGTATGTTTGTTTCAAATGCTATCTATTAAAATACTTAAGGTGCTTCACAAACGCCTTAATACTTCTGTATCACAGATAATATGGAATCGCAAAAACACACAGAATAAAACTCTCTGTCCTACAGAGACCACTGGTAGAGGGTGGACTCAATGTTCCTAACTTATTTTTGTACTAATTTCACTGGGTTGCTCAGGTAAGGGCAGTATGGTTTACGGCAATCCGATCGACTGCATCTCCCTTCTTGGAAACAAACCGAGGAACTTCACCTTAATAACTTATAACTTGGCCTCAGTCCCATATATATCATCACTTAAATCTCTCCTTAACAGTCAATCTTTTTAGGCATACATATAAAATATGGAGGAAAATCTGTGTGAAAACAGGTTGTAATCAACCTATCTAGGGTTTAACTCCCTTCCATGTTATTACCATGTTATTACTAAAGGCAATAAGATATGGACTTATCAAATCAAATCAAATCAAATTTTATTTGTCACTTATATCGCATACAGTTGTAACTGACATAGTGAAATGTTTTGGGATCTCGCTTCACGCTCAACAACAGCAGTCAGCAAACAATCAACAATTCAATAGTAAGGAATAAAAAGTGACAAAAAGTGACAATAAGGTGACAATAGTACAAGTGCAATAATGTCAGTGTGCAATAATATGTTCAATAATGTCAGATGTCTTCTGATCAAAGGGGGGGAGGGGGCTTATTATAGAGTTTGAGTTGAGGGGGGGGTTGAGGTAGTGACAGTTGAGCAGGGTGGGTGCAGTTAGTTGAGCCGTCTTATGATGATAATAATAATAATAATAATAATAATAATAATAATAATAATAATAATAATAATAATAATGATGATAATGAGAATAAGAATTATGACTTATACATATATGATGTGGGAAGGACATTAGGACCGTTGACCTTGACAAGGATGACATCTAACAGTGCTTTGCAGAACTTGTTTCCCAGTATGGGGTCCCCCAAACTCATTGTTTTCAAACGTCTTCAAGTTAGGCACTATATTTCTACTGAGCAGGGAGGCCAACTGTTGCCTTTAAAGAAGCTCCCTCTAGATAATATTAGTATGTTGTTCAGCAAACGTGGAGCAAAGGGTTTTGTGTCATATGCCTACTCTGTCTTCTGCCAAATCATGGGGTTTGACAAGTTGAGGGTAAATAATAAATGGGAGGAGGATTTGGGTCATGTCTTTGAAGAGGAGGAATGGTCAGAATGGGCCATTAATAGTAGTCATAAATTGATGCGATATAATTTGATTCATAGAGTGTACTACACTCCAGATTCTCAGGTTTGTCCTCGACGTAAAACAGAGACTGGTACTCTAATTCATCCATCTGGTGCAAAGTGGATAACAGAATTGGCTCCATGTGTTCCTATTGAAAAAATAATGTATAATATAAAGCAGAAGCCTGGGGGGGGGCATATTTTAACTGTTTTTAATATGATCTGTCCTGCATGACAGGAATGTCTTCATTCCTAACCCTAACCCTAACCCTAAGCCAAACCCTCACCCAAAAACATTTAAAAACCAATAAATACAACAACAACAAAAAAAAAAAAAAAAAAAAAAGATTGTGTGAAAACATAGCATGTTTATTAGCTTTGTTTTTGCAGACAAAAAAACTAATGCAACTCTGTTGACAACGAGAGCCCACTAGAAAATGTGGCCGTATGTCTAGAAGAGTGGATGTGTGGCAGTTTTCATTTCAATCATCTCTTTTTCTGGTTTAAGCTTTCCATGTTATGTCAATGGGAAAATGTTCGATGCTAATCCATGGGACCAAATGGACTGTCAAATCTACTGTACACTACCAGCTGCAGGCTAACTAGTATGTTTCTATGGCCAATGCTGTCAGTCAGCTGCGTGTATTTGGAGGTCGATGCTAGCATCGGCCTCCTCTCTGAAGTTACAATATGATAGAGCTCTAAGTGTAAGCAAAATGAACAAACTGTTCATAAGTATTAATTTCCCCTCATGGTTTAGTGGTTCTCCTAAAAATAACAGCCGTAAGTCTGTGGTCTTCCCACGGTGCTGAAGGGTGGACAGGCTGACGAAGGCGCAGAGGCAGGTGGTGAACGCCTTCCAGAACCTGGAGGCAAACCATGTCCTGGGGGAGGCCGTGGACCCAAAAGACGTGCTGAACCACCAGCTTAGCGATCTCCCGGGTCGACGGGAGTTTGGGGATGGGGATGAAGTGGGCCCTCTTGGAAAAATGGTCCACAGTGACTAGAACGGTCCATCTGATGGGGGGAGGGCAGAGATGAAGTCCAGGGAGATGTGGGACCAGGTACACTTGGGAATGGGTATGGGCTGGAGGAGTCCAGCGGGGGGTTGGCGGGAGATTTTGTTCCGCACACACACCATGCAGGCAGCAATGAAGGCTCGTGTGTCCGTTTCCATTGTGGGCCACCAGAACTTCCTCCAGGGAAAATTCTAGGGTCCTGGTGGCACCGGGGTGGCTGGTGAGGGCCGATGCATGTGCCCACTGGAGCAGCTGCGGGCGTGTGGCCTTGGGCACGTACTGCCTATCCAGCGGTCCCCGGCTGGGGTCGGGTTCGCAGCTCAGGGCTGCTCTCACCACAGCGTTGATTCCCCAAGAGACCAGGGCCGCGATGAGGGCACTGGGGAGGATGGGCTTGGGCCGTTTCTCCACACCGACGGGGTCGATTTGCCGGGAGAGGGCTTCGTGCTTGACGTTTTTCGACCCCGGGCAGGAGGAGATGGTGAACTCGAAACGCATGAAGAGCATCCACCTGGCCTGGTTTGAGTTGAGTTGAGGCACTTGGCCCCTTGGATGTACGCCAGGTTCTTCCTCCGCCAGCAGCTCGCGGGTCCCCCATTGTAATTGCATTCCGCCGACGTGAGCCGTATATACAGGGATGGGTCTTGTTGTCCGAGGGGAACCACTGGGACACCACTGCCCCCACCTCAATGTCCAATGTCCATCCAGCAAATTCCCCGCCGCTCCCGAGTCAATTAACGCCCGTATGATGGGTGTGCTGGGCCCACTGCACCACTGAGGGGAAAGATGTTCTTGTGTCTCTTAGGTCGAAGGCTGAACGTCGACACGCTAGCTCCCCTCCCGTGGCTCGCCAGACCGGTGGCGCGACCCACCCGTAGGCAGCGTTGCCTCTGCTCTCTGGGGAGACACACCCCTCTCCTCTCTGAGGAGACGCACTGCTTGGGCTCCACCGGAGACAGTTAGTCCGGGGGAAAGTGAGTGGGCTCTGGGCTGGGTGTGTACTGGAGAGGTGTGCCGAGAGTCGACCTTCTCTTGTGCATCCGCTCATGTCCACGATTGTCCATCTGTATGGTCAGGTCAATGAGGGCCTCCAGTGTCTCTGGTAACTCCCTAAGGGCGAGCTCATCCTTGATGACCTCGGACAGTCCCTGAGTGTAAAGGACGACGAGAGCATTCTCCTCCCATCCGGCCTCTCTAGCCAAGGTACGGAAGCCGACTGAGTAGTCTGCCATGGGCTGGTTCCCTTGGTGGTAGGTAGTGAGGCGTCTCCCCGCCTCGTGCCACAAAACCACCCGTGGTTCCTTCCGGAGTTCCTGAGTAAACGTGGGTGCAGGCCGGGGTCTGTTTCTCCCACTCCGCGGTGGCCCAGGTCAGGGCTCGACCCGTTAGCAGGGTAATGATGTAGGCGACCCAGGCTTGCTCGGTGGGGAAGGAAGATGTTCTAGAGACTGGAGACCAGAGAATACTGTGAGAGAAACTCCCAGCACCCCTTCGGGCGCCCGTCGTAGCGAGGCTCACGGTGGACCACAGGAGGAGTCAAAGGAGCCGCTGCGGGATCATCTGCCCCGCCCCCCGCCAGGGCATCGGCAATGGTCTGCAGATTATGCTTGTGTCGAGCGAGGATGGTGTCTTGTGCTGTGTCCATGGTGGCTTAGTCTTCCATAAGGTTTAAGTGTTGTAAGCAGACCCAGGTGCGGTGCAGAGAAAGGGAGGCAGATGAGTAGTTAGCGGTACCAAACAAAAGGATCTTTGTTTTGGAAGAGTGGACAAAACAAGATACAAAAACATGGACTCAATGCTTGAAATCAAAGGGGAGATCGCAGTCTCAAATAGTACTCATGTACTCATAATACTTACGTTCACAAAGCGGCCAACAAATGGTGAAGACTAAGCGGGGAGTGAAGGGAAGTGAGGGTACATACAGCTGTTATGGCTGTTGTACTTAGGCAGAGGACTCAATTGCAGGACTCTGAGACACAAACTTAAATCCAAAAGAATAGTCTTCACTTTCAAAAAAGTTTTGGTAGACGGGTAGGCAGTCAATGGGTAAAACAGATAATCCAGTAGGGATTGGCAAAGTAAAGTTCGGCAACAAGTAATCAATCAGAAAGGAGGCATATAATCCATGAGGGAGATGGCAACATGGAACGTCAGAAAAACAAGCAAAGATCAAAAACTGGGAAAACAAAAACACTAGTAAAGATTGCTGGTAATCTTGACACAAGGGACAAAGACAAACTGGTACAGAGACAGGGGAACACACAGGCTAAATACACAGGGAAGGATGATGAGGAACAGGTGAAGCCAATCAGGGCAGGGTAGACAATCAAACTGAGAGTGTTCCTGATCTGTGACACAGTTGTTTTTCATTTTACATCAGTGCTTTCATCAGTGCTTCCTTTACTTTTAATAACTGTTGATTTTGGTAGGTTTAAGGTTTTGGCTATGCTTCTGAATGATAGATTTTTCTGATATTTCAGCCTCATAATGGCTTCCCAGACTTTCATTGACGTCTCGTTGGTCCTCATGTTAACAGACACCAATAGAAGACTCGAAAGGTAAACGGAAAGCCTAGAATGAATACTAGACATTGAGAGCTCTCTTATGACTGCACAAATTATGTGACAGAACACACCTGTGGTCCTCTGTGGCTCAGTTGGTATAGCATGGCGCTAACAATGTTTAGGTTGTCGGTTTGATTCCTGCTGGGACCATATATACTGAAATGTATGCACTCACTGCAATGTAAGTTGCTTTGGATAAAAGCGTCAGCTAAATGGCATATATATATATACCTGTCAAGCCAATTGTCCGATCACTTTTGGGTAACCTGAAATAGGGGGACTATGCATACAAAGTGCTGTAATTCTGAATGGTGAAACCAATATGTACACAAATGCCTTCAAATAAAAGCTAAGAGTAACCTCATAGTAATTGTTTGATTTCCAATTCAAACGTTTGGAGAGTAGAGCCAAAAGAAAAAAAAAACACTTCACTGTCCCATTTATTACGTAGGACACTGTCATGAAGCTATCATGAAGCTGCCTATTTCATTTGGCTTGGCTTCAGCCTGGTGATAAACTCTCTCTCTCACACGCTCTCACATGCATGCACACACTCACTCACCCATTCACTCACTCACACACACACACACGCACACACACTGCCACGGCATCAACAACAATGTGACTACTACCCCCTTGATGCTAGCTAGCAATGCAGTACGTGTAACAATACCCGGTAACCAAGGCAAAGTTACAACCAATGTGCGATAGTTAGCTGACTATACTTTGTTCTCAGGTCACTCACCGTCTGTGCAGTGTAGCTAGATCATTATGCACTGCTAGCTACTTAAGGAACGATATCGCTCACTGCTTCCCAAAAATACCCAACCTGAACTTGATGGATCTTACTGCAGATGGCAACAATGTAGCCTAATAATAACGTGTTGTGTACTGTCATTTCATACCGGGTAATCCATGTAAAATGCAACTGTCACATCTAAGCTATAACTATCCATGATTAAGTCCTAGACATACTTACTGTATTTCTAATCAGGTTTTAATACAATATTACCATTGTAGTAGGTGGACTGAGAAATCCAACACTTTTCAAACTGGGAGAGGGCTGGATAATGTTAACTGCCTATAGAGTAGGACATGACTAATGGTTTGTTGTGTTGTTGCCTTCTTTGACAGGCATTAAGCTATCCAAATATGCCTTTCAAAAAATAAATAAATACACTTTTCAAGGGAGTTAGCGAGCTAACTTTAGATCCATTTTGGAATTTGATTTGGTAGCTAATTGCCTTTACTTGCTATTAAATTACTTTACAATTGAAATTTGGCAAGATTGATGCCTGTCGAAGGGGACAACCGCCCCAAAGAACCATCGGAGTACCTCCAGCTTATTTTTATTGATATTATTCATCAAACACTTTTGATGAAATCGATTGCCCCATTGACAATTGAGCGCCCCATTGACAATAATAGATTTTCTGTGTCTGTGCTCTTGTAAAGGATGGTTCGCTTGATCAGAGGTCCCCTTTTGAGGTTTAATATTGATATGAGTCACAATCAAGATAGCAAAATGAAGTACCCAATTTAAGGTAGCATCTATATATCTATAGCATAGGCCTATCGCTCAAAAACACTTTATGGTTCTTTTAGATTATTGTTGTATGATATAAAATATAAACATCCAGCAAAAAACCCTGGAAATTCAAAAAAAAAAAAAAAAAAAAAAAAAGATATTTTGGGTTGTCAGTAGCCGTAATTTAAATTCAATCTAATTAAAATACTTCAAAAAGTAATTCAAATTCAAAATTCAATTGAGTACCGTAACTCAAAAAAAACAGAATAATAATTACTCTTTAGAGAGGTTATAGACCTTACAGTGGACTGCTTTCAGAAGAATAGCCTATCTAGATTTCATTTTGTTGATTAAGGGTACAATATATGATTATCTTCACTTTGCAATAACGTTTGTAATGTTATCATTAGTTTATAGTGTAACCGTAATCAATTAAATGAAACCTAGATAGGCTATTCTTCTGAAAGCCACTGTAAGGTCTATTACCTCTCTGAAGAGTAATTATTAGGCTGTTTGAGAGAATATGTGAATCCTAACCAACATGCCCAGTGCTGAGTGTAACCTATGTTGTTTTAAGTACAGTAGCCCAACAAAGCAGCAGCAGTCAAAACTGAGTGTGCAGAAAAACCCTGTCAATGCAGAGGTCAGATTTTGAGTCACGGTACTCAACTGAATTTTGAAGTTGAATTACTTTTAGGAGTACTCAACTGAATTTTCTTGTCTTTTTCGGCTTTTTTGTCTTTCTCAGCTATTGACTCAAAATGTCTAACATTTTTTTTTTTTTTTTAATTTTTTTAATTGAATTTCCCTCTATTGGTCTTTGAAATAAACAATCCATTTAAAAGTACCGGCCTAATAGGAATAGCCGATCTGGTGTACCTCCTTTCTCCTTGCTCAGTAAATGTAGGTGCTTGTCCTCCACTTGACTCTTCTCCAGCCGACTGTGGATGTGGCTGTTTCTGCAGTGACCCATTCAAACTCAATGTCATCTTTGCTTTTGAGATCAAATCCCTAAAAAAGCTTAGCTGGGAGGCCTCAGGTCTGGGATATTAGTTGTATGATCGCAAGGGGAGAGGGGGGTTGTGAGCTTTCACGAGAGGCCCTTCTAAAGACGCCTTTCACCTCCTGGGCTAAGCAGGGGAATGTTTGGGTGCACACACACACACACACACACACACACACACACACACACACACACACACGTTAGTAAGGAATGCATGTTTAAGTGAAAATCTGTCTAATTGCTGTGGACAGTAAACATGGTAATAGGTTTGTCTTGCTTGTAGTGTTTCACTTTTATGCATCAAGTGCATTTTTTGCTGAAGGGTTACACAGGATCACACAGGGATGCATGACACTTATTGACCTAAATGATTGATATGTTTTACATGCTTCCTCATCAATGGATGGAAATAGTTGTGCCTGTTTGCAATGTGCTTACTCAATAAAATGGATGGGGACAATTGTTGACGCTAACAGCATTAGAAATGTTCATTCCAACGTATACACCCAAAACCTTCTATTGTATTATATTCTTAATACCCCTTTTGTCTTCCTCTTCCTTACACACACACACACACACACACACACACACACACCTGAAAGCCATGGTGCACAGGATACCACAGAATTCACCGTTGCCGCTAATCCTTAGCTCCCGTAGCCTAAGGCAGTGTCAGTTAGGCAGCATAAGCTTTCCTCCCCACCCTGCTGTCACCTGCCTATTTACTTACTGCTTTGGGATCCCCCCACTCCTCCCCCCTCCCTCTTTCCTCTCCTCTCATCAACCCTTCTCTCTCTCTCTCTCTCTCTCTCTCTCTCTCTCTCTCTCTCTCTCTCTCTTCTCTCCTCTCCTCTCCTCTCCTCTCCTCTCCTCTCCTCTCCTCTCCTCTCCTCTCCTCTCCTCTCCTCTCCTCTCCTCTCCATCTCTTAATCCTCTTTAAAGACATTACCTGCTAATATATCCAGTCATGGGGTATAAAAAGCTCGGCTATCTCTTTACTGCCATAGGCAGAGTGCTAAAGAGGCTTTAATGGAGGACAGCAACCAGGGGATATCACTCTTTTACCCTAAATACCTAGGAGTTATCTGTCTGAGTGGATGTCAGTGAAATACTAGTGTAGACTGTTAGGAGAGAAAGGGGATGCTGGTAGCAGAGCTAAAGTACATTGTCCTTTATGCCTTATCCTAAATTGATACCAATGCTCAATTCAGTGACTTTTATGTACATTTTACAGCCCTCAGTTTCCATCTTAGTAAAGCTCAAATGCATAATGTAACGATCACCTTGAATCTCTGCCCAGTTTCAAGGACTGTTCGAGGTACATTTTCAGTAACAGCTGAGCTAAGCCCCATCACAGATTAATTCATTATTTGGCCCAATATATACGTCATGGATGTAAGTAAATCAACTTTCAGTAAAAAACTGAATTCACCCTCTGCTTTGTTTGAGTTTGAGTGGATGGACGGCATCTAGGCTTTGCCAGAGCAGGAGAGAAACAAACAACGCTGATGGTGGGTGGTCCTCTGTGGCTCAGTTGGTGGAGCATGGCGCTAACGTCATAATGGCTTCCCTGACTTTCTTTGACATCTCGTTGGTCCTCATGTTGACAGACACCAATAGAAGACTCAAAAGGTAAACGGAAAGCCTAGAATGAATATTACACTTTGAGAGCTCTCTTATGACTGCACAAATGACATGACAGAACACACCTGCGGTCCTCTCTGGCTCAGTTGGTAGAGCATGGCGCTAACAACGCTTAGGTTGTGGGTTTGATTCCCGCTGGGACCATATATACTGAAACGTATGCACTCACTGCAATGTAAGTCACTTTGGATAAAAGCGTCAGCTAAATGGCATATTACATATTAGCTACATGTGAATAGATTAAACGATCATGTAGATATGGTCAGGCAAAATAGGCTCTAAAATCAATAGTGTGACCCCCTTCTCTCTCTCTGTCAGCTGGTTTCCCTGTTGGCTGCCTGTCTGGTTCAAGGAGCCAGTGTGGGCGGGGCTGGAAGGGTTGTTGGGAAATGTGGTTCACCTGTGCAGGTGTGGCCTACAGGCTTTATATGGTGAACCCCGATGGCTATTTTAGCCACGGCAGGTTGGCTTTTGGTTTTGTTCCTCTTTGTTTTGTTCACATCATACAACATCCCACAACACACATTCCATTCATCCATACACTACACACACAACTGATTATATAGATTTCACCTTACATTCTTATATTGTTTATCCTTTAAGTTAATAAATATATTACTTTAACCCTTGATCATGTGTGGACTCCCCTTTTTGTTGTGACCACAGGGCAACTTGGTCGTAACAGTAGTATAACAATTACCAGTCTTCTAAAGCGGCATGAAGAGTGAACATTGTGTGCCCTAATGTATCTGTTCACTTGATTACTTTCCCCAAGGCTCTAAAGCTGTTAATTTGACCAGTAATAAAGTGCTACTAATGATACCTTAATTAAAGCTCACTAGTTAGCAATGACAGGTGAGGGATGACCCAGACCTCAGCCAAAAACAGTCTGTTTAGAGAGTAAAGAGTGGCCTCTGTTGGTCGGAATTGGAAAATCCTGACCCCCCACCCCCCGCCTTCCCCCTTGATCAGAAGACATCTGACATTATTGCACATATTATTGCACACTGATATTATTACACTAGCACTATTGTCACTTTATTGTCACTTTTTATTACTTGTTATTGAATTGTTGATTGTTTGCTGATTGCTGTTGTTGAGTGTGGAGCAAGATCCCAAAACATTTCAGTTTGTCAATTACAACTGTATGCGATGTAAGTGACAAATACAATTTGATTCGATTTGATTTGAAGAAACGCTTATGTTCCAGGGTACACTTTAATACTAGCCATTTATAGCCACCAGGGGGCAGCGCTGCATGACTTATAAACAGCAGAGCACTTGAAGTGTCGATGAGCAAATGCATTTGCCTTCACATGCATATAGACAAACTGTACACAGTAAGTTTGAGCACATTTTTATTTTATTTTTTATTCTGTTACAGTACATTGCCATAATAACCCAATACTGAAGCACTTTATTGTCACTTTTTATTACTTATTATTGATTGTTGATTGTTGCTGACTGCTGTTGTTGAGCATGGAGCAAGACCCCAAAACATTTCACTATGTCAATTACAACTGTATGTGATATAAGTGACAATTAAAATATTATTTGATTTGATCTGAATACTACTACACTCTCAGATTTTTTTTGATCTTCAATCATCAATCAAGTTTATTTGTATAGCGCTTTTTACACAGACAAATGTCACAAAGTGCTTCACAACAAAATAATACTAAACAATATAAACAATACAAACAATATTATCTAACACCAAATCATAGACCCCAAATCATAGAGCCAAGGAAAAAACTCCCCAGAGCTGAGAAAAATATAGGGCACAGTGGCAAGGAAAAACTCCCTCAGAGGAAGAAACCTTGAGAGGAACCAGACTCCAGGGGGACCCATCCTCCTCTGCCTGATCAAAATATCTAACTTAAAACATATTTTTTTAATTCTATTTCCCTCTCTGTTACGTATATGATTTGCACATTGGTAATATTATTATTATTGGACTTGGAATTGAAATAAACAATCCATTTAAAAGTACTGACCTAATGGGAATAGCCGATCTGGTGTACCTCCTTTCCTCCTTGCTCAGTAAAGGTAGGTGCTTGTCCTCCACTTGACTCTTCTCCAGCCGACTGTGGATGTAGCTGTTTCTGCAGTGACCCATTCAAACTCAATGTCATCTTTGCTTTTGAGATCAAATCCCTAAAAAAAGCTGTGCTGAACAGTAAACTAATGTGGAATGTGGTGTGGTGCAAGAGTTCAGGGGTCCATAGTGGGCAGCTTTCCCACAAGAGCAGCTATCTGGTGGGACCTGGGGGGGTGGCAAGGACCAAGATATAGGGTGGATTAGACTCAGCCTGTACAAATTCAGGAACTGGAGTCTAGTTTTGAGGGGCTCAGAGGCCCTCGGACAGATAAACCCAAAGAGGACAACACAAGATTAGAGGCGGTTGCAAACTGAAAAACGTATACATTAAACAATAGGGGAGAGAATCAGCATAAAGCAGGTGCCCTGACGCCCTCGGCACATATAAAACAGACCTAAAGGACAAGGCTAGTGCCCGCATTAATTTAAGCAGTAGTTGGACTGTTTACTGTCGTAGAGGACTGTGGGAGAAATCAGTGGCCGGTTGCCCGACCATGTCCCAGACAGGGTGGGAGTGATGAGGAGAGCTGACAGTTCAGGAAGTCTAATCAGGAACCTCAGACAAACACCACAAGTTCTCCTCTCTATTTCCTGTGAGGAGTTTCTTTATCCAACAGACGGCTTTAGAAGAGTTTTCACAAGGCCAGCGTGAGTCAGTGGAGAAAACCATTCAATCATTCCAGCTCTCACGTACTGTTCTCCCCTTAAAATGGTTTGCATTGTTACTGTTTACAAAGAATTCTACAAAGTGAGCTACCAAGGATAGGCCGGTCCGAGGAAATGAAAACAACAAAAACAAACTTCTTTGTGCCCACCCCCCCCCCCCCCCCCCCCACACACACACACACACACAAAAAGGTATATAGACATTAATATGCTGATTAGACCCGCTTTCTCCCCTTGAGAAGGTGATGTGGATGAAAAAAAAAATAGATTTAGCTGTCAGTGTTGCCTGGCAAATCACTCCAGTACAGCTCTGCCCATCATATCTGTGGATATCCTCACACTCCGGGAAGAGGCCCACTCTTCAAGATGAAGTGATGCGTTTGTTTACGCTGTGATTCAGAGGACTTCCTCCAGCTGTGTGAGTATGGCTGTGGCATGCCGTTGAAAGCGTGCGCTTCAGAGGCTAGTGCGCGTGAGAGTGTGTGTGTGTGTGGGTGTGAGAGAGAGAGAGAGAGAGAGAGAGAGAGAGAGAGGGAGAGAGAGAGAGAGAGAGAGAGAGAGAGGGAGAGAGAGATGAGAGGACTTGCATGTCCTGTGTATGGGGTTCCTTGCCTGCGGAAGGGAGAGAGGGCTGACCAAGCACAAAGAGGCAAATACTAATGTGAAAAGACAGCATCTAGTAAGGGCTGCATGGCCTAGCCAGGCGTGGGTTCATTCTGCTACAGGCATGAGTCAGCCCTCACCAGTAGCCCTCTGCACGCATACGCACACACACACACACACACACTCACACTCACACACACACACACACTCAGACACACACACACACACACACACACTCACACTCACACTCACACTCACACTCACACTCACACACACACACACACACACACACACACACACACACACACACACACCTGCGCGCACACGTGCACATTCACAGACATACAAAATTCTATCAAGATAAGACAATATGCTCTGCATGTTAATTTGCTGAATTTTTCATTTGCCTGTACATTAACATGAATTAATCATATTGCCATATATAATCATGTCATGCATAATATAATACAGTATAGGCTTCAATATACTGCAGCACACACACACTCACACTCACTCACACACACACACACACACACACACACACACACACACACACACACACACACTCACACACACACTCACACCAAAGGAGCACTGACATCCACCACCATGCTCTCTCATTAACACGTCCTCTCCTTCCATGTTCAAAAGCAGGGAGCTGCTGACAGCAATGGTTGTGTACAGTGTAATATCACGCTCATTACCAGAGAAAACACATCAAAGCGAGATGGGAGATAGCGGTGACCAGAGCCTGGGCTGGTCGTGAGTGTTGAGGTTAGCCTGGCAGAGCAGGTAAAAGAGCATGTTGATGTGATACTGTATTAGTCATCTGATATGTCACGGGCTTGAGTAATTAGCACTGTGTTGTTAGCTGTTGTTATCCCTGGCTGAGCCTTAATTGGGTCACCTCTTAACAAATCCAACTAATGTATAAATATAGAAACAAAAATAAGACAGACAAATATAGCAACACTACCGTTTGAGGATTTACGTTTGTCTTGTGTGTGCACCATATCTGCAAGCATCGACATGACATAGCAGACATACTTTGCTTACATCAACGACATACAGTACCCAGACATCACCAATTAAGATGTCTTGAGACATTGAGAATTTACATCTTTAAGTACGGTGATGGATGGGTGTGATTTACCAAACACTGTACATTGCCACAGTAAATGTCCTTTGTATGTAACTTTCTGTACCTTGCCATTACCCAGAATCCTTTGGTCAGGGCTGTGACCACCTCTAACCCTAACCCTAAGCCCCAAAGTGAATGCCTAATACTGACTATCCACCATATAAGTTGTTGCGCAGTGGGGTTTTTTACCTCCTGTAGACGTCTTCCATTTTGATGACATAGGAAGTTGCTTAGACTATTATAAGGACATTTTAGTCCTTATGGCTCAGTTGGTAGAGCATGGCACTAACAACGCTTAGGTCGTGGGTATATACTGACATTTATGCCCTCGCTGCAATGTAAGTCACTTTGGATAAAAGCATCAGCTAAATGGCGTATATCAGCTAAATGGCATATATCAGCTAAATGGCATATATCAGCCAAATGGCATATATCAGCTAAATGGCATATATCAGCTAAATGGCATATATCAGCTAAATGGCATATATCAGCCAAATGGCATATATCAGCCAAATGGCATATATTTTGCAATGATTATGTGTTGATGTTGCAGTACTACTCAAACTGTTACTTCCTGGATCAAATGAAATGAAATTGTATTCGTCACGTACATCGCATACAGCCATGACTGACGAAGTGATCTTGCTCCTCGCTCAACAACAACAACAGTCAGCAACAATCAACAAGTCAACACTAAAACTAATTTTAAAAAAAAGTGACAATAGAAGAAAAGTGACAATACTACTACTGCAAATAATGTCAGGTGTGCAAATAATAATGTGCAATAATTTCAGATGGGGAGGGGTGGGGGTGTCCCTCCATGGATGCTGAGGCAGTACAGGAGCATGGCCCCCTGGGTGAGAGAGTCTACAGCACTACATTCTGTCAAAGCCATCTGCTGCTGCGCTGTCAGTGTCAATCAGTAACAATCACCTGTAGTCAGCAGCGTGCGCCAGGCAGCAAAGAGGTTGGTCCACTTCAACCGCATGGTTACATTTCTCCTAACCTAGGCTCCCAGGCTTTCTTTTAACCTTGTTAGGAAAACCTGGGGAGACCTGCAACGTGTTTGTCTCAGGGACGAGGCTTAAAAGAGCCAGGTATGAAACACTCCACCATTGGTTAAATAGAGTAATGCCATTGGCAGTGAGAGTTCACTTGTTGGTCATCCCACCCACCGCCCCAGCCTCCACCCCCAGCCTCCACCCACCACCCCAGCCTCCACCCATCTCCCCAGCCTCCACCCACCACCCCAGCCTCCACCCATCTCCCCAACCTCCACCCACCGCCCCAGCCTCCACCCACCGCCCCAGCCTCTACCCTAGCCTCCACCCACCTCCCCAGCCTCTACCCACCACCCCAGCCTCCACCCACCGACCCAGCCTCTACCCCAGCCTCCACCCACCGCTCCAGCTTCCACCTACCTCCCCAGCCTCCACCCACCGCCCCAGCCTCTACCCCAGCCTCCACCCACTGCCCCAGCCTCCCCCCACCGCCCCAGCCTCCCCCCACCGCCCCAGCCTCTACCCCAGCCTCCCCCCACCGCCCCAGCCTCCACCCACCGCCCCAGCCTCTACCCAAGCCTCCCCCCACCGCCCCAGCCTCCACCCACCTCGCCAGCCTCCACCCACCGCCCTAGCCTCTACCCCAGCCTCCACCCCAGCCTCCACTCACCGCCCCAGCCTCCACCCACCGCCCCAGCCTCCACTCACCGCCCCAGCCTCCCCCCACCGCCCCAGCCTCTACGACAGCCTCCCCCCACCATCCTTGCCTCTGCCCCAGCCTCCACCCACCACCCCAGCCTCCCCCCACCGCCCTAGCTTCCACCCACTCGGTCACTCTGTATTTACCTATCTACGGGGGGGTTGATAGTTATGGGCTCCCTGCTTATGTTATGTTGTATTTGATGTTGTTTAAACTTCAGGCAGGGAGTTATACAGAGCGGAGCCATTAAATTACGCCAAACTTAAATTAGATTAGATTAGATTAGATTCAACTTTATTGTCATTGTGCAGAGTACAAGTACAGAGACAACAAAATGCAGTTAGCGTCTAACCAGAAGTGCAAAAAAGCAGAAAAGTGCAGTGTGAACAGTATATACAGGTAGTGCAGTATAGTATAACTAGTGCAGTGTAAGCAGTATATGAATTAGCAGTAGCATTATAAGCAGAATAAATAGAATGCAGTACGAACAGTATAAGCAGCATATGAGCTGTATAGGCAATGCAGTATAAGCAGTATATATGTATTAACAGTAACATTAGTGTAAATAGCAGAATAAATATGGAATGCCGTATGAACAGTATAAACAGGTATGTACAGTGTGTACAGATATGTGCAGTGTATTAACAGTAGTATTAAACAAGATATATAAGGATATGTGCATTATGAACAGTATAGACAGATATGTACAGAAGAGCAGTGGTATGTAGTAAGAGCAGTGTGTACAAGTGAGGATACAGTATGTACAGTTTATAGGAATACTATAGGGTAGAGTAGTGCAATTGTCCGGGGGGGGGGGGGGGGGGGTGCAGGGGTTGGTAGGTTGTCACCTAGGTGCAGAGTTGGAGTTCAGTAGGGTGACAGCCGCAGGGAAGAAGCTTCCTCTGAACCTGCTGGTTCGGGTGCGGAGAGACCTGTAGCGCCTCCTGGAGGGGAGTGGGGTGAACAGTCTATGGTTGGGGTGAGAAATGTCCTTGACGATGCTGTGTGCCTTACGGAAGCATTGTTTGCCCTGGACAGCCTCAATGGAGGGGAGTGAGGAACCGGTGATGCGTTGGGCAGTTTTCACCACCCTCTGCAGTGCTTTCCGGTCAGATGCAGAGCAGTTGCCGTACCATACTGTGACACAGTTGGTGAGGATGCTCTCGATGGTGCAGCAGTAGAAGTTCACCAGGATCTGAGGAGACAGATGGACCTTCTTTAGTCTCCTCAGGAAGAAGAGACCCTGGTGAGCCTTCTTAATCAGGGTAGAGGTGTTGAGGGTCCAGGAGAGATCCTCAGAGATGTGGACACCCAGAAACTTGAAGCTGGTGACTCGCTCCACCTCAGTCCCGTTGATGAGGATGGGGGTGTGTGTGCCAGCTTTTGACTTCCTGAAGTCCACAATGAGCTCTTTGGTCTTCCTGGTGTTGAGAGCCAGGTTGTTGTCGGTGCATCACACTGTCAGGTGCTGGACCTCCTCCCTGTAGGCCGACTCATCGTTGTTGTTGATGAGACCAATCACCGTTGTGTCGTCTGCGAACTTAACAATGGTGTTTGAGCCATGTACAGGTGTGCAGTCGTAGGTGAAGAGGGAGTAAAGGAGGGATCTCAGCACACAGTCTTGTGGAACACCGGTGTTCAGAATGAGGGTTGAGGAGGTGTGGTTGTGTAGCCTAACAGACTGCGGCCTGTTGGTTAGGAAGTCCAGAATCCAGTTGCAGAGGGAGGAGTTGATGCCCAGTTCACTGAGTTTGGTGATCAGTTTGGAGGGGATGATGGTGTTGAAAGCTGAACTGAAGTCAATGAACAGCATTCTCACATAGGTGTTGCTATTGTCGAGGTGGGACAGGGCGGAGTGAAGTGCCGTTGAGATGGCATCCTCTGTACTCCTGCTCTGCTGGTAGGCGAATTGGAAGGGGTCCAGTGTGGGTGGTAAACAGGTCTTGAGTTGAGCTAAGACCAGCCTCTCGAAGCACTTCATGATGATGGGCGTGAGTGCAACTGGGCGGAAGTCATTTAGGCTTGTTGCAGTGGAGTGTTTTGGCACCGGGATGATGGAGGTGGTTTTGAAGCACACGGGGACAGCTGCTTGGGCTAGGGACAGGTTGAATATGTCAGTCCAAACCTCAGTCAGCTGCACAGCACAGGCCCTGAGGACGCATCCGGGGATGCCATCAGGACCAGCAGCCTTGCGTGCATTAGTCCTGCTCAGTGCCGCACACACGTCGGTGGGAGATGAGGGGCTGGTGATCTGCAGGGAGAACAGCCTTGATGGCCACCTCCTTGTTGTTCCTGTAAAAGCGGCCATGGAAGTGGTTCAGCTCATCAGGCAAGGAGGCGTCGATGGAGAGGGGTGAGGTGTTAGTGGGTTTGTAGTCAGTGATGGCCTGGATGCCTTGCCACATGTGTTGGGGGTCAGAGTTGTTCTTGAAGTGATCCTCGATCCTTAGCTTGTGGTTGTGCTTGGCCTTTTTGATGCCCCTCTGCAGGTAGCCCTGGATGAGCTATAGGCCCGAGCATCCCCTGATCTGAAGGCAATGTCGCGTGCCTTCAGCAGGAGTCGGACCTCACTGTTCATCCATGGCTTCTGATTAGGGAAAGTGGTAATCCGTTTGAGTGTGGTGACACTATTGATGTTGGAATTGATGTAGTCCAAAACAGAGGAGGCATATGAGTCAATGTCCGTGTGGGAGTCATGGGTGGCCTGTGCGAAATGTGTTACCATTTCATTAAACATGATTAAACTGACATAAGTGTGCTGACTGTACTTGTAAATATGTTAGCTAAGTTGATTGGCTAACACAGACTAATTTGCTCTTTTCAAGAGTAACGGGAGGGGGTTGTTGTTTTCAAAACATCACTTTTGCTCAAAGCAAATGAAAAGATGACCTCTACACTATATCTTCATTACATCTTAACGGTCCCTCCTAAAGACCTCTTCACCCCCACTACCCCCCTGTACTAACCCTAACCCTAACCCTAAAGACCTCTTCACCCCCACTACCCCCCTGTACTAACCCTAACCCTAACCCTAACCCTAAAGACCTCTTCACCCCCACTACCCCCCTGTACATGTTTCTCTCCTGTTAATAAAAACCCCCCAAAAAAAACAATTCCTACTTCTAGCATTGTGACTGCCTATGGCCCAAGGTCTGACCATTGATTAGTTTATCTTATGATGACTGATGGATAGATGATTCACTTACTTAAACAAGTGCATTTGCTGTAAGTCGCTTTGGATAAAGGTGTCTGCTATATGCTATAAATGTAAATGTAAATGTAAAAAACCTGGGATTGACTAATAACGATTTATACATTTCCAAAGAAGGTGTGAGAACAACGTGATATGGAGGTATGGCTATATGAGATTACATTTCTCCAGTCCCATTCTTCACTGAAAGAAGTGGAGGGGTGTCCTCTTTGTTTTTTGAATC
Source organism: Argentina silus (assembly GCF_951799395.1). Taxonomy (NCBI): domain Eukaryota; kingdom Metazoa; phylum Chordata; class Actinopteri; order Argentiniformes; family Argentinidae; genus Argentina; species Argentina silus. Next base: position 49,210,293 of record NC_139653.1, on the reverse strand, counting down.
CCAGCATGCCCCTTTAAGATGAATTATCGTATCATGCATGGAGAAATGACACACATTTTGTTATTTCTTTCAGTCCTGGTAACCTAACTGATGGCCATGTACAGTAGGCCTAGTTACAGTATGACCCCTGGCTCTTGGGCCGCATTTCAATGATTTTTTTTCCAGGATAACTATAACTAACAAAATATAATTATTCAAATACTGTACAGAAAGATAGTAGGTTCATTTTGAAAAGCAGTTCCCATGGTTTCCGTTTTACACTATAGAAAATGTGTTATGGACATACAGTGCCCTCCATAAGTACTGGAAAGATGAAATATTTTGTCTTCTATTCTATTCTGTCTTCTTCTATTTTGGCTCTATTCAACAATTAAAGTTAAAGTAGAAGTAGAGAATAAACAGTAAACAATAAAAGTACAGATTACCAGCTTTAATTCAATGTTTTTCTTTTTTTCCTTTCATCATTTAGAAATTACAACCCTTTTTGTACATAGTCCTCCCATTTCAGGGCACCAAAAGTATTGGAAATTTTACAGGTGTTTGTGGTTAGTCAGGTGTGTTCCGTCTCATCAGTTGTGCAGGCATAAGACAGCTGTCTTGTGTCTAGTATTGATTCTAAGCTTTGGATTTGCCTTTCGAGTTTGCTATTGGTGTCTGTCAACATGAGGACCAAAGAGGTGTCAATGGAAGCCATTATGTGGCTGAAATATCAGAGAAATCTACCAGAAACATAGCCAAAACCATAGACTTACCTAAATCAACCATTTGTAACATCACGTAAAAATAAAGAAAGCCCTGGTGGGCTCAGCAATTGCAAATGGGCTGGTCGGCCAAGGAAGACTTCTACAGTGGATGCCTGAAGAATTCTCACCATAATAAAATAAAAAATAAAAAATAAAGAAAATGGCCCACAGATCAGAAACACTCTCCGGGAGGTAGCCGTCAATATGTCAGAGACTACCATCCACAGAATACGTTACCAGCAGAACTACAGAGGCTTCACGACAAGGACCAAACCACTCGTTATCCTCAAAAATTGTCAGGTTCCAGTTTTCTAAAAAGTGCCTAAAAAACAAAAACAGTCTTGTACACAGATAAGACAAATATTATGATCAGAGTGATTGCAAAAGGAAAGTTTGGAGAAAAAAGGATCTGCCCAAGATTTACAGCATACCACCTCATCTGTGAAACATGGTGGAGGGGGTGCTATGGTTTGGGCATGTATAGCAGCCACAAGAGCTAACTTGTCTTAATTGATTATGTTACAAAGTGTACAGAAACATCTTGTCAAGACAATGACCCCAAGCTATAGCAACTAGAGAGTTTTTGAGGGCCAAAATGGGAACAGCAGCATTCCTGCCAGACTGCAGGAACATCTTATGGATATGTCCTCAGAGAGGGGCCTAAAGATGAAGTTCTCAGACATGAGTTCTGGTGTGATGTGGGGAAGGAATACCCTAATTCAGGGATAATTTACCTGATTACAGTTGTTGCCACAATTTCCCCCAGACTGACAGAATTTATGAGTGTGAAACACGGTCAGGTAGCACATTAATTGGTGAGTCCTAATTTCCATTAAATCTATAAACAATTATTATAATGAAGTATTGGAAATAAAAGCACTGAAGAATAGATGACGGGTTGAGAATAATACATATATTTATTCCCAATAATTACTTCAAATGGTTATGCACATGATGAATCGAGCTCAACACAAGTGGTCACATGACCTCATAATCAAAGTTAACGTTACGTTATATCTGACTCCAAAATATATTTCATGGTTAATAATGATTGACAATGCTTTGCTCATCCTGTGTGACAGAAAATCGATCATATCGGATCCTGGATAAATCGGATTGGGAGGAGTTTACGCTCAGGCCAATATCTGAAGCTGATGACTCACTCTAGGTGTCGTTAACGATGCATGTGAAAATTAGACATTAAATGGGAGAACCTGGTCATGATTATGTCGTGCTGAATTAACAGAACTTTTATCTAGCGCACAACATCACATTAATGCACATAGGAAGAATAGAATGAGAAAAGAGTATCAACAAAATAACAAATTTAACAGTTTCAAAGCAACATATGTTGTTTTATGAACAAGTTTTAACCGTATGTAGACATGTGTCAAGGACGACATGGGAGAATGGTGGCCATGGGCCTAACCTGAGTAACTCAAAGGACATCTTGCTGTCCTTCTCCTAAAATATAATTCCCAACAAAGGACAAGGTTTGGGCATGTATAGCAGCCACAAGAGCTAACTTGTCTTAATTGATTATGTTACAAAGTGTACAGAAACATCTTGTCAAGACAATGACCCCAAGCTATAGCAACTAGAGAGTTTTTGAGGGCCAAAATGCGGAAAGTTCTTGACTGGCCAAGTCAATCTTCAGATTCAAATCCAATTAATTTCCTGATGATAAGATTTGAGGCAAAAAGACTTCAGACTTCAGGCAATTATTGCTTGCAAAGGACTGTCGACCAAATACTAAACATGAGTACTTCATTTGGACATTGTGTGATTTGGGAGCCCTGAAATAGTGGGGGGTATGTTTAAAACATGTTGTACTTTTTAAATGTGAACCCAATCTGAAAAAAACAAACATTGAATTAAAGCTGAGAATCTCTACCTTAACCCCATAATAATTTCAAATCCACGGTTGCAGTATAAAGATAAAAGAAGACAAAATACTTCCTCTTTCCAGCATTGTACGTCTGTAGATTATTGTTGCAGAACAAGAAGAATCCTGTTTTTTGCATTATCTTGGAAATCCGCAATCTGGGCATATGTGTCATGGTTGTGCACTTGTTGTACTACCATCTGAACCCTTTTGACCTGTTCCCTTGTGTACTATTGCTCAAATCTGCTGCTCATTTAATATATGCACACATACACACACACACACACACACACACACACACACACACACACACACACACACACACACACACACACACACACACGCAGTCTGGGGGCACAGGCACAGATCTTTCCAGCACTGCTTGCGTGTGTGTGTTTGCCTATAAGGAGACAATGTTACAGCAGTGCATTGGACCATACAGATTTGGATGGGACAAGCCGAGCATCAGTAATTGGAAAAGCAGTGTTTTTAAAAGAAAGGCAGCTGGGGGCTTCCAAGAATGACACTCAAATTATGATCCTGACCCTTTGTAGTGTGGCTGTCTGTGTGGAACACCAACTAGAGTAATGTACTGATATGGCACAGATTGGCTAGGATAATCGTCCATACAGTACCATTATATTACAGTAACTATAATGGAAAGCAAGGATAACTATGAGGATTTGCCTCAAACTAACTTAGTTGGTATGCTTCAACCTTGCCCAATGAGTTAATTCTTTTCATGTACATGACTAGCCTAATAGAGCACATTGTTCATCAGATTCAGATATAAGTAGTTTGCTAAAATGAATAGGCTTATGTTAAATATTCATTTAATTGCACAGCCTCTCACGATGTCCACTACGACCATCAGTCATGTCAGCCACGCAATGATCATCTGTTTCTATTTTTAAGCGAACAGATCCATTCTGGGTGGCTTTGGGAGGGCGAGTAAAAATTGTATGAGTGGGTGAGGGGTGAAATCTACGATATAAGCATCCCAGAAGACGCAGAGCGTATAGGGTTTAAAGCTGCGCGTTTGCAAAGGTGTCCATCAATCCTCTGCGCAATTGCTCAACAAGCAATCCCGAGAAGGATGGCAAGACATATTTGAAAACATTATTGCATTACTAGATCCATGACAGCCTATTTGGATGTGTCTCCCTGCGACTCATCATAGTAAGCGGTTGCGCCAGCAGAAGAAACTCAAGAGGACAATAAATAAATGAATAACATGGAACTGTGTGGATCATGTGTATGTATTGGATCTCGTACTGTAGTTCTGGCACAATGCTAAATCGCAGCAGAGGTCAGACGGCGGACACAATTGCCAAAAGTCCTTATATTTGAGTGGGACGCCCGCACCATGCACACAGCGGATATAGCTATCTCTGTGTTTGTAGTGGGGGTAATCGTAGTATCGTTGCTGTCTAACGTGTTGGTGCTGATCTGCTTTCTGTACAACTCAGAGATTCGAAAGCAGGTGCCCGGATTATTTATCCTGAACCTGACGTTCTGCAACCTGTTGCTAACGGTGTCCAACATGCCTCTAACCCTGGCCGGGCTTATCAGCGAGGGGCATCCAGGAGGAAGTGTTTTCTGTCAAATAGTTGGTTTCCTGGACACATTTCTCACGACGAACTCCATGCTCAGTATGGCAGCTTTAAGCATCGACAGATGGGTAGCCGTGGTTTTCCCGCTGATCTATCACTCCAGAGTACGACACCGGGACGCAATGATAGCGGTTGGATACACGTGGATACACTCGCTCGCCTTTTCAACGGTGGCTACCTGTCTCTCCTGGGTTGGACACCATCACCTTTACGCGTCGTGTACGCTCTGCAATGCGAGAGCGGACAGCACGCAGTTTATGATCTATACGGTGGTTTTGCACTCCCTTACTTTTTTCCTGACCTTGATCGTGCTGTGTGTAACATACCTAAAAGTTCTGCAAGTGGCGAGGTTACACTGCAAACGCATAAAGGTGATCACTATGCAGACCTTGATGATGATTGTTGATGTTCACCCAAGGTAAGACGGTTGACGTGTCTTTGTTTGATTCATTTACTTGTTTGCAGTTTACAACATTTGATAGCAAAATTACCCAAATTAATGTAAGCTGGTCACAGCCGCCAACACGTCACGATTAAATTCAGCACCGCTATTTTAGTTTCAAATGTGAAACCTATCCAAACTAACAGCAAAACAAGCATTTTCGAACCCACCTTGAAACAACGTGGTTTAGTGAGTTGAATAAGTGGTTTAGTGAGTTGAATAAGTGGTTTAGTGAGTTGTTTAGTGAGTTGAATAAGTGGTTTAGTGAGTTGAATAACTCACTAAACACAGGTAGGTAACACAGGTAGGCCTATATTGCCAGTATCCCAATCAAGGCACTGTTGTGTCCTCAAAACTTTAAAGCAACGTTTTCATATCTATCAGGGTAGAGCTTGGTATTACCTGAAATACTGTACTGGGGTGGTGCTCAGTGAAAAAGAGATGTGAGCATAGATATGGCTAATTCACCTTGAATCATTTTCTTCAGACATAGATTATTTCAGAATTTCTATTTTGTTAGCCATCTCTCTGTACCAAAACACTTGTTGCTGCATGGGGTTAATTCCAATTAGAGAAGTACCATTGATAAAGAAACAGGAGGGATGATATATATATATGACATCCAGGTGCTACACAATAAAATTGCCATTTAGGTCAAAGAATGTGTATTTTGGGAGATACATAAGTTTTTTCTTCGCTCCTTCTAAAACGATTTCCAATTGCTGCCACTGACCATTCCTGCAGCTACAGAGTGAAATGTAACCCTCCAAACACCCTTCACCAGGTCAAACAACTTCTTGATACAATTTATTGATAATTAGCAACATCTGGTCTTACTTTCCTAAATAGCTCCATGAACATCACCATGGTGCATCTGTTCTTTGAGTAAAAAAAGCCAGGACGCAACACCGGCTTGCATTGGTCTTTGGTGGTCCTTGAGTTTCCCTCTCCATTGTGTATGCCTGTGCCACTGGCTATGCCCCCCTGGGGTGGTAATGGTACCTTTGTCCCTTCGCAGTGTGCGCCAGCAATGCCTGAATGAACATAGGCACCGAAAGCAGAGGGCCGTCAAGAAGATCAGCACATTTATTGGCACATTCGTGGTCTGCTTCGCCCCCTACGTCATCACAAGGTGAGCAAAGGAAGGGAGATGGTAAAGCGAGGCGGAATTTGTGTGAATTAAATGACTGTCGTGGGATGCAGAGTTCATGAGTTTCAATCCTGGATGGGGTCGAGCCAAGTAGTGAATGTAAGTACATGTGTGTGTTTTCAGTGCCACCGTATATATATTGATCACCGTATATATATTGATCACTGTATATATTGATCTGATACACCAATCAGTTGCATGTGATTACAACATTTCCTTTTCCACCCTTTTGCTTCCACATGAAGCAGTTGTTAGATGCATTCTATTTTTCACTATCTTATTACAGTAAGTGAGGCTTAGGATTTGGCGTCAGGGCGGGCGGGAGGGAGGGAAGGAAAGAGAAAGAGAGAGATAAAGAGAGAGAGGCTAATCTGTGAGTGAGTCAAAAGCCGACTATTAGTAGAGGTCCAACAGTGAAATGAGAGAAAGACTCCTTCTGGGAGTAATTATGATAGTGGGATTGTCAACATGTTATGTCAACTGTGACCAGATCATATCATGTAATGGCCACTGAGGCCCTGTGACATATCCAGTACCACCCGTGTCCCCTGGTGTCTCTCAGGGTCTCCTCCCTCTGGCTTCCCAGAATGTTTTGTAACAACATTGTGCAGATTCTGTGTGTGTGTGTGTGTTTGTATGTGTGTGAGTGAGTGTTTCTGTGCATGTTTCTGTGAGTCTGTGTGTCTCTGTGTATATGCAGGTCAAATTGACCCGAAGACCTTGTGAAGGACATAAATGTGTAGGGGGTGTATAGCATGTGCACTCAATGATTTTTTTTTCTTTGACATGTTCTTCACAGTAAATAAGCCAAGGCCATGGAGTTTCAGGTTGAAAAAATGTTTCCTTGTATATTTTTTCTTCAAGTAAAAATCTAAAACGGGTCAATTTGACCCGAAGACCACACAAGGGTGAAAGCCCCAATAATGTCCCGGGTCAATTTGACCCGAAGACTTCCAAAGGGTCCAAAAAGTGAAGACAATACGAGGGTTAAATTGCATATATTATGTAACACCTCCACATGGTACTGCTTTGTACAGTGCTGTAGCTCCAATAATTAGCATGAATTTATGAGTGTGTCAAAATGAAGTAGTTTTGTAAATCATTGATAATGCTCTATGTAGTTATAATGTTATACTATAATGTGTTTATAGATGTGTAAAGTATGCTTCACAGAGATACACTTACTGTAAATAGTGACGCACTGTAATGGTCTTATGTGCCTCAGCTTGTATAGCATGCCACTGGCAACACTAAGGTTGTGGGGTCGAGTCCCGTTGGGATCGTATATATACAAAAGATGGATGCACTCACTGTACTGTAAGTCGCTTTGGATAAAAGGTCTGCTAAAAAGCATATAAAACGTATATAATAATACAGACATTCTTCTCTGTTTCTCTTGTGTTTGTACTGACAGAATGGTGGAACTCTTCACCCCAGTGCTCATCAACCCTCACTGGGGGGCGGCCTGCAAGTGTCTGGCCTACAGCAAAGCTGCCTGCGACCCCTTCGTCTACTCCCTCCTGCGTCTCCAGTACAGGACGACCTGTAGCAACCTGACCAACAAGGTCCTGAGGAGGAATCCCCCTCAAGCAAGGAGGGTGGATTGTTGATAGGAATACAGGCACCGGCACCACCACCACCACCACCACCACCACCACCATCAGGGGTACATGTACCCGGTCACGCGTGTGGTTCCCAAGGGGTACGTGGGAAGATTTCCAAAAATATGCACTTAATTTTTTTTTTTATAAGAGATTGGGGGATTTTACAAAAATGTGGTTGTCAAAATGTTTTACATTAATTCTAAGTTATATCAATCTCAAAAATGATAGTCATGTGGCCTGGGGTGGTCCAGTTGTCTAACAGCCTACAGTGCACAATCTGGCCCATGCCCTGCTGACATATCCTCTCCTCCTTACTTTCCTGTTTTTCTCTACTGTCTCTGTCCAATAAAAATAAATAAATAATAATAGAGTGTGACTGCCCCACTCCAAAAAATAACCTGTCATCCTTTATGAAACTATGATTGACAAGAAAGCAGCTGATGCAGTTAAGGCTGTACCATTGTCAAACAACACTGTGTGGCGTTGGATCGACGACATGGCCGTTGATGTTATTGACCAAATGGTGGAAATTGGGTTCATTTCAACAGATGTCAGTGGGGAAACGCAGCTGATTGCGTTCATGCATTGCAGACACACTTCGGAAGTTAACGAAAAATATATCCTGTACTTGTGTGCACAGACGGTATGGCAGCAATGACAGAGAGAGTGAATGGACTAATTGGCCACATAACAAAGGTAAACCCTGACATAGAATAGATGCATTGTATTATTCATAGGGAAGCATTGGCCAGCAAGAAAATGTGTCCAGAGTTACATGATGTTTTGAATGACGCAGTAAATGTGATTAACTTCATACAGTCCAGGCCTTTGAGTCACAGACTGTTTCAGAGGCTCTGCCAAGACAGTAGGTCTGAGCATTAACAGCTACTGCTTAGCACCGACGTGCGTTGGTAGGACTGTAATTATGAACACAGTAACCACACATTTATCCAAACTCCAAAATGAGTTTCAATCATATTTCCCAAATATTGAAGATAGGTCTTCAAAGCTGGACTGGGAACAGCAGCATTCCTGCCAGACTGCAGGAACATCTTATGGATATGTCCTCAGAGAGGGGCCTAAAGATGAAGTTCTCAGACATGAGTTCTGGTGTGATGTGGGGAAGGAATACCCTAATTCAGGGATAATTTACCTGATTACAGTTGTTGCCACAATCTCCCCCAGACTGACAGAATTTATGAGTGTGAAACACGGTCAGGTAGCACATTAATTGGTGAGTCCTAATTTTCGTTAAATCTATAAACAATTATTATAGTAAAGAATTGGAAATAAAAGCACTGAAGAATAGATGACGGGTTGAGAATAATACATATATTTATTCCCAATAATTACTTCAAATGGTTATGCACATGATGAATCGAGCTCAACACAAGTGGTCACATGACCTCATAATCAAAGTTAACGTTACGTTATATCTGACTCCAAAATATATTTCATGGTTAATAATGATTGACAATGCTTTGCTCATCCCTGTGTGACAGAAAATCGATCATATCGGATCCTGGATAAATCGGATTGCAAGGTGTTTACGCTCAGGCCAATATCTGAAGCTGATGACTCACTCTAGGTGTCGTTAACGATGCATGTGAAAATTAGACATTAAATGGGAGAACCTGGTCATGATTATGTCGTGCTGAATTAACAGAACTTTTATCTAGCGCACAACATCACATTAATGCACATAGGAAGAATAGAATGAGAAAAGAGTATCAACAAAATAACAAATTTAACAGTTTCAAAGCAACATATGTTGTTTTATGAACAAGTTTTAACCGTATGTAGACATGTGTCAAGGACGACATGGGAGAATGGTGGCCATGGGCCTAACCTGAGTAACTCAAAGGACATCTTGCTGTCCTTCTCCTAAAATATAATTCCCAACAAAGGACAAGGTGTGAGACACTTTACAATCGCAAAGGAATTGACAAATGGCAAAGGTGGTCATTTAACTGTAAATATGTATACACATTTAAATCAAGGCTGGCGCAACCAAAATCCGTCTACAATAGTATCATTGGTATTATTGATTAATATGATCTCTATGTTTTAAATGACATGCCTTTAAAACATTTTAACCCATAAGTTGGGGATCACCACAGCTGCTTGCATATTAGGGGCTACTTCGGGTGGGCTTCAAATGCTTTGGGGGTACAGTACTCAAAAAAGGTTGGGAACCACCGGTTTAAGTGAATGTCAAGCAAAACACCAGGATTCACCATGAGTGACATTTCTGGTGGATAGAATTGCAAACATTAAGGCATACCTCATAGTTCTCTAAAGAATTTAATTAATTTTAACTATTTTAGAGTATACCTGCAATCTGAAGTAAGATTGAACCATAATGATGATGTATAGTACACAGTAGCATATTGGCCATGGCTCACTAGTATGATGCCAATGCAGCTGTCCAAAGCCCAAAACATTGAGTGCCTTTCATGTTATGTAACTGTAACAAAGACTGATTTTATGAAATCACAAGAACAGGGATAACTCTCTTGATTTTTCACCTATTGGAACATTTTGATGGTACTCCATACAGCATGACACAGGAATGAAAAGATTTATCAAGCAGTAAGAATTATTTTCCTTAGTGATATCTGGAATGATGTCTTATGTAACTTCAAAAAGGGAACACAGCAAATCTGTGTGTGTATGTCTGTGTATGTTGATACTGTAGATTCTACTAAGATGGCTGTAAAGTTATAATGTTGTTTTATGTTGTATTTTTCACATCACACATAAAACAGGGTAACTGTGTCTTTGGATGTGATAGTAATAAGCAGTAGTGTGTTTGCCCACTCTCTGATTCTACATTGAGGAGTCTTCATGCAGTCATCCGAATAACAGATATTTACCTTTTTAATGTTACAGGTTACAGTTAGAGTTTTACCTTAATGTCCTGTGTGAATGTGTGGGAACAAAAAAAGCTATTCATTTTGCTAAATGCAGCTATTTTACTAAACATATTTGTGACTATTGTAATAAATGCTGCGCATTTTGAAAGACTCAATGCCTCAAGTTATTTGTATGTTTCTTGCGTACATAATGGTGGAACGGTACATTATGTTAATGTTATCTGCAGGAATATGTTCATGGTTAACTGTGTTTAATTATATTTCAACTTTTACACTGTTGGCCGTTGCACTCAACCAAAGGTAAACCCACTGTAACACAAGCAGCAACAAAGTCGCCTAGCATGTGTATCAGAAACGATCGCACGAGGCTAACATAGTTATACCATGGAAACGTGAAGATTTAACTATGTCGTATTTCCAGCTAAGTTAGTGGTCAGTCAGTATTGGGCATTAATGGTCTTTGTTGTCTAAATATCCAGGAACGTGAGCAAATAAGAGAGAAAATAGCTTTACCAGACCAGGAAGTAATATGTCTGAATGATGAAATCCTACAATGACCATAGGGGGGGATGTTAAAAACTTGTTTATTTTCTAAATGGTTAGTGGAGACAATTTTTTACGGTTAAACGATAAGATCAATTATTTAATTCTGCATGTATTCTGATGGCATATGGTTATCATGCATTCTCTCACAGCACAGAGAAATTGGGGAAATGTTTTAGTGCGATCTGACATGAATAAGCACGAGTCGGTTTTAATAATGCAACTATTATTAACTAATATTATATTATAACTAATATATGTATTAATGACAAAATGGGATTTTCACGTGAGACAGGAGTAAGGATGTTGGGTTTCAGTGGGATTGAGACTGGATAAAAAAGTAGCCTACAGTTGTCATCGTTAAAAACGTCATAATATGGTGCGAACGTCAACATTTTCAGCAAAGGCAGCCTTCTCTCGTCCACTCAGTGTAAAACCCTGCTCAATCAAACATCTTTCTATCATAACTGGCGACATGATTTAATATTTGAGGGGTATTAAATACGAGTGTACCAGTGATAACTGACAAATCCACTAAAGAACATTAAAATACCGACAGTTAGGCAACTACAAATGACTGTTTGGATATGGGCAGTAAAAAAGTGAAAACATAATTTGTTTACATATTACCATTTACAGTTGTGAGTTTTACACATCAGGCTATAGTCTACAGAATAATATGAATAAAAGCATGTCAACGTGACAGCGTACTTACATTGATCACAGTGGCTGATCTCCCTCACTTTCCCTCATTCTAGCCCCACCTGCCTGCTGCCATTATCCCTGGACACTCTTGTGAGACTTATTCTCATCATTGCACATGGCATGAAAACCTGTTTTGATTAATTCATGAAAGCTCTCATTTCAATCATGTGAAATATGTTCAACGTGAACTTGCGGTGCCAGAGCGAAAAATGTATGACACGAACTGCGCTCTTTGCATTGAAAAATGAGCGTGCTGTGCCCATATAGCCTCCTGCTGAAATGTGTGGAATCAACTGAGAAACATTATATCGCTATGAGTTCATTAATATGCAATTTTGCGGACACACTACATATATTCGATGCCTGACATCATTTTATAAAGGGTCCATAAAGACATGATTTGTTCTAAATTAAGATTTATCAAAGGACATAATTTTTTTATTTCTCCAACCAGACAATAATTTGTCCTTTTCCAAATTAAAACAACTCATAAACTACTTGAATTGAACTACTTAACGGAATTCATCCAGGCTGCCATTGTTCTTAATTCAGAATGAAAAAAAAATAAAAAATACAATTAAACTAATTAAATTAAATATACACTTAATATCAGCTCACAAATTGGGCAAGGGAATACACATGAGCTACTATTTCACAAGTTGTTTGCCCATCTATTAGATTTGCTCAACGTGGTTGTATTGCTGAGGTAAAACATCTAAAATAACATCTTTGGAAAAGGAGGAGAAAGTTTACTGCCACGGTACTCCAGCGAAATCATCGCACAAGCATGAATCTTTTAAACTGTGACATACTGTAACGGTAGGGCAAAAGTAACAGAAAGTTACACACCTGATTTGCTCCTAGTGCTCCTCTAAGGACAGCTCATAAATAGTCGTTGAAAATGATGAAAAACATTTCCTACCACATTTCCTACCGAATCATCTATCCATCAGTCATCATAAGAAAAAGTAATCTATGGTAAGACCAGGGGCTATTGGCAGTCACAATGCTAGAAGAAGGAAATATTTAAATATATATAAATAGCCATGACCAAGTAGCGCGGCTGCTGCATCCACGTAGAGGGGGCGGTGCCAGGCGGCCAGCCGAGGTGGAAGAGCAGAGTGATCGGGCAGGGGTTTGGGGGCTGACCATTGCTTGCAAGTAGGGAGAGGCAGTTCCCTTTGCCGCCCGGTAGGCGAGCGCCAGGGTCTTGAATCTGATGCAAGCTGCTACCGGGAGCCAGTGAAGGGTGCGAAGGAGGGGAATGACATGGGAGAATTTGGGGAGATTGAACACCAGACAGGCAGCAGCATTCTGCATGAGCTGCAGAGACCTGATGGTGGAGGCAGGGAAACCGGCCAAGAGTGCGTTGCAGTAGTCAAGGCGAGAGATCACAAGTGTTTGGACCAAAAGTTGTGCTGCTTCTCTGGTGAGGACTGGACGTGTCCTTCTGATGTTGTAGGAACAATCTACAGGAGCGTGCTGTTGCTGTGATGTTTGCCACACAGGATAAGTGGTTGTCAAGGATCACCCCAAGGTTCTTGGTTGTATGGGAGGAGGTCTTGTAGGAGAAGTCTTGTAGAGGGCAGACTGACACCGGACTGTACCGAGCCGAGAGATTTGGTATAGAGGGAGAACAGTAAGGGCCCTAGGACAGAGCCCAGTGGTGAGGGCTCATGGAGAGGACAGCGATCCTCTCCGCGTCACGTGGTAAGAGCGATCGGCCAGGTAGGATGCGAACCAGGAGAGTGCATGGAAATAAGACAGACATTGTGGATTTATCGCCAGCTGTTACTTTTATCCCAAGGAGGCGTTACTCCCAGCAGCTACAAAGGTAATGTTGCGGTGGTTCCATTTTCTGTCTACTGTATTTAAACTAATTGAACCTAGAATTTAAGTTGCAAATAGTAGAGGACATATACAGTGTCTTCTATCTATCTATCTATCTATCTATTTACAGTACCCTGTGTAAGTAATTGGCTCTATACTCCAAAACTTTGGATTTTAAATCAAACAATTACTATGAGTTTAAAGCATAGATTCTCAACTTTTCTTCTGAGGGATTTGTTTCACCATTTAGAAATGTTTTTACATAGTCCCCCTATTTCAGGGCATCAAAATTAATGGGACAGATTTATATAATGTCCAAATTAAGCACTTATGTTTCGTAGCAAAGCATATCTAATATTGATAATCTGACTCCAGTGCAATGTTCCCTCTAATTTTTCATGTGTCTGGGCATATACACAAGCTCCCTGAGCACACTGAGGACCACTGTGAGCAACATCAGATGTGCACGCTGTGGCCACACACCAGTATCACACCTGTTCAAAACCTTGGATCATAGCAAGTTACATGGCTTATTAAAATAATCAAATTACAGCAGCAATTTTCATTAGTTTACTTTTAATATAAGCGATTTGGCCCACTTAAAATGAAAAAGACAAAAATCTTGTTGTTCATGAGATGTATAGTATGTTATATGTTATATGTGAGAGTCCTGCTTTGGCCATGGGAAGAGTCCTGCTTTGGCCATGGGAAGAGTCCTGCTTTGGCCTGGCTGTGGTCCAGTTGTGGCCTGGCTGAGGGTCCTGTTCTGGAAAAAAATTAGACATATACACCTTTCAGACATAACATTTTGTTCACATTAAAACATTCACATTTTGCTCAATGACATGTGCTGTAGCTTGTGATACAGTGTAAATTCTTGTAACTCTTTGTCTGTAAAATATCTAATTACACAGTTTTTTTATTAGCATTTCTACTACCCATAAATTATCTAGTAGTAACAGCATTTAATGATTAATATCCATAAATAAAAAATCTTAATAAATGTCACTAGAATATGCACACATTTTGACTTTAATTTTACCTTATTTTTCACGTCTGTCCTTCTCACTTCAATGGTTGTACACTTTGTCCAGGTTGATGGCTTCGTCTGCTTCTTGCTTTGACTTTATGCGCATCAGCTGGTCCAAATGTGCCACTTCAAGACGATTTCTGGATGCTGTTTTGATATGATTCATTAAACTAAATCCTCTTTCACAATCTGCACTGGAAGCTTGAAATGTAGCACAAATATGCTGCGCTACGCAGCAACTGGCGGCAAATTCAAATGTGCGTAACGCAGCAACCGGCGGTAGATGCAATGCTGCGTAGCGCAGCATCCGGCACAAATGGGTTAACTCCGCCGCATTGTTGTTAGCTAGCTAACCTGCATGGTGCGTATGGGCAGGGCACATGCAAGCACTATCAATGCTATGATTGGCTGCGTAGCGTCAGTAAACCGTATCGTATCATTGGCTGGACACCTGTCACTCACTGTGTTACATTGAAAAATGGTACAAAAAACACATTATTGGTCTAATTAATTAGATTAGGTCTAATATTAGATATTAATTAATACGTTTATGGTGAATTTTATTTTATGCGCTGCATAGATTTTCTTGTGCGCTGAGAATGTGCGAGCAGTGCGCGATTGCACAGGCGCGCAGCTTAGAGGGAACATTGCTCCAGTGTAATTATCACTATGTGCAAAGAATTGTTGAGTTTGTGCTGAATTACTGCAAGAAAGGTCAAATAGAATTA
Source organism: Argentina silus (assembly GCF_951799395.1). Classification (NCBI taxonomy): domain Eukaryota; kingdom Metazoa; phylum Chordata; class Actinopteri; order Argentiniformes; family Argentinidae; genus Argentina; species Argentina silus. The sequence continues at coordinate 49,195,144 of NC_139653.1, read as the reverse complement.
ATCAAATTAGGCTTTAATAATACGATATATTTATATATTATTTACATATATTTACAACTATTACAAGGCGAATACTTCATAGAGAAATGTTACATCCTAATAGAGGGAGAGATGGAGAGATGACCACTGGTCATTCAAAACAAAAAACAAAATCACCCTAAAAGTCACAGTATTTAAATTAGGAGCTGTTACTAAGGAGACCCAACCAGCAAGTGCTGGGCCATCACTGAACATTGATTACAAGGGAAAATATTCTAGTGTGGACATTATAAAACCACCACGTTTTAAAACCACCATCACAACTAGTTACAGTACAATAGAAAAAACTAGTACTATTTAACTTTTCTACTTTACTCAACAAAGAGCAAAGCTGAAAATGTCCAACATTGTAATAACATCACACCCACAGAGAATGTAGGAGGGATAATTAGTTTGAGGAATGATAATTAGTTTGAAAAATGTTCCACCCACCACTGCCCGGCTGAAATTATGTCAGCGTACCTTTTTGCTTCCACCCAGGGATTTGACAATGGAAAGGGGTTGAGAGGGTTAAGAGCCTTCATAATTGCCGGCTTGTGAGAAAAGACAAGTAAAAAGAAGAAAGAGAGTAGAAAAGGGCATAAAGTGGGGGAGCCTGCTCAAATGCAAAAATATGGAGAAAAACAAACTGCTCAGGAAGGCGGTCGTGAGGCCTGGGGAGACTTACAAAAGCTGAATGGAGGAGAAGAAAAAGCACAGTCGGTGGACAACATCACCTCAGTCACGCTACAAAATTGGTCTATAACTAAGTGGCCAAAAATAAACCTTAAAGGTTCTGGCAATTTGACATTAAGTGATTACAACTGTGTTTTGTGTCAAAGTTGAGTATGATTTCAAAAGTCCAATAGTACGATAAAGCACAAAACTTTCTAGTCTGACAGTTCTGAGGGCTGTATGGGCGTTGACTTTGCACTCTTGATTGACAGCTCTCTTTCAACACCTCCGACGGTATGTCGCACAAACAAACAAACTCACATGGCTACCTACAGATGGCGCTAGCAGGGAGAATCGCTCTCATTCAGCCATGTATGCATGAACCTTCTGACTCAGATTTCAAAGAAGAGGCAGAGGTCCCACCACAACGAAACTTGCAGCTCTCAGTATAATTCATCATATCAGTTCAATTCAATTGAACTTAATTCTTCAATAGGTAATTAACAGGTGTGGAGAGCTTCTTGGAGATCGCAGGTGCATGACCTCACACCTTGGCCTGGAGCCTGTGTGCCTGAACCCCTATTCCCTCCAAAATACACTCAATCAGTACAGGGCAGACCAGGGACCCATACCAATCAGACAGAGAGCAGTGCAAGTACATACAAACTATACCATGTTTATTATTTTAAAAGTTCCTAAAATGAGTAAACATCTGAGTGCTGGGAAAAGTATAATCTACAGCTTCACACACGCACACACACACACACACACACACAGTATTGAATGACACAAGGGAGGGTCTCATTGATGCACATTGTCTCATTGATGATTCAATCGAGGCATCAGGTCAAAATCGTCATCATGTCTTCCAAGCGGAGGACAGGTTCAGAGTAGAGCTTCATCCTTCATCAGCAAGCATCAGGGATTACACTGTGAAACAAAAGCACACAGACAGAGGGAGGGCAGATGGGTTAGACTATAAAGATAATCCATTTGGGATCTTTTTTCATAGCATTTGATGATTCATACTTTGTGGGGAAACAATGAATAGGCCACTCAGTGTTGAGGATGGATAACACCACAAGCTGAATGACAGGTGTGCTTCACCCAGAGAATGCAGACATTTTACAATCAGACATATACTATGAAAGATTCATGACCACAGACCATGACCAATCATCTACATCTTTGACGACATTGAAGAGGAGGTTCATGAGCTCGTCGATTTATTATTATTTTTTGACCATGTAACAAACATATTGCCAATACATGTTTTGTCGTGGACAAAATCTTTCCAATTAAAACTTTTGACTCACCATATGTTCCTGGGGTCTTCACTGGGTTGAAGACATACCCCCGCTTCTTGGCCTTTTGGGAAAGCAGACCTTGCACCGTCGGTCTCAAACTGCAGTCATCACCTGGCTCTGCGTCCAGCATTCTCATTGAAGTGGAATGCTGCCAGGTAAAGCCTGAAATGAAGGTGATTTCATGAGGAATAGCACACAGTGTACTGAACATCACAGCAGAGCTATTTCAGTCTACCTGCACAGCATTCCAAGGCAGGAGAACGCTACAAGTGTTGAAGGGTTGAGAGGCTGCACAGATTTGTTATGATAATTACTGAAATGCAGAAATCATTGTTCATTTGTCTTAGTGAATATATAATGCAATCAGTAATTATATGGTCCCTGGCCCCAATGACGCGAGTCTAAACCAATCAAAATGTTCTACACTTTAGTTTAATTGAACATGGGAGCCACTGCAATTCTCAACAGCAAGGAATGAGGGTCATTGATTAAGTAGCTCTATGGTAGTATGGACAATTGCAACGATGCATTGTTTTTACATGTAAGCAAAGGAATTGTGACAAGGTCAACATGGTATGATTACCTTAACTATGTAAACATGAATACACACCATGGCTCTTTGTCTTTTCCAAGGTGACTTTTGACAGCTGTGTGCCCATCGTTTTCTGCATCATGTTATGGGTATGTTTGTCACTGGTAGGGATTGGGGAGTTTGTCAGGATCAAGAGAAAATGATGACATTTGCTGAGTTGGTAGTGACATCCTAATCCACACAGTGTGGAATTGATTCCTATGCAAACCAGAGACTATAAAAACAAAAGATATTCATTCTAGACTATTATCCTTGCACTCAGATGGAGCTTGTTGAGTGACTTGAAGACAGCATTTGAGCAAATTGAACAGTGTCATAGCAAAGGGTCTGAATACTTATGTAAATTATGTATTTAAATGTTAATACATTTGAAAACATTTCTAAAAACTTTTTTTCGCTTTGTCATTCTTGGGTATTGTGTGTGGATTGATGGCTTTTTTTTATATATATACGTTTTAAATTGAGTCTATAACACAACAAAAAGTGGAAGAAGTGAATGGCTCTGAATACTTTCCGAAGCCACTGTATTTCAAGCACTGTTGTCATCTGCAACCATGATGTCACTACCAACTTGGCAGTGATAATGCAGAAAATGTTTTGACAAATGTGATGTTGTCAAATAGTTAGAGGAAGATTACATTACTAAGTTTCAGTCAGGACATTTACATACACTCACCGAATACTTTATTAGGAACACCTGTACACCTTGTCAGGGTGGAGGTGGTGTGATGGTGTGGGGAATGTTCATGGTCCAGAATCTCAAAGGAATGTCTCCAACATCTTGTGGAATCAATGCCACGAAGAACTGAGGCTATTTTGAGAGCAAATGGAGGCCCTACCCAGTATTAGTATAGTGTTCCTAATAAAGTGGTCGGTGAGTGTAGTTTTAATACGTTTAATGACAATGGTAATACATTAGGTTTGGCTTAATTGGATGGCTCTGCTCTGATATATCTCCCCGCCTGAAGTTAAACAACATTAAATACAACATTATAACGCAGAGAGCCCATGAACTTTACAGACCACCTGACAGCCAGCTGCCCGTCTCTTTAAAGTGCCATGCCTGAAACTATGTAAACTTCATTAAGTCTTTGTACAAAACTAATTTCCAGAAGAAACACGGGGATCTAATCTCAGAAAGTAAGGCTTCGTTGTTTTGAAAATTCCATAAGAAAATGCGGTGTATCGAAACGTTCTAAAACATAATTCAGAAGATTTTAATGCAAATTTAGATTTATTTTTTTCTATAGAAAAACCCACTACGTAAAATACTTTAAACACCTCTCAAGTCTTGAAAAAGATACAGTGAATACATAGGATGATCTATGTATAGAAGAACTATGTAGGGGGCGTTCAGCGGCATAACACACTAAGGCGCATACCATATACACGCCGTTTAGCTGACGCTTTTATCCAAAGCGACTTACATTGCAGTGAGAGCATACATTTGTCAGTATATATGGTCCCAGCGGGAATCAAACCCACAACCTAAGCGTTGTTAGCGCCATGCTCTACCAACTGAGCCACACAGGACCACACTGAGCCACAGAGGACCAGCATACCATATCATCGCAAGGTCCCTGGTTCGATTCCAGCCATCGACATATCCTGCATGTCATCCCTCCTCTCTCTCACCCACCCTATGTAGACATCAACATCGTTCCACAGGGCTTCAATTAGTTCTTTTTTTTTAAATATATTTTTAGGGCATTTCTGCTTTATTGGGATAGAGATAGTAGAGATTAACAGGACGGATGGGAGGGTGGGTGAGAGAGAGGAGGGATGACATGCAGGATATATCGATGGCTGGAATCAAACCAGGGACCTTGCGATGATACGGTACGCGCCTTAGTGTGCTACACCACTTGAGCGCCCCTTCAATCAGTTATTTGAGATGACATGACCAAGCAGTCGACAACACACCCTGTGTGTTGATCAAAAGGATATGTTTTAGAGAGAAACTCACGCTCTGGAGCTGGATGCTGATGAGATGAGGATGAGACACCAGGTCTCAATGAGGAACCAGCAGACGGGTTGAGGTGGCTGCTTGCTTTAAACGGCCATTAGACAAGTGCATGTATCTCAACCACCAAGAACTAACATGACATCCAAAAATGGAAAGCTCCTATGGTCTGGATCCCCAGTTACAAGACAGGGTAGACTGACTGCAGCTAATGTCATCAAAATGGTTCCAGGCCCCACCAGATATGCTAGCAGTCATATACAAGACATACAATCTGCATTTGAACTCTTTAATGAGCATTTAATATCAACATAAAGCCCTGCAAACATCAAAACATAATTTGTTTTTCATTTTAGGTCAATGAATGAGATAGTACAGTGATTTGCATATTTCGTAATAGTCATATACAATCAATACTTGATGTATAAGGGGAGGTTGGGGGCAGTCATGTATTATTTACTGGGCTATAAAGATGGTCAGTAGGAAGGCCTAAAGTTGCTGAGATAGAAACTTGGTTAAGACTTTCAGTTAAAATCATTTTCTGCATGTTTACATTGCTCGGGTCAAATTGACCCGAAACATCAAAGTTGTAACTTTATTTGAACATAATAGGAGGGTTAAAGCAGAAAATGTGAATATGCTACTTTTTCTGAACAGCAATCTGACACTTCAGTAAAGTGTGACGACATATCTTGAGTGCACTAAAGGTGTGATGGTGTCAGACATTTTTCTAGTTCATTTGAAGTTCATTTTCTCAGGGAACAACTGTCTTTCTTATGCAGGTTTATAGGATAAGGAAATCCTAGTTTATTATGATCTTTATGACCTCTTTTTTTTGCTTCAGTGAAGTGTTACATGTTTACTTTTACAAAGAGGTTCCAAACATAACATTGTTATGATATAGTAGTTGTTTTTGTTTGTTTTGGATTTTTTCCTTTTAGCTTTTTCTACCAAGATTGGTCTTTTTTATTTTTTTTGAGAAATAAGAAAAGTGAAAATGTGTATGTTTTTGTTCATATTTAATTTATTTCATTCATATTTATGTTATTTATTTTATTTTTTATTTTATTATGCATTGACCATAATAAAGTTTGTATAAATGGTCTGTAATTGTCTTGTGATTTGTCTTAAATGTAATAATATTTTTACTGACAAAAATTGCCAATAAGTATCGGTATCGGTATCGATATCGATGAAAATGCAAGAAAAAGTATCGGTATCGTATCGAATCCTAAAAGTGTGGTATCGCCCATCCCTAGTGAACAAACGAACCAGCACCGCATTACCTATAGGAAATTGCATGACGGCACAATTCATTTAGTTGAATATTCCACACTTGGCACTATACTGGAAATCTGCTATTGTCTTTGCACACCGCTAGCCAGCATCGGCATCATGCTTTATCCTTCGACAGTCGCTATATTCTGTGGCCACTTTAACAAATCGATTCACATTGCACTAACCAGAGCAAGACACCAGGATACTTGGCAGTAATGAGGCAAACCTGCACTTCTTGCAGAGGAAAAGTGAGGTAGTGGGTCTGTAGCTAGCTGACCGGGTGCAGTGAGAGTCAACGGGGCTAGGTTATTTTTTATTTTTTATTTTTTTTGACATTTGACATTTAGCAGACGCTTTTATCCAACAGACAAGTACATTTGTCTAAAGTCAGTCATCATAAGCAAAAATCTCTGCTAGGACCAGGTGCCATTGGCAGTCACAATGCTTTTTATTTTATTAGTGGCGGAAGGTTCACCCTCTCCATCCAAGTGAAAGCAAATAGTATGTCAAACTGACTATGCTAGTTAATAATCACAAACCTGTTTTAGGCACAACTAAACCACAAACACACAAAATCCATGTAGAAACGGTTTCTTTTATAGAAAAAAAGCAAGGAGTATTTATTTCAGTATTGTATGCATTGCCATGCACCAGAATTAATCAAATAGTGACAAACTTTTTATGCACACCCAAACTGCTACATAATACATTTCTTTCATAAACGGACGGTGTCAGCTAAACACGGTACCTACTTGTTATTGCCAAGATCTCTAGCAAGCCAGCAAACGAGGAGCAATAGATTGCAGACTCTCTGCATTCAAAGTATGTAGGAGAATGTAGTGTGTAGCTAGCTTTCTGGCTTGCTAGGTAACTACAACACAACGATGGTCTTAACTTTCAGTCATAATTATAATATTCCCTGGAAAGTAACTTCTAGCCAGCTAGGTTTCAGCAGATGCAAGTCAGCTAGCTAGATACTGTACCACAGCTGCTCTGACAGGAGCTATTGTTGAGAGGAGCTACAGCGTCAACTTGAAGGGTAAAGAAAAAAATAAAATAAAAATAAGACCACTGGAAAGCTTAGTTCATAATGCATGTTTATTTAGTTTTACAAAAATATTTAGTAAATAGTCATGTCAGTGAAAAGTGCATCACACACAGCATTGTTGATTGGGTAGCTGCATGGGATGCAGTGAATGAATATGGACCGAAACAACCAGCCGCCTGGCCAAGATGAGCAAGCATGTAATTTGGGTATTGCACCATGGCCAACCCCCTAAAACAGAAAGGTTCCAATCCCGAACGCCAAAGATAATTTCTCTCGCTCCACTTTGCAATACAAGTAGCCTGTAGAGTCAGGTAGCCAAATTGAGTGCACTGCATGCAGTTGCACACGCTTGGGACCCAGCAGTAAACCACAACTTGTGACATTCACCAGCGGTTACTGTTTAAAAGACAAGGCAGTATCAAGAACAAAGAGAATTATAAAAGGAGTAGAAATTAAAACAATTTACTTGATGACAAATTTACCTCAGTGTCAGTCTTGCAGTTACACTATAGGCTAGTCATCAGTCACCCTAACTGCATGAAGTTTGGTGAGCACATTGTTTTTAACTTTTCATTTTAATCACAGGATTAATTATATCATTTTGTCAAATTTATTTCAATTTACTTTTGTTGAAGTTAGCTTAAGGTACCCTTTCTGAAGAGCATGCCTGAAAACAGCAAGGTTCCAATCATGAAAACCAACGATTATAATTGCAGACACTCTCGCTGCCCTCTGCAATACATGTAACCTTAATTTAGGAGTTACCACTGGTTCTGTAGTAGTCTATCTTGCAAATTATGTTGGTAAAGGAGACAAATGCAATATGATTACAATGAGGATAAATACCTCAGTTTACTGAGGAGTGGCTTCCGTCTGGCCACTGTACCATAAAGGCCTGATTGGTGGTGTGTTGCAGAGAGTTGTTCTTCTGGAAGGTTCTCCTATCTCCACAGAAGAACTCTGGAGCTCTGTCAGAGTGACCATTGGGTTCTTGGTCACCTCCCTGACGATAGCCCTTCTCCCCCTATTGCTCAGTTTGGCTGGGAGGCCAGCTCTAGGAAGAGTCTTGGTGGTTCCAAACTTCTTCCATTTAAGAATGATGGAGGCTACTGTGTTATTGGGGACCTTCAATACTGCAGAATTTTTTTTCCACCTTTCCCTGCAAATCTGTACCTCAGCTCAATCCTGTCTCGGAGGTCAACGGACAATTCCTTTGACCTCATGGCCTGGTTTTTGCTCTGACATGCACTGTCAACTGTGGGACCTTATATAGACAGATGTGTGCCGTTCCAAATCATGTCCAATCAATTCAATTTACCACAGGTGGACTTCAATCCAATCGTAGAAACATCTCAAGGATGATCAATAGAAACATTTATTTATAAATTAGCGAACATTTCTAAAAATCTGTTTTTGCTTTGACATTATGGGGTATTGCGTGTAGATTGATGAGGAAAACATATTATTGAATCCATTTTAGAATAAGGCTGTAACATAACAAAATGTGGAAAAAGTGAAGAGGTCTGAATACTTTCCGAATGCACTGTATGTGCAGTTTGTCTGTGAGACTGGTCTGTTTAATACCGTAGTCCTGAAATTGCTGAGCCAAGTCATGAGGAATTTAAAAAGTCAATAGATCAAGCAAAGACAACTAATTTCTGTGCATGTATTTTAATTTTATTTCAGAGAATGGTGTTCATGGTGTACAGGAGCTGGGTGAAGAGGTTAGTCCAATACGCCGTATTGAATACGGTATGTAAAAATGTCCTCGGTTGTCAACATTTTCAGCCGGCATAACAATGTCTTTTCCTTTTCTATAGCATGCATAGTATGCCGATGGATGAGGATCCAATTAATGTGGATGAGGATGAAGTCAATGATCTTCTGAACAGTGTGTAAGAGTGAAGGTAATGCCTTATTTCAGGAATACCTTGTTACGTCATAATGGGGTTCTTCTATTTCTAGGATCCAGACATGTGTTGTGAGTGCTATGACCGATTGCTGGAATTCTTATGTTGAAGGAGGCCCAGTGAGAATACCATTATCAGGAGACACAGAGGACAGAACCAGCTTTCCTAATAAGCTTATTCTGCCTCTTGGTGTCTGTGGGGGGACATGCAGCGTTCGGCCTGTAGAGGGAGCTACAGGACCGTGGCCAGGGTTCGAAAGCGAGGCTGGTTGCTGACCTGTTGCAAATCAAGCCTCGCTAACGAAAGGGTTTAAGATGTGTGTGCCTCTGTGTTCGTGGAGGACGGAAGGACGGCAACTGGAAAGTTGCCGAGTGCATGGGGGCTGAAAAGCAAAAACTAAAAAGAAAAACAATAACTTTATGAATAAACAGGACCTTTCCCTCACCACACCACTGCGTCTGCCTCTCTGTGAACATGGAACTCGTTACAGTGGCACCCAACGTAATCGTTAGCAAGGCTTGATTCGCAACAGGTGCGCAACCAGCCTCGCTTTTGAACCCTGGCCACGGTCCTGTAGCTCCCTCTACAGGCCGAACGCTGCATGTCCCCCCACAGTGTCACTTTCCTTGATGCTGCCCCCCCAGCATACCACCGCATATAGCACTGCGCTGGCCACCACTGACTGGTAGAAAATGTTCAGCACATGTCCTGCACACGCCAAAGAACCTGAGCCTCCTCAGGAAATAAAGCCGTCTCTGGCCCCTCTTGTACAGGACATCTATGTTACCAGTCCAGTCCAGTTTATTGTCAAGTACCCCAGGTACTTATAGCACTGGACCACCTCCACGTCCTCTCCCTGGATGGAAACAGGAGACAGGGGGACCCTAGTCCTCCTAAAGTCCACCATCTCCTTTGTCTTGCTGATGCTGAGTAGCAGGTGGTTCTGCTCACACCACTCAACAAAACTGTCCACTAGTCCTCTGTACTCAGTCTCCTGGCCTCCACTGATACATCCCACAATAGCAGAATCATCCGAGAACTTCTGCAGAGGCAAGTATCTGTGTTGTGCCTGAAGTCCGAGGTATAAAGGGTGAAGAGGAAGGGAGCCAGAACTGTCCCCTGGGGGGCACCAGTGCTGCTCACCACCCAGTCCGACACACATCCCTGCAGCCATACAAACTGTGGCCTGTTCGTCAGGTAGTTCGTAATTCAGGAAACAATGGGGGAGTCCACCTGCATCCTCAACAGCTTACCCGCAAGTAGTAAGGGCTGTATGGTGTTAAATGCACTAGAGAAGTAAAAAAAAACTAAAAAAACATGACCCTCACAGTGCTACCAGCCTTATCTAAATTGGAGTGAGCCCTGTGTAGCAGGTAGATGATGGCATCATCCACACCAATGTCTGCCTAGTAGGCAAACTGCAGGGGGTCCAAGGATGTCTTCACCAGGGGATGTATGCTAGCACCAGTCTTTCCATGGTGTTCATGATGTGGGATGTCAAGGCTACTAGTCTATAGTCATTCAGCACACTGGGGTTCCTTTTCTTTGGTACCGGTACCAGGCATGGTGATTGTCTGGTAGATGAGCAAGGCTGGAGGAGCTGGGGGGAGGAGAAGCAGAAGGAGGACGGAGTGGAGAGTTGTTGGTGGCGTTAGAGGGAGGAAGACAATGAGCCCCGAGTCAAACCTGTTGAAGAACTGGTTCAACTCGTTGGCCCTGTCCAGATTTCCAACCACTTGCACGTCGTTAGCCTGCTTGTAGCCAGTGATCTTCCTCATGCTGCTCTACACCTCTCTTGTGTTGTTGTCCTGCAGGCTGTCCTCCATCTTTCGCCTGTAGGTGTCCCTGCTCTCCTTCAGCTTCTCCTTGAGCTTCCTCTGCACCCGCTTCAGTTCTTCCTTGTAACCAGACCTGAAGGCTCTCTTCTTGTCATTGAGGAGGGCCTTTAGATCACTTGTAATCCAAGGCGTGTTGTTGGGAAAACACTGCACCCTCCTAGTAGATACAGTGTTCTCCACACAGAATTTAATGTAGTCCGAGATGCAATGTGAAAGACCATCAGTGTCCTCCCCATGTGACTCACAGTGAACTTCCCAGGCCGTTGTCTCTCAACAGTCCTGCAGAGCATCATCAGCCTCCTGTGTCCATCTCCTCACAGTCCTAGTGGTCACAGAGTTCTGCTGGACTAGAGGTTCATACATGGGCTTAAGGTGGACTAGGTTTTGGTTTGATCTGCCCAGGGGGTGAGTGCTGTAGAGATGTAGGGGTCCTTCCCATTGGTATATAACAGGTCCAGTGTTTTGTTCTCCTTAGTGGGGCACTTCACAAACTGGGAGAACATTGACAGTTTTTTTGTCAGGGTGACGTGGTTAAAATCCCCAGAGATGAATGAATGCACTGGGGTGCTGGGTCTGTAGTCTCGTGATAACAGTGTGCATAGTCTCACACACTGCCTCCCTGTCAGCAGAGGGGGGGATATATGCGACCACAACAATAACATGAGAGAACTGATGTGGCAAATAACATGGATAAAGTCCTACGGCCAAAAGTTTGATGTGGGAGGGGCTGCAATGTTTCTAACTACTTAAACAGGCTAGTCGTTAACTGGTTGTTAGGTGGGAGGGGCTGCAACTCTGCTAAGTCATCAGCAATTACAGAATCTGTACTTCTGTTCTGACTGTCTAAGAGCGACAGCCTTTTGCCACGATGACACCTGACATAAAGACGAAGTGACACGAAAAAAGATAGCTGCCAACCGGAGACTGCCCACAGAGGTCTTCACTGACCTGCTGCATTCTTTTATGGCGCGGGGCATCAATAACCTAATTGAGAACTTTCTGGGCGTGCCCAACACTCCGCCAGGTGAGGAGGCCAGGCTCAGTGACAATTTCAATTGGATGTGTAGGCAGGATTGGGCATCCTCATCATTAAGTGACGAGACATGGGACAGTTACTCCACCTGGTCTGGTGGGGTGACTCTAGGCCCAATGTGGGGCGCTCTTGGCAAGCAGTCCTCGTCCTCCATCAGCCAGGACCAGAGGTCTGCACTAAGGGCCATCTGTGAGGTTTTGACCACCAAGGTGGGAGACATCCTCCGCGAGAATTGCAACAACGATGACAAGGCCAGAGGTATGGTCAACACAGGTACATTCATAAGCTCTTTTACATATTACAAAGTGGAATGACAAAACGTTATATTGAGCCCCTCAGATCTGAATCATGACCCATATTTCATATTGTGTTTCCTACTATTGAGTGTGAATTTAAATTGAAGGTGGCTGTGTAACAACACTGTAATTACTTTAATTGTATTAGCATGTTGTCATACATTACCTGTTGCTTTGTAATTGCATCGTCTGTGACAGCCTCCTGGCACAAAGACACCTGACACAAAGACGAGGGAGTCTATCTGTGGGAGTCCATCAAGGAAGGACTGAGAGAAGGGCCAGATGACTAAGTATTTGTTTTTGCTACCCTTGTGAGTATTACATCTCATACTGCCTTACAAACCCTTTAACTCTATAACAATAACTACTATAATATGCTTTCTCTCCATTCCTGTTATTTCATCCCTCAAGAGGACACATAGATGCAATACCCCCTCTCGTACCCTATCTAATCTAGTCTACCCACCATGCTCAACACAACCTTGTTGTCACGGGAGGACTTTTGGAACTGCCAGTCAGCGGCTCGGAAAGCTGATTCTATCTCAGCCTATGCCTGCTTCATGTCCCTCCACTTCTTGGCTCTCACCAAGACATGGATTACACCGGAAAACACTGCTACTCTGGCAGCCCTCTCTGATGCCTACTCCTTTTCTCAGTCCCCTAGACTCTCTGGTCAAGGGGGTGGCACAGGGCTCCTCATCTCACTAAGTGGTCACATAATGTCCTTCACCTATCCATATCCACCTTCGAATTCCAAGCTGTTTCTGTTACCGTACCTGTCATACTTCACATTGTTGTTATCTATCGTACCCCAGGCCAGCTTGGTGACTTCTTAGAAGAGATGGATTTTCTTCTCAGTTTCTTCCCTGAGGATGGCACACCGCTCACATTACTGGGTGACTTCAACATCCAATCAGAGAAGTTTCATTCGTCTGGCCTTTCGTAACCTTCTCTCTTCATTTGACCATACCCTTTCACACTCACCTCCGACTCAAAAGATGAAGGAATCAGCTCAACCGAGTTTCTGACCATCATTTTGTATCCTTCCCCCTTCCCCTCAAATGGTGTAGTCACCCAAGTAGCTCCCCTAACCCTAAACCTAGGAGGAGGCCAGGCTCAGTGACAATTTCAATTGGAAGTTTCACCCGTCTGGCTTACTTGACCTTCTCACCTTGTTCGACCTTACCCTTTCCCACTCTCCTCCAACTCATAATTCATCCCTTGTATTTTCATTCCAGTTACAGAAGAGAAGTGGTATAGGTGAGAGCAGCCCATGGGTATACATTTATACACATAGGTTACTCTTGTCTATATACACTAGTTAGTTGGGGGCAGGTGCCATCTGTTGTGTTTTCGGTTAGCTTAGAGCAGTGGTTCTCAAACTTTTTCTGTCAGGCCCCCCTTTGGAGGAAATATTTTTTGGGGGCCCCCCCTCGGGGAAGAAGGATGCCCACTGCCCTCTGCCCTACGAGTGGATGCTCCTTCTCCACACCAAGCCAGAATTCACTTGTTGTTTTAGAAGTAAACCTCAGCCTCGGGGTGGAGTCCGATGTCAGCTCAATGAACTGGTCCTCTTCAGCAGAGCTGAAATCGGCAGGTGCTACAGATAGGCAAAATAATACAAAATGTATTTGTAACTGCACATTAAACACAACAAAATTCAATTTTACAACAATTCATTACAGTTGGTAAGTATAGGCTATTTATTTATTTATTTATTTATTTATCATACATACAGCATAAATAAAATGTATTTACAGCACAAATCATAATTAGTCAATCAAAATAAAATACCAAGCTTCTGCGTTGAATGGATCCATCACCCAGTCATACTGAGCACTGTTGTTTGGGAAGTATTTCTTGAATAACTCTCCCAGGGAAGCGATGTGCTGCTTGAGGCAGGGGATGACTGCGAGCTTCAGCACTGTTTTCAGCCAATTCAGTGAGATTTTCAAAGGCATCAGTATTTCCTTGTTCAAGGCGCCTGCCCCACATCTCCAGCTTTCAAGTGAATGCAGTTATCTTGTTTGCAAGATGAGGTAGGTGCAGATTTAATTCATTCAGCTTTCCAAACACATCACTGAGGTAGGCCAGTTTCATCAGAAACTGTTCGTCACTGAACTTGCTTGCAGACTCCTGCATGTTCTCCTCCTCCAAAAACACCCGAATCTCCTCTCTGAGTTCAAAGACTCGCGACAGCACTTTACCCCGAGAGAGCCACCTGGCCTCACTGTGAAACAGTACAGTGGAGTGTCCAGCTCCCATCTCCTCGTAAAGTGCAGAGAACATACGCGCTTTTAGGGGTCGGGTTTTTATGAAATTGACCACGCTAATAACTTCGGTCAAAACCTCGTTTAGCTCGGGGCTAAGCCGCTTTGAAGCTAGCGCTTCTCGATGAATGACACAGTGTGTCCATTTCGCGTTGGGCGCGACTCTCTCAATGAGTGCGCACAGTCCCCTTCTTTTCCCTGACATGGTCTGTGCGCCATCCGAGCAAAAGTCCACACAGTTCTCCCATTTCAGTCCGTGTTCTGTCAGGTAACTGTCAAGAATCCCAAAGAGCTCATCGGCTGTGGCTCTGCTTTTGACACACTTGCAACAACAGCAAGCAGTCTTTATTACCGTCAGTAGCCTCGTCGACTTGTAATGCGAAACGTGTCTTTTAGCTTCTCTGCGAGTTGTTCTTCGAGATCCTCTGAAATGTCGCATATACGTCTTGCAACTGTGTCATTGGACAGAGGGATTGCCTTCAATTTTGCGGCGCTCGTCTCATCAATCATAGTGGACACCATATCAAGAGCAGCAGGGAGTATGAGCTCCTCAGCGATTGTGTGTGGTTTCTTACACTTGGCAATCCTGTATGCTACCTGGTATGATGCCATCTGGGCCTTGCTGTTCACCGATGTAGCTTTTACCATGCTATTTTCCTGCTTACCGTATTCAAGTTTTCTTTTGAAGAAGTCGAGTGGCTTCTTGACGTGACTGGGGTGTAATGTCTCTATGTGTCTTTTTAATTTGTTTGGTTTCATACTGTCGGCTGCGAGAGCTTTCAGACATAAGACACACAGGGGTCTCTCCTCACCTCCCACCACAGTCGATGTGAAGCCAAGAGCAAGATAAGCTTCGTCATATTTTCTTGCCTTGGTTTTTTGAATAACGGTGCCCTCACACCTGTTTGCGTCAGTCATTTTTCTTTTCACCCCTGTCAAATACTTCTCAATTTTTCCACTCAGAAAGCGCCACACAGTTTGCCGGCTAGTTTGACAGCTCTTTAAAGAGCCTGCCTCGCAACAGTAACTAAGGGAGGCGGAACTAAAAATAGCGTCAGGTTCCACAAAACAATAGTTCCGCACGCTGGTTCCGCATTCCGCCTTTTGTTTTTTTTTCTCTCTCGTGTTCGTGGTCACTCGCACCCCCCCCCCCCCCCCCCCGTCATGCCTCGGCGCCCCACACTTTGAGAAACACTGGCTTAGAGTGTTAGCGCTAGACTGTGTCTAGCGGCATTCTCAGGTATAGGTTAGTTTAATTTAGGGACTTATTTTTTAGCACAATTCCCCCCCCCCCCTTGTCTCCTTAGTCTTGGTACAATAAATCATCATTACCCTGTTCCCCTTGTCTCGTTGTCATTGTTTTTCACTGTTCTCACTCCATTGGAACTGTCTGCATGTGTCCTATGTTTACGTGCCTCACCCTTCCCCTAGACCTGGGCCGGGGTGCATAACAGTGTCACTGAAACCTAAGAGAGAGCAGGAGATTCATCTTCAGCCAACACACGACCCAAGGCTATTGCCAACTTTTTCCACAGCGCATTTGGCAGCAACTCTGTCCTAGAGAAGGCCATAACGGAATCAATAGGATTCTTTATTTGCTTGTGTTCGTATAGTGTCGTAGAGAACAGAGACATGATAGCTATGCTGGAGCCAAGTTACACCATACCTAGTCGGCAGTTTACCTCATCTGCAGTTTACCTCGTCACCAGTTTACCTAGTCGGCAGTTTACCTCATCTGCAGTTTACCTCGTCACCAGTTTACCTAGTTGCCAGTTTACCTAGTTGCCAGTTTACCTCGTCACCAGTTTACCTAGTTGCCAGTTTACCTCGTCACCAGTTTACCTAGTTGCCAGTTCACCTAGTAGTTTACTTAGTCATCAGTGAACCCCCGAGCTGTGCGCGAAGATGAAGACCAATGTGTGTTAGATAGTTGTTTAATTTCTTCCGCAGAAACACAGCAGCAGGTTTCAGGTTTTTCTCCCAAAGAATATATCCACTTTTAAGGAATTTGACCTTTCAAGGGCTACAGGTGAAAGGTCGAGAGGTAGAGACTTATACTCATAGAATACTGGACAATTCCAACATGTGGCAATAACCACCAATGGCTGGACTTCATGTTCTACCCACTCCAACAGTACAGTTCATCTCTACTGACTGGGCCATGAAAAAACTAATTTACAGAACACAGTATTAAAAGAAGTACACACAGGAAAGAATATTGGGGCTTTGTTGAGAGAGGCATGTGTGGAATAGAAGATTGATGACAGATCCAGCTCTTGAGACCGATAATTCCAATATGGTGGCAGCAGGAGTCGAGGCACAGATGACTCCCCACCTGAAATGCATGACCCACACTTTGAATCTGGCCTCTCAGAAAGCCCTGCAAGCCAATGAGGTAGCCAGATTGCTTGGCAAGGTGGTCTCCTTCTTCCCCTGCAGCCCAAGAGCCATTGAAATACTGAAAAACAGAAACTGCTAAGCTTGCCCCCACACAAGCTGATGCAGGACGTGTTCACCCGCTGGAACAGCTCATATGACATGCTGGACCGTTTCCTTGAGCAGATGTTTGCCACACTGATGTCAAGAGACTTGAGGAAGGGTGAACACACTGAATGACATGAATGAGATGTCAGCTGCATTGAGGACATTGGGAAAGTGGGGGCCCTCTCAAAGTGGCGACCACAATCAGGAGTGAAGGAGAGCAACCCACCATTTTCATGATTGCCCCCCTACAGGCAAAACGGAAGATCTCTCAGAGATTAAAGTAAAGTTCAATCAAGACTTTGATGGATGATACACAGATTTCCAGGATCTCAGCCCTGGATCCTCGCTTCAAAGCCTTAGCTTTCCTGGACGAGCATGACCGAGACATGACGTTACTGAGAGCAACAGCAGAGGTGGCAGACCTGCATGAGAAGGTAAGCTATTGTAAACACACACACACACTTTGAACTGTACTCCTGACTGATAGCCTAGCAAGCCTACAAAGGAGCTAATGCAATTTCTGCTAATCATTAGTTTGTCTGAATGTGATGTACACCGATTATCAGGCAGCAGATGACACAATCATTGTCGAGAAATTCAAGAAATCAAGAAATTTAGCTTCAGCTGAGAGAGAGCCAACTCAAAGAGATCAAAAACACAAGGGAGGCCCCAAAGCCAGGATGAGACTACAGGTGAGTTCTTACAACTGTACACAGTCATACAGTGTACTAGGTAGCCTATGTTGTGGATTTAAGAGATTTTGCTTACGTACTGGTAAGGTGATGTCATAGTGCAGTGCAATTTATGTTTGTTTTTTATATGCCTCAATTTCAAGATGAAATTCTTGCATTAATTGTTACTGAAACCAAATAGGCAAAATATCTTTGGTTAAACTGGTTTAGGAATCACCTGGTTGGTTATCTCACCGACCATTAAAATCATGTTTCTTCTCTCTCCTTTAATTTCAGAAGATGCCCCTCCTCCCAAAAAGATTAAGGCACTGAACCAGATGTTTGGAGAATTCTTTGGACCTACTCCTCCACCAAGATCCCTGAGAGAGAAGGCCAATGAGGAAATACAGAGGGCGGGATACTACATTGCAGTGAGTGCATACATTTCAGTATATATGGTCCCAGCAGGAATCAAACCCACAACCTAAGCGTTGTTACTGCCATGCTCTACTAACTGAGCCACAGAGGACCATACCTTCAGAAAGGGTTTTTAGCACTGCTGGTACTGCTGATATCATTACCACACGGGGCAGTGTGCTCCATGCTGATCATGTAGATCAATTAATCATCCTGAAAAAGAATCTGGAAAAGTACAAATAAGACGGACTGAACTTTATATTAGAAAGGGTAAACCATAACACAGATGTTCAGAGAGAGGTGGGGATTGGAAAGCATTATTGTTCTAATAATGATTTGTGTATCGTAGACCAGTGGTTCTCAAATGGGGGTACGCGTACCCCTAGGGGTACTTTGGAGTACTGCAGGGGGTACTGCCTACCTACCCACCAGCCTGCCTGTCCGCCCACCGGCCTACCCTTCCACGCTGCCGGTGCTACCTGCCTTCCAGCCGCCTGTCCACTGCCAGACTACCCCCTACCTTTATCCCCTCATTAAATACCCAAACCTGCTATGCTTGTCCGACTCTGTATTCGCGCCTGGTTCCCCCGTTCAGTGCCTAACAAAATGTTTTGTGCCGGTGAAGGGGGTACTCAGCTGAAAAAAATATTTTAAAGGGGGTACACTAGCAGAAAGTTTGAGAACCACTGTCGTAGACATATGTATCTAGATGCATATCAAATCGGTCAGAAAGGAAAGATTCATACCCCTACTAAATATGCGTCAAGTGCGTGTGAAGGAGCACATGTGTGAAGGTGTGCGTGTCTAACTATAAAACATTTATTGGCATCTCTTATTTTCTGTGTTTTTCTTCCATCTGTCACATGGTGGATGCTCTACCCTAGCACACACACACACACACACACACACACACACACACACAACTGAAATACAGCAGAAGGCTTCTTCTCTGAAACACAAATTATTCACAACTCCATCACCCACACAGATGCACTGCAGAGGGGGGAAAAAATGTCACAGTAGAACTGGAGTGACATTTGCCACACCAAGAAGGCAGACATGGTAGTACTGCTTAACTTGGGTGAGAGCTGTGCGCCCAGAGCTGTGCAATACCCCCAAATCAAACAGCAGCACTGTCCGGAGGGAATCCTTAAACGCCCAGCATTTAAAAATAGACCAGAGTAACTACTTATCCATTGTTTCTAATTACCGTTCACCATAGCCACATCCAGGTGTAGCCAGCACGTTGTGATTTGCATGGTAATGTGGGGGTACTTTGTCAAGTAGATTATAATATCTTTGATGAACATGTGTATCTTTAATGAACACCTGCGTGTTGTTGATGACAGTGTGTAAGTGGCCATATTTTAACTAAGGCTGCCAGCAGCTGAGAAAGCTGCTACCTGTTAATGAGCATATGGTTTATGATGTCTGAATCTCTTCACTCTATCTGAGTGAGTCAGTTCAACCATCTGCTTACAATAACAGGAGAAAATCGATCCAGATCCGGTGTCTGTCAACAGGAGGACCAAAGACATGTCAGTGAAAGTCATTATGAGGCTATCTATCAGAGAAACTATCAGAGAAATCTATCAGAAACATAGCAAAAACCTTACCAACAAAACTTACCAAAATCAACAGTTTGTAACATCATTAAAAAAAAGAAAGAAAGGGTAGCAAGGTGACAGTATTATTGGTCATAATCCCAGAAAATTCATTCATGGCTAGTTACCAGTGTAAGTTTATGGTGATTTAAAGACTACAACACACATGGAATATCAACATTGCACTAGATAGCATTGTTTATTAAAGTCTTTCGAAATATATTGGAGTGTGTAACCATTGGAGACAAACATCATTTTTAATATTGTGCCAAAATCTATTGAATGTAAGATAGTAACGATATTTGGACAGTTGTTTGACAAATTGTTTGGCATTTTTATTTGCTGGTCAGTCCTCAGTCACTCTGACATAATACAGTAACTCAGTTTATTAAGCTTGAATGGCAAAGTTGTACTAGATAGTATTTAAAACAACAGCCTTTTTAATCATGTTTTATTTGCCAATCAATCATCAGTCAGTTACTGTTTGGAATGTGGTATTTCTGCAAATCCTGACAAACTTCAGAAGGAATTGTTGTTTGCAGAAATGGCATCACACATTGAGAGCTATTTAGCAAGTGGAATCTACATCTTCAAGCTCTCAGAGCTTGAAATTGGAGATAATTGGGCACTTTGAGTGTCAGGGACAATCTTGTGGAAGGAATACATTAATTGTCTTTCAAGATGGACTGGAGAGTCTACTGAAACAAAGCACAGACGGTTGTGACTATAATTCAAAGGCCTTTGCTATGGCATGATGTTGGAGTGGCAACTGCAGGGACTGCACATCCTTGTAGGCAGCACATTTGACAAAAAAAACAGATACAATAATCAAATAACACTGATCACATTGTCAAAGCTTCAGAGAGATGCTTGGCTTTTGGAGTCATATGCGTTCTCCAACATTCCAGTTCTGGAACACTGTTGAATTGGAGAGACTGATGATGATCTTTGCCTGTGCACACACAATTCAGGTTTTTGAGCTTTATGTTGAAACATGGCACTATATTTTTATAACGACACAAGATGGATTCCTATCCACCTCCATGACACGAAAGCTGTACCAGCACACATCAGACTGGAATTGGAACTACTGTGTCCTCCAAAAAACATGAAACAAGTTCACATGCATCAGCTGATAAAAGGGACAAGGGGAGCCTTGGGTTTAACAGAAAATCCCATTGCTTTCTGGAGATGGATGGTAGCAGGACCTGAGCAGGCCAGACTATTGGTTGATTTTGAAGAGAGGCGGGTTTGCAAGGAGAGGGGCCCTTTGCAAACCTGCACCATGAGCAGAGTTCATCACAACAAGTACCATTACAAAAAACGTGGCAAACTTATGCCGCACAATCACAAGCATGGTAATCTATTGCGAGAGTCATGTCATGAATTTATTGTGTTGGATACTCGTAATTATGCAAATTAAGCTGTTACAAACACTGTCCACATCACCGAGAAGCTTGGCACTTCTCAATATGAGAAATATCTTGTAGTTTGTAGTTGTTGATAGGAGTACATCAATCCACCAGAGCATTAAAAGGAGCAATCTGCCTCTTCTGAAAAATGCCAAAGCAATGCCAATAACAAACGAGAAAACAAAACTCACAACTTTTGACTGTACCCTTTTCGGCTAACTGTACATTGCAAGCAAGTTTGGATATGGCAACCTGGATAAGGTTGGAATGACACCTGTCCTCTGGCCCTTTCAAATGATGGTAAACTTAATTTGCCCTCTCAAAAATCTGATCTGCTTGGGCTGATAACTCTAGAGTATCCAACTGTGCCATCCTCTTCTCATCAAGCTAAAATCAAGTGATGGAGCTGCCACTGTACACTCATTTCCTGTCCACCAAGTGTCCACATTTGGTGAATATGGTAGCAGTGTCTTTCTACCTTGGCTAGAGCACCAGTTAAAGAGCTGTGACAGAATTTACATTGTGTCGGACAAAGAGGATAGTCTAAAAGAGTCAACAAGAGACAACAGAGGAAAGGGAGTACAAAATAAAGTTGGGGAGACCACTAAGCTTCCATCCAGGATCTCTGATTTTGTCAAAAAATCCAACAAACAAGCAGGAGCTATTTGAAATGTTGACAGATGTTGTCAGGCAAGGTATAGCACAAAGACTATGAAGGTGGGAAGGTCTATATCAGGGGTGCCCACACTTTTTTGGCTTGCGAGCTACTTTCAAAATGACCAGGTCAAAATGATCTACCTACATAAAAAAATGATATATATATACACATGACCCGGAGAAGAGAAGCGATCTCAGACTGGCCGCATTGTACGTCAATCAAGTGGCGCACTCACACTGGCTCAATTGTCTCGTACCGTGCTGAAGCACAAATGTCCTTCGTAAAAAAAATAAAAAAAATGTAATGTCACGCGATCGACCCGCACTACTCACGTGATCGACCGGTCGATCGTAATCGACGTATTGAGCACCCCTGGTCTATATCATAAAAGATCAGAATGATGTCATATAAAAAAGTTCAAGGACAATCATTTTGGCATAAGTGCGCACACCTGTTCTCACCTGGTCATCAAGGGTGGACTATAAAAGGCTGGGAGGAACTCATAGATGGGGCCAGTGGGCCATTCAGCAACCTATTGTGTTGTGTGTTTTGCTATAGCACTCGCTTACTACGGTGGTAGTGTGTACCAGTGTCGGTAATTCTGACTCTCTTTGAGAGTGTGTGTTTAATTACTGTGTTACTATATGTAAATATATTATATATTGTCACCTATATATATCATATACACCACATTACAATTTCATGGTAAAGGCAAAAAGACTGCTTGGGCAAGCATGGAAGTCATTTCCAGAGGTGACTACTGCCTTCTTTGACATGGTAGATCAACCTTTTCAACACCTCAGTCTGGAATCACCCAATTTTTCATTGCTAGAGAGATATACCTGTGTTCTCTATGACAAGACAACTAACCTCGTTTCACAATGAAAGTATCCCCCTAACACAGGCACAATCGAGTAGTGTACCAAACTAGGTCAACAAGCTGAAAGCACTTCAATGTGGTAACAATTTTGGACACCTTTGTGGACACTTTTATCAGAGGTTGCCAAAGCTTTCAGGGAACTCTTGAGGAGCGGCTGCAAAAATTGGCCCATCTGTTCCAGGAAGAATTGATGCCAGGATGCTGGATTATAATGCCCTGTATTGTGCTGGCACTTGTGAAACTGGGCCGTAAGTCTTTATTCACCAAAAATGAAGACTAAAGAACATATGAGATGTTATTTGACATATTTTCATATTATTATTATTATGCAGGGTTTTTGGCTGGGCACTTGAGGGGGGCAGCATTTGAATCATGTTGAATGGGACAGTACCTATTTCTTTTGCGCCACGCATATCGGTAGTTGGAGGTGGGCTGCATATCGTTCAAGATCCTCCTCACCTACAAGTCACTTCATGGTCTACCCCTCCCCCCACACACACATACACACATCTGTCTACACCCCCGTACGTGGTCTCTGGTCTTTGGACTCTTGACTTCTCTCCACTCCCGGCACCCTGGGGGACATAGCCTTCTCTGCCGCTGCCCCTAACCTGTGGAACACCCTCCCACCAATCATCTGCAGCTCTGACACCATCAGCATCTTCAAAAACAGACTCAAAACGCACTTGTGTCACCTTCCCACAACCTGGGTCTTGTGTCACCTTCCCACAACCTGGGTCTTGTGTCACCTTCCTACAGCACAACCGGGGTCTTGTGTCCCCTTCCTACAGCACAACCGGGGTCTTGTGTCACCTTCCCACAGCACAACCAGGGTCTTGTGTCCCCTTCCTACAGCACAACCTGGGTCTTGTTTCACCTTCCTACAGCACAACCAGGGTCTTGTGTCACCTTCCCACAGCACAACCTGGGTCTTGTTTCACCTTCCCACAACCTGGGTCTTGTGTCACCTTCCTACAGCACAACCTGGGTCTTGTGTCACCTTCCTACAGCACAACCTGGGTCTTGTGTCACCTTCCTACAGCACAACCTGGGTCTTGTGTCACCTTCCTACAGCACAACCTGGGTCTTATGTCACCTTCCCACAGCACAACCTGGGTCTTGTGTAGCACCAGCACTATCCCTCCAGTTTTTTTTTTTTTTTTTTGTTAGTTTTCTCTATTGCTATTTATTTATTTGTCTCTATTCTTATTTGTTTTTCTCTTTCTTTTTAATTAATTGGTTGTTGTTGTTTTTTGCAGTTAATTTTCAAATAGGATGCGTCCCTTATGGTCATGTCATACTGTAGGCTTGCAGAGTTTTTGGCTGGGCGCTTGAGGGGGGCAGCATTTGAATCATGTAGCATGGGACAGTGCCTATTTCCTATGGGCCATGCCTATCGGCGGTTGCAAGTGAGATGCGATAAAGACAATTTAAGATAAGGGGGATAACAGGCCTTTTTGGGATGGGAATTAGATGTTAGATGATTAGACTGACACTGATACTTAGTGTCAGTTGCTGCTATGTTCAGTGCAAACATAATGTCAAAGTGAAAATAATTTCTTAGAAATGTTTACAAATTTATTAAAACTGAAAAGCTGAAATTCCCCCCCTTTGCTATGACATAAAATGAGCTCAAATGCAAAAATGTCTTACAACTATTGAGTGCAAGGATAATAGTTCATACGATTTCGAATGAAGGTCTCTATAAAGCAAGGCCTTGAAGTCTGTGCGCTGTTTTACTGGCAGCCAGGGTAGTGGTGATAAAAGAGGGGTGATGTGATCACATTTCCTGGTTCTAGTCAGAAGTCTGGCAGCTGCATTTCTGTACCAGTTGCAGACTTCTTGTGGCTGTGGTGAGGGAGCCAGATAGTAACACATTAGAGTTGGGATGTTATGAAGGCGTGAATCAATTTCTCTGCGTCATGAAACAATGCAAAATTCCAGACTTTAGCAATGTTGCCAAGGTGAAAGAAGGCAGCTCTGGATGTGTTTTTGATGTGTGCATTGAATGTGAGTTCAGGGTCAAAGATGATCATAGAGAGGACCTGAGCCCCAGACCGGCGCCCATCCCTAGCTGTAAGTTTTTGGCAGATCTTTTTTTCTCCAAACTTTCCCCTTGCATTCACTCTAGTACAGTACATGATAATATTCATCTTATCGGTCCATAAGACCAGACCTCTTTAGGCTTTTTAGGTACTTTTTAGCAAACTGACCATCCTTTTTGAGGATAGCAAGTGGTTTGCACCTTGTGGTGAAGCCTCTGTAGTTCGGCTCATAATGTACCCTGCGGATGGTAGTCTCTGACACATTCAGGCCTACCTCCTGGAGAGTGTTCATGATCTGTGAGACAGTCGTTTTGGGTTTTTTCTTAATTATGGTGAGCATTATTCGGTCTTCCTTGGCCTACCAGCTTGTTTGCGATTGCTGAGCTCAGTTTTTTTATTATTATAAATTTTATAATGATTTTCTAAACCATTGATTTTTGGCAAGCCTTAGGTTTTGGTTATGCTTCAGATAATTATACACTTATTATGTGTTGGCATAGCCAGTTACATCGTTGGGGTCACAGGAAATTATTGATTTAAATTTGGGGTCGTGAGACAAACAAGTTTGGGAACCCCTGCAGACTAACAGCAGACTCCAAAGGCAAATGCAATGTCTAGAATCAATACTAGACATTGACAGCTCTCTTATGCCTGCACAAATGATGTGACAGAACACACCTGACTAACCAGAAACCCCTGTCAACCAGATCACCAGATAGATACCCAGCGTCTGGTGGTGTCAATAGGTTGCAGACTTCAGGCAATTATTGCATGCAAAGGATTGTCGACCAAATACTAAACATGAATGCTTAATTTTGATGAATTTATATGAATCTGTCCCATTACTTTTGGTGCCCTGAAATAGGGGGACGATGTATAAAAAGTGTTGTCATTTCTAAATGGTGAAACCATGTACACAAAACCATCGGATAAAAGCTGTACATCTCTACTTTCCTCATAGTAATTGTTTGACTCATAAAATCCAAACTGTTAAAGTATAGAGCCAAAAGAAGAAAACATGCTTCACTGTCCCATTACTGTCCCACTACTTACTTACAAAACAATTCATGAAAAAATAAAAGAATAACAAGGATACAAACCCTTAATACTAGAAGCCCCGGGTATCCAGATTGACGTCAGTGTAACAGCGTAATCATTGAATTAGATCATACCATGCAAAAAATAATGAACAGGTTGTGTTTAGTCAGGACTTAAGAATATCACATTTTGTATTTTAAAGAGCTTACATCCTGAATATAACATATCTGACAACAACATCGGTGTGACAAAGTCTGCTGTAAAAAAACAACAGCCTGCAGTCTAATGTGAAGCTCTAAATAGTAAGTGAAACAGAACACAGTCCACAAACAAATCTGTCAGCTCTATGATTCACCATGCAAAACACATTCAACACAAATATTGATCTGTCTCCTGGCTTTATAACAAGCAATCAAGTTATTCACAAAAGTGTTCCAAATGTCTCTAATCAAGGCGAATTTGCCTCTCTCCGCGTGTGGATTTTGTGCCCTTATCAATCAGACACACATACTACTAGCCTACATATATACACAGGTATAGCAAATATAGTGGTTTTAATAGACTGACAGCCAATTATGGCTTGAGCAAAACAAATGTAATAATCCTACATTTTGTGGCCTCCAGTGGTCTAGCACCACAGCTTACAGTGCACACATATGCCCGGGTTCGAATCTGGCCAATGTCCTGCTGACATACCCTTACTTCCTGTCTTTCTCTACTGTGTCTGTCCAATGAAAAAAGAGTGGGTCTGCCCCACTCCAAAAAAAGAACCTTTAGAAAAATTAATAAGCCTATATTTTGAAATAAGGGTGTGATGAAGGGTATGTTCAGTGTTATTGGGCAAGTGGGGAACGGGAACTTGTTGGTGCGAGTGTGTGTGTGTGTGTGTGTGTGTGGGGATGGGTTGAAGACGGGGTTGGCATGACATTAAACGTGACAAAGAGATGGCTTCATCCCCTTCTGGGAACTATAAAGACTCCTGATGCCTTTGCGCTGGTTGGCTGCATGGCCAGGGTTCCTCTTCTAATTGGAAGAGGAAAAAATGAAAATACACAGAAGACGTCGGATCTTATCCTGAAAATGATAACCTTTTAATGCACCCATCCTGAAGTAGACATTTAAGGTGTTAACATTAGATACTTAGCCAAATAAAGTATTACTATCTTTTTCTACATCAGCCTCTGGTCTTATTTACTCTGGACCCATACCTGTTTGGGGGATCCTTCACTTCTACATGTGAGGGTAGTGTTATCAGGCATCCATTAATGGGTAATATGGTAATAACCTATTACACACATTACCTGGCCACATACGGTCACATACGGTCATACACTGTAGAAGTCTTCCTTCCACCAACATGTTTGTGATTGCTGAGCTTTTTGTTCTTTTTAATGATGTTCCAAACTGTTGATTTTGGCAAGCCTAAGGTTTTGGCTATGTTTTTGACAGTTTTTTTTCAGCCTAATAATGGCTTCCTTGACTTTAATTGACACCTCTTTGGTCCTCATGACAGACATCAATAGCAGACTCCAAAGGCAAACACAAGAATCAATAAATCAAGAATCAATAATAGACATTGACAGCTCTCTTGTGCCTACACAAATGATGTGACGGAGCACACCTGACTTACCAAAAACACCTGTCAAGGCAATTGTCCCATTACTTTTATTGCCCTGAAACGGCAAACACATATGCTCGTTATGTCCATAATGAGCACTTTTCACATTGTTTTTAAGTGAGCAAAAACTTGCATAGCTGAGTCAGTGTTGCAATTTTCACAAATTATGGATGTGTGTTAACTCACTAATTGCTGAATTATAATTCTGGAACACTCACCACTTACAGTGCCAAGTGTTTATGTGGTATTTACCTAGCAACAGTACTTTGATTGGCTACAAAATGAGGCATCATAATGTATGCATATTTGGTGAATAAAGTCACCCTTTGCACTCTAGAATGTTGACAATTTGGGTGACTTTATTCACCCTTGACACTAAATGAGTTAATTAGTTGGTTGATTGAATGATTGAGTTTGATTTAACACAGCTGAAGGCCACCAAGGCCAATCTGTCAGATGACAGGACATCAAGAACATCCGTAAAGTTACCATTATGTTATATCTGACTCCAAAAGATATTCCATGATTAATAAGGATTGATAATGATTTGCTTATCCCTGTGTGACAGACACTCGATCATACCTGATCCTAGATCCCATTACGATTCCCCAATATGCTATGACCATGTACTAGTTACAAGAAATTGTGAGGAGTTTACACATGGTATGATACCTGATATTAATGACTCGAGTCTACGTGTTGTTAACTCTGCATGTGAGCATTAGACATGAATGTGAACTATGTGAAAACTTGGTAATGATTTTGTCGTGCTGTTTTAACAGAACCTTTAGCTAGTGCACAACATCACATTGAGGCTGACCCTCTTCCTGCAGCACATCCAGAGGAAAAAGATGCAGCACTTTCCCTCTCTGCAAAAAATTTTTTACAGGAAAATGAAGATGCATTTGGGGCCCTGGGCAGCCAAATGTACATAGATCTCCTAACCAGGCTTGGTCAGGAGTTTGAGGAGTGGTTCAGTGACTTTGACAATCTGGAGCCCTGTGTGGCATTCATCAGCTATCCCTTCATGGAGGTGGACATATCTTAAGTGCCAGAAACATTGAATGAAGCTTTTGATGTGGATGCTACAGACTTGGAGTTGGAAGTAATAATACTGCAAAACAATGTAGTGCTCAAATCACATCACTCTGCCTCTAATTTTTGGAGGCTTGTTGATAATGGAAGATACACCAACATCAGCACAGCTGCACAGAAGTCAGTCCTTATTTGGTTCAACATACCTGTGTGAATCCAGCTTCTCTGACATGAACTTCATCAAATAAAAATATAGAACACGCCTCACAGAGGAACTCCTGGCTGACTCGATCAGAGGTGGACAGCATGCAGTGTCAACCCTCTCCCTACCAAGATAAATGTATATTTATTTCATGTCAGTATCAGAATTACAATACAGTTTAATAGTTCATTTGGTACCTTAAAAGTAGTTTATTAACTATTATTGCCCCTTGTCTGCCACTTGGAGAGGAGAGGAGAGGAGAGGAGAGGAGAGGAGAGGAGAGGAGAGGAGAGGAGAGCATGCAGTGTCAACTCTCTCAGGAGAGGAGAGGAGCACAAAGCATGCAGTGTCAACTCTCTCAGGAGAGGAGAGGAGCATAAAGCATACAGTGTCGACCCTCTTACTAGAAAGGTAAGTATACATTTATTTCATGTTAATATCAGAATTCCAATACAGATAATTAATAATAATATAAGCGTTGTTAGCACCATGCTCTACCAACTGAGCCACAGAGGACCATAATTAGTTAATTCGGTTCCTAAAAGTTATTTATTAACTATTTCCCCTTGTCTGCCACTTGTCTTTTACAGAATAGGGAAGAGGAGAAGAGAGCATATGGTGTCAACCCTCTCGGAGAGGAGAGGAGAGGAGAAGAGAACAGGAGAATGTATTTTTGGAAGCTGAACATGCAGGGTCATCAAGTCTGTCATTAATAAAATCACAGGGAAAAAATGAGTAGCTCTCGACATCTTTCATTGTTTTAAAGTAGCAAAAAAAAAAAAAAAGTTGGAGACCCCCACCATTCACAATGGAAGATCAAAGAGCACTGTCTTTGTATCAGCCACATGTAAATAGTAGATAGCACATGACTGTCTCCACCAAATCCATCTGTACACACACACACACACACACACACACACACTTAGTTGTATTGTGTTCATATACAATATCAGTATTACACAAGAAGTTAATCATTTTCAAGTAAACAATGAGTAGATACCTACAGTAGATAACTGCATGAAATAGTTTGATATTGTTTGAGTGGTATCTATATACATTGTCTCAATTATCCTCAAACATTAGTTCAGTTTCCTTTCAAAGCATGGTGCATAATATTGATACAAAAAATATGTCTACAGTATGTAGTCGATGTAGGAGTTGATAGTGATGGGGGTGTTGAATTCCTCATTTACGGTGAACACAATGAACACAGACCCAACTCTAGGACTGTCTATTGTGCAGTCAAATTAAACAGCAGGATGGGTTTCTTCTGGCAGAAATTGAAGTCATACCACAGTTCAACCATGACAGATTGCTTCTGCTCCAGCCCGGTGGAATACAAAGATGTTTCTCCCATGTGTTTGTCCCCAGGACTTGAAAATGAGACATGCTGGGCTGTGATGAAGAGATTATTACTTCAATTCATGTGTGGTCAGGGGAAAACTAGGCGAACATGCATATCATTGGGACCAGTGATGTTTCCACCCTTTCTTTATGAATCAAGGGCTATTTCTGTTGCTGTGAGTATGGTTCAAACAACCACAGCCAACTTCTGACTCTGGTTACACCAGTTTGACTACAAAAATATTACTAATTATAATAATAATATAATATACACTCACCAAACACTTTGTTAGGAACACCTGTACTCCTTCTCATGGTGGAGGTGGTGTAATGGTTTGGGGAATGTTTTCTTGGCCCGTTAATACCAATCAATCGTTTGAATGCCACAACCTATTTCAGTATTGTTGCTGACCATGTGCATCCCTTCATGGCCAAAATGTACCCATCTTCTAATGGCTACATTCAGCATGATAATGCACCATGTCACAAAGCAAAAGTCATCTCAAACTGGTTTCATGAACATGACAATGAGTTCTTTGGGATGTGGTAAAACGGGAGATTCAGAAGTCAGATGATGGGCAACAGCCAGGGTTTAATGAAGGTGTTCTAGAAAGGAGAGTCATTGGAGAGGTCAGCGACCTTAAGTTCTATAGTATTACTTTATTGGACCAGCATAAAGAAGCAGCAATCGACAAAATGAATCATTTTCCTCTCTGTCTGTCTCACTAACCTGGATGATGACGTGCCATGTAATTGCATTAACTGGCCAGACATCTAACTGAATCATTGTGCCCGATGTACATGATTGGCTGTTCCCAGAATTAAAGACAAATAAAAATGTTAAGAAAGAATTGCGAGCAAACCTTAATTATTGTACATCTCATCTCGCTGTTCCAGCCACAGTGCCCACTATGTTTCATTAGAGGGAAACCGGAAAAGCGCTTAATTAATGTGCCGAATGCTTGATTTGAAAACATGTAAGCTTTCAAATAAATATAAAGTTTTTCGAGAGGAGTTTGGGTTTGATTTTAATTATTTTTGATGGTAGACTGGGCTTTTTATCAATTACTCCTTGGTGGCCATCAAATTATCTACCCTTACTTGGAAGGTACTTTATTGAATGTTTGTCTCAATACTGGCTTCCAGACTATAGCAGGAGGTAAGTGGCACCTTAATGAATGTGAGGTCGAAGAAATATGGCTTAAAAGCTCTAAATGGTCTGACATATGAACTTATCATTTCCAAATAAGCCCAAAAGAGACAACAGTGCAGGTCTCCTCTATGTAGGAGTACGTACGGTAGAGTCAAAATACAGTTGGAACAGATGGTGCTGTCTGCTTGGAGGTACTATTTGAAATGTTAAAGTTTCACTCCAGTCGGTTTAATTTCAATTTTTAATCACACCTGAGCACTAATTTCTTTACTGTCCCCCCTAAAGACCTCTTCACCCCCCACTACCTCTCTATACAGTTCCTCTACTGTTAATAAGAAAAAAAAAGAAGCCTTACTTTTTCTAGAATTGTGACTGCCAATGGCACCTGGTCATAGATGTTTTAGCATAGATTTTTTCTTGTGATGACTAAAGTATGATTCACTTACTTTAGACAAAAGTACTTGTTAAAAGCGTCTACTATGGATAAAAGCGTCTACTAAATGTCAAAAATGTAAACTAAACACCTAACACAATGGCACAAAGCCTACAGCTAGACAGTTATACATGTATGAGCCTGACTCCACTGCAACAGGTAGAGCCCTGCAGGATGTAAGAAAATAATGACAGTAACAACTTCTGTGTTTTGACTTTTACTTGATGTATCAGGCAGCAGAGAAAGTCCATCCTTTGGCTCCGACCTTGTGTTCTGAGCAGGTTTTCCATCAGCTCATGTAGTGTCTTACCCTTTAATCTATCACCCAGTCTGAAGTACTATACAAAGCATTAACATATTAACATGTCATACCAACCTGTATACTAATTGGTTTGATAGTTCTTGTAACACTTAACTTGATCACTCACCATCACAGGATCTTGTGAAATCCTGTTCCAAATTATTCCGTTATTGTATATATTTTGTTGAAAAACCTTTAAGGCAAATATTTTCTTGGCCTGCGAATACAATGACCGCGTTAATTTTTTAAGGTAACTCTTGACAATGCAATGATTAATGTATGTATATTGTGGTTAGAACATCCACAATGTATTCACACAGTCTGGCTGTAATTTGTCAGCTCCTAGTGTTTATGGAAAAAACTAATTTGAATAATTCTTCATGAGAACATTATAGCTGAGAACACAAATGCAAATAATCTCTGAGCCACTCTTCTTGATCTGATCATTGTGAATGTCTGAACTATTCTAAAGAGCTTAATGGTTACGTGGTTTATCACACTCCTTAACTCTAAGAAGTAATTCTAACATGAGTCTAGGTCTGCTTGACAAGATATAATAATATATATGCCATTTAGCTGATGCTTTTATCCAAAGCGACTTACATTCCAGTGAGTGCATACATTTCAGTATATATGGTCCCAGCAGGAATCAAACCCACAACCTAAGCGTTGTTAGCGCCATGCTCTACCAACTGAGCCACAGAAGACCACAACAGCCCACGATACAATGCACTCATAAGCAGTGTATAATGCCTTATAAAGCAGTGTATAATGCCTTTTAAAGCAGTGTATAATACTCTGGTGATCAGAATCAGAATCAGAATTAAAAACAGCATCTGATGCTGTGTTTGTGTGTGCATGTGTGCCTGATCTGCTTTACGTTTTTCTCTCCACACCTTTCTGTGTATACTGTAGTTGCTCTCCAGCATACACAGCATGCTATAATACTAACAAACAGTCATTTATTTACATTTACATTCATGGCATTTAGCAGACGCCTTTATCCAAAGCGACTTACAACAAATACATTTGTAAGTGAATCATCTATCTATCAGTCATCATAAGAAAAAGTAATCAATGCTCAAACCAGGAGCCATAGGCAGTCACAATGCTAGAAGAAGGAAACATTTTTGAGGAGAGAAACTTGTACAGGGGGTAGTGGGGATGCAATCTATCTGCCTAGATTAACACAGCAAAGGGGCACATGTATGGAAATGGTCCTGTGACTGTGTGGGTGATCTAACCATAAATGTGAGATTTGCCATATGTGACCGACTGAAAACGGTGGTGTTCCACATGACCCCAGACCTCCAGATGGCTCCAGACCATCATGACACCAGACCTCCAGATGGCTCCAGACCATCATGACCCCTGACCTCCAGATGGCTCCAGACCATCATGGCCATTTGATCAACAGGAAAGAGCAGTCAGACACGTAGGTCAGTGGATCTCTTTTATGTTTTATATCACGTAACTTACAAAGTCGCAGGAGAGTATTTCTGAGTTTGACACTAATCTTTAGTCTTGGCAATGTGTTTGCGGCACATTCGAAATGCTTTTATGAAAAGGTTGTCGGGGATCACTAGTGCAAGAGTGTGCAGACAGGTTGGCAGGAAGCTACACACACCAGTCCCTGACACCAGTCCCTGACACTAGTCCCTGACACTAGTCCTTGACAAAATGATGTAAAAATACACCTGATCTGTTCCCTCTGCCTGTCAGAAACCTGAGGCAGTTACTATTGAGGGGACCATGATTAAACAAAACTGTGCTTGACTGCTGACCCTGCGCTCAAAGGCACCCCAGTATAGTAGGACCTGCAGTCCTTAACACTAGCGCCAGACAGCGCAGTTTTTGAGCATGGTTTTTTGATACTTATAGCAACAGTTTTCACTTGTCAACTAACATTAAACCCTGTACTTTGGCCAGAACACACCTCTTAGTTAAGTCAACGAGATGAGATTTGGCCACGTGAGAATAGTTGATCAAGGCTACATCTTGACTGTCCCTTCTAAAGACCTCTTCACCCCCACTACCTCTCTGTACAGTTCCTCTACTGTTAAAAATAAAACATTTGTCTTTTTCTATATTGTGACTGCCATGAATGTAATTGTTGTAAGACTGAAAAATTTACTTGTAAGTCGCTTTGGATAAAAATGTCTGCTAAATGTCAAAAATGTAAAATGTAAAAATGTAGGCTGACCAGTGCACTACCTCTCTAAAGGTATGTGAAGGAGGCTAACCAGTGAACTACTTCTCTGTACAACTGCTTTCCCCCGCTGTGGATGTGCTTGTGATCAAGACACTGAAGTAGGAAGTTGCAAAACACATCTGCTCCAACGTCTTATAATTCTCAGAAAGCGTCTCCATGCAGATGTCTTTCGTAGCATTATAATTGGGAAAACGCAATTGTTTTCACTTGAGTCAGTTGTAACATTAGTTTTAACTTGCCCAGGGCACCGTTTGGGCGGGATTTGCTCAGAAGGTTTGTTTTATGCGGGACCGGCCCTGAAGTGTCTCTCTGGCTACTATTTAGAAGGAGAGAGATAAGGGCATGGATACCCTTCTCCCAACTTCGGCCAAGCCCCACACCAAAACTCAGTTTGTCATAAAGATACCGTAAAGCTTGCATAATATTCAACCCGTAACCGACGCAGCCTATCAATTCTCATAAACGTGAGTCGACCCAAACATCATTTGTTGTTGAAGTATCGGAGCAGAAGGACCAGGAGGGGGATACGCGTGGATGAACAAACAAATAACTTATCTGGTATGTGTGTCCTTTCCTTGTCATGTCTTTGATCAGAAGACATCTGACATTATTGCACTAGTACTACTGTCACTTTATTGTCACTTTTTATTACTTATTACTGAATTGTTGCTGACTGAGGTTGTTGAGTGTGGAGCAAGATCCCAAAACATTTCACTTTGACAATTACAACTTCATGCGATATAAGTGACAAATACAATTTGATTTGATTTGATTTGATTTGATTTGATTTTGATTTCATTTCATTTTTGATTCACATTATTGTGTGCTTGTTGGCACTTATTATTATCAAGCGTCATTGGTTGAGGTAGAAAACGTTTGGACTTCGATCAATAACTGATAATGACACCTACAATGACCGTAAAATGAATGATGAGGATGGCTGTGTAAATAATAAGAATAATAAATAATAACATTAACATATTTCTTTGGCTATTTGCAGCATGTAAAGAGCTGCGTGTAAAGAGCTGCGTGTAAAGAGCTGCGTGTAAAGGATTGCCACATACTGTCATCGTTGCTAAAAATGTATTTTCTCTCCCACAACTCTGTAGCATTTTTGCTTGGTGAAAGAATAATAGGGCAACATTATATCACTGTTTCCTAATTTCTTAACTTCAATTTGAGGGGGTGTTATCTGTGGGCAAACAGGGAGGGCAGGCAGAGAACTCACCTGAATAAGGTCAGATCAATCATACATCTTCAGAAGGACATGTGTTTTCAACTTTAGATTTTAAGGATTTTGACTCCGGGGCATGTTTACCACTGTTGTGTAGCAGCTGAACAATACAACCTTTTACATTTACATTTATTGCGTTTAGCAGACGCCTTTATCCAAACCGACTTACAACAAATACATTTGTCTAAGTAAGTGAATCATCTATCCATCAGTCATCATAAGATAAAGTAATCAATGCTCAAACCAAGCGCCATAGGCAGTCACAATGCTAGAAGATAAGCTTGTACAGGGGGGTAGTGGGGGTGAAGAGGTCTTTAGGGTTAGGGTTAGGGTTAGGGTTAGTACAGGGGGGTAGTGGGGGTGAATAGGTCTTTAGGAGGAAATATGTTCCATGGCAGTGTTGCACCATTCCAGGGTTTACGGCTGTGGCCCAATTCTCTACCACTTCCCCAAAGTGCGCACCCGTTCACTCCCTCTCATGGATATAACTTTAATATTAATGGGCTGCTGTAGGAAATATGGCGGAAACTCTAGGCACAATTCTGTCCTCCTGTCAGGTCGTAGGTCTCTGGTACTCCTTCTCTCACTCTCCGTCCTCTGTCTCTGCATGCCGGTGGGCACGATGACTGCTGATGAATGGATATGAGGGAGCCTATGTTACCAGTGGCGGTAAAAAATCCAACATTAATTTTCACCTGAATGAAGAAGTAGAATACCACTGGAGTGGGCCTTTAAGGCAAAACACAAAGGCAGACACAGTATGTAACAAGTAAAACATGTACTTCAAAGTTCTGTATGTGGCTTGTAAGCTTGGCATGACTCTTTATGTTTCCAATTAACATGTGACCATGTGTCCAGTGTTTACACACATGCTATACTGAAGGCACATTAAGCCAATTGGAAGTGAGGAAATATTCTGTCTGTGAGAGAGTTTGTGAGTGTGTGTAAACTGACAGAATTATTCATGGTGTCTAAATGGTTATGCTTGAAAAATACAGTTTATTTTATTATTTATTTATTTTCAGAGGAACCACGAGCAGCTTCAAAGGATGACCACAGAAGTTAGTCCCTGCTACCCCCTCATTAAATCTGCCTGCTGATCTAGAACTCTAATGGTCTCTCTTAGAACCTGTAGCATGTAACTGGCTTGAGAATATTGACCACTGGTATTAACTGCCAATCTATTCACTACTGATCTTCCACCGTAGATTGAAGACCCATCTCTTCAGGCTACATCTTAACGGTCACTCCTAAAGACCTCTTCACCCCCCACTACCCCTCTGTACAATTCATCTGCTGTTAATAATATATATATATTTTTTTTTACTAATAATCCTTCCTTCTTCAAGCATCATGACTGCCAATGGCACCTGGTCCTAGCATTTTTTTCTTATGATGACTGATATATAGATGATTCACTTACTTTAGACCAATGTTCTTGTTGTAAGTCGCTTTGGTCTGCTAAATGGCAAAAATGCAAAAAAAAAAAAGAAAAAAAAAATGTATATATATATATATATATATATATATATGTCTTATATGTCCACATTACTGAGGACTTAAAATGGCAGTGATCAAGACTGAGCACACAGCCCTGGGGGACCATTGTGGAGAGTCAGTAGGAGTTGCCAGTGCCTGTTTTCCTCAGGTGGCTAAGGAAATTTGGTATGGCCCCTCAGATCCTTACCAACTTCTACAGGTGCACCATTGAGAGCATCCTGTCCGGCTGCATCACCGCGACCATCACCGCGACCTACAAGCCATAAGACTTTTGAACAGCCAACCCTAGCTGCCCACCTGTACTACTTGCTGCTCACCAGCACCAAGACAATTTGCACTGACATGCACGCACACACGCACACGCACACGCACACGCAAACTCACATGCACACACACACACACACACACACACACACACACACACACACACACACACACACACATTTCTACACACACTCACTCCCATCATTGCTGCTATTTATTACTGTATTGTATTGTTCACTTTATTTTACACTTATTGCCTATCGTGTTATTATTGTATTTTTATTTTTTATCATCTTGACATTTGCACTGTTGAAAGGAAGCTTGCAGAGTAAGCATTTCATTGTACAATTTACATCCTGTATCCTGTGCATATGATCAATAAACTTTGACTTGAATTGAATAATCTGATCTTGGTCAAAGAGCAGTGGAAACAAATGCCTGTCTCATCAGGACAGTAGAACCTACTGTACCACAGAGAACAGTCTATGTAAAGATGCCTTCATTGGCCTGGACATGACATATCCTCTGTGACTGCCCTCTAGTGGATGTGTCTTAGCATTACATTTACATTTACCTTTATTGCAAATAGCAGATGCCTTTATCCAAAGCGGCCATAGGCAGTCACAATGCTAAAAGAAGGATTTTTTTATTTTGTATTTATTTTTTTATTAACAGGAGAGAAACTTGTACAGGGGAGTAGCATCTCAGTCCAATCATTTTTGGAAAAAAGCATCTCTTCAACACTGAAGTCCTTAATTTAGCTTAGTTTAAGAGACATTACACTGCAATTAAATTAGAGTGTATCATGTTATTTTTTTAAGAATAATACAGACATTATCCTCAGATAAAATCAAGAGTGTGGTTTACATTTCCAGATGGTTCTACAATAATTGAGAGTGAAATGCTGTGAGACATGGGTTGATGACATGGCTCACTAGCAAGCCAACAGCTCTGCAGTCAAGACATCCAATCACAGAGAACTGTAGTCCCTCAGGATATAACAGGATATAACCCACTCCGTAGTCATTTTTCCACAGGAAAGAGATGTCACCATCCCCAAAATTACCCTTGTGTTTATCAAGGCAAAAGGCCAACGAACGAAGATCACAGAGGTCAACACAAATAGTTCCTTTAGAAGTTCAAGCCCTTCATAGATGCATTTCAGAAGACTTCAGTGGACGTCGCCACCAGCCGTCCTCGGTTTCCTCCACCAT
This sequence comes from Argentina silus, assembly GCF_951799395.1. Lineage (NCBI taxonomy): Eukaryota > Metazoa > Chordata > Actinopteri > Argentiniformes > Argentinidae > Argentina > Argentina silus. The sequence continues at coordinate 49,157,197 of NC_139653.1, read as the reverse complement.
TGCCATCTTACGGGACATTGACCATGGGGGAGTACTGTAGGTCCTCAGAACTGTAGGTCCTCAGAACTGTAGGTCCTCAGAACTCAGACGTTCATCCCTCAGGTGTCTGTCCACTGGAAGGCCTTGTTCTCCAGGATGTTGGCTAGCTTGTGGTTGAAGGGTTGGTGGAACTCCCGGAGGATGTCTCTGGTGATGGGCAGCATGGGGCCCAGTCTCCTGTCTGCTGCCCTCCTGGTGTTGGACATGGGCCTTTTGGTGAGTGCAGCCTCCTTCAGTTCTGATAAAGGACCTGCGGGGAACAAAAAAGTACAGGCCTATGTATGCAGTTGTTGAAATACACACTCTCAATACAAACATGCACAACCAAAGACTCATAAACTCATAAACACTTTGTCCTTTGCTGAAATCTATTATGTTATCACGTTATCTTAATGTGAGGCGTGGGGGCTTTGAACATTGAACTATTGTGTTAATGTTGACTATCTGACAAACAGTTTGATTCCAGTACATACCCACACTTAGAAAGTCAAACACATTGTGCATTGACAATCTCAGATTAGCAGCATAGTCCTCCAGTCGAAGGACTAGAATCTGATCCCTGTGGAAAACCATCAACCAGTCCAGCAGGTAGACAACATACAGGCCCAGGTTCAGTCTGACCTGGACAGGACACAAACAAAGACCTGAATGTTAGACTTACTCTGCCTCTCCAAGTAAGGCTTCAACATCACACATCACAGTGGAGAGTAAAGTAGTGTCTCAGTACTGTATAAGTCATGTCAGGTGAGACGGGCAGGGTTTTGAACCCAGGTCTCCCACATGAAAGACCCTGGCTACCTCATCAGGTGGGCGTTACTCCAAATCACCTCCGCTGCACAAGCGTACAGCAAAGTACTTCACTGATCCAGTTAACAGTTCACAAGCTAACCTGCAGAGGGTCTCAGATGCCAGCCTAAAGGAGAAGTCTCCTCACTGAATGTGACCCAAACCATTTATTTCAGCAAGGGGAGAAGTTAAATGTTGTAATGGAGCTTCAATGGGATACAACATTTCTTTGCACTATCATACATTCAATATCATTGACCAGAGCTGCCAGAGCTGCAATATACGCATACCAATTTGAAAGAGACAGCGCATTATAGCCACCAGTAAAGAGCGTTTTCCACAGGTGCTTTTGTATTTAAGGGTATATATAGTGACCTTTGTAAGTAATAGGACAGTGAAGCATTTTTTCTTATTTTGTCCCCAATAGTTTGGATTTGAATTTAAACAATTACTGTGAGGTTAGGTATAGATTCTCAGATTTTATGTGATGGTATTTGTGCACATATACGTACATGTAGGTTTCACCATTTAGAAATGACAACACTATTTCAATGCACCAAAAGTCTTCCTTGGCCTACCAGGCAATTTTCGATGGCTGAGATCACCAGTGCTTTCTTTGTTTCTGTTCCAAAGTGTTTTTTTATTAAGTCTAAGGTTTTGGCTAAGTTTCAGATTTTTTTTTAATCTATCTAACCTTCTATCTATCTAACCTTTCAACTATCAAGCCTCATCCTTTCTTCCTTTCACCAGTTACTACTGCTTCACTCACTCATATAACCCATACTGATTAACCTCTTAATTGTTTAATCGTTCTATACCTCCACTCTCTCATCTATCCATCCTCTCAAATCATCAACCCTGATAAAAGCTTTCTGATACCTATTCAACCTTTTTTTTTTTAAACTATTAAGCTTTTTGTAACTCCAAAAACTCTCATCCGGTTAACCAACCAACTCTATCACTCTCAACCACTCAACCAATCAACTCTCTACCCACTCCACTGAACTACCCCAGGCTCATCCTATCTATTTCTCTATTATCTATCTAACGTTCTATCTTTCCAACCTTATTTCTGTCCTAACCTCTCAACTACATAGCCATCATCCTTTCACCAGTCACTACTGCTTCACTCAGTATAACCCATGCTGATTAACCTCTTAACTGTTTTGATCTTTCTATACCTCTCCTCTCTCATCTATCCATCCTCTATTTCACCTATCCATTCATCCATCCAGTCAACCAACCTAATCAACCTATCTCATTTTCTTTCAACTACTCAGCAAATATATTTATCTATCCATCCTCCAAACAATGTTTATTTATTTTTTCTACTTCCAAAATAAGACTTTGCAAGCCCACAAAGTTCCTTATGGAATTTTCTAGTGAAATACATTTTCAGAGTAGCTTCCCCAATGCTCATGAATAAATCTGACTTCTATACAAAGGTAATGAGACAACTGTCTGATGATAGATTCTACAAAAGATTGCCATTTGCCCCATGTTACTATGTACTCCATGGTTGCCATGGCGCCGTAATGGCTGCCTAGTTGTTAGGCTCTCACTAATTTCACTGTATTTTAATATTTTTCTGTTATTGTCAATGAGAATTCATTTTGAACTGTTTGCTGTTTTTGATAGTTAATTAACCCAAACCCTTTGCCTACAATATTCTTCAAAAAGAATGTGAACTTCAAGGATAAACTGGACTACTACAGTAGGTACCCAGCTATCCTACTCCTCTAAATTTCTGCATAGCTTTCAAAAAATGCAAACTCCAAAATGCTTTTCTCAAGACACTGGGCCAACTACGGTGGAAAACATACAGAGGAAGAGAGCTGGACAACAGAAATCCATCAAGCCTAATTCATCCAGAGATGCCATCCCTCATGTAACAACTGCTGAGGTGAGAAACCTGGGGTGCAGCCAGAGACTGTGTCCTGCCACTGTTGCTTCCCTACAACACTATCCAGCAAACTGTAATCGATGACACCTGAGGATGGCACTGTTTAACACAGGTCCATTAACAACAAGGGTCTGGACCACCTATTCATCAACCTGCCTCGATCAACTAGTCTTTGACATAGTCCGCCCCCTGGTACACCACTGATCTGAGTCAACTAAAATCTAGAGGACGTCAACTTGAGCATCTCTTCAAGAAAACCTGTCTCACTGTACATGCTGAGGCCTACAAACAACACCAGCAGCTGTGCAGAAATGCTCTCCAAAGTGCCCACTCCTCCTACTATTCTGATGTCATTCAGTCCGGTTGTGGTAATCCCAGAGTACTCTTCAACACTATTAACAAACTCCTTAATCCTATGGACAATCTCTCTCACTCATTCACCACTGACAAATGTAACTTGTTTTTGTCATGCTTTCAAACCAAGATCGACAACAACTATAACTAGCTGGCCACTTCCTCTGCCTTGCCTGAGCAAGACTCTGACATCTCTCTCACAAACAGCTCCTTCTCCAATTTCTCTGAAATCACCATCTCTGACCTTGCAAATGTGGTTGCAGGCATGAAGACCTCAACCTGTGCCCTGGACCCAATTCCACCTTGGTAAAGGCCTGCCTCCCTACAATCAGTCCGCATCATCAAAGCTGTCAACTCCTCCCTCTCAACTGGTAATGTCCCTCCTGCTCTAAAGCTTGCTGCTGTCACCCACATACTTAAAAAACCTGGTGTTACGGCCGCAGCCAACGCCTGCATGTGTCTATCTCATTCAGTCTTTGTTGTCAAGCAGGCTGTGTGCTCCAGGGCTCGGAGGCTCTGCCCATTTCCTGGTTGGCGTCATCGGGGATCCTGATTGGAGCGATCATTCCGTCCAGCACCTATCTGGACTGGGTGCCGGGAGCATAAAAGTTTGGCCAGCTTGTCATTCGGGGAGCTGTGTACTGTTGAGCAGTTCCCTTCTGTGATTTTCATTAGTAATCATCCGATGTTGATTCAGTTCCTGTTGTGTTTTTTGAACGAGGCACTAGATTATTATTTAGAAAACTGGGCCAGGTTATAGCGATTCATAGTTCTGTGTTACAGAATTTCACCCACACTTAGTAGATTATTTTGTTTAGACCCACTAGGAGCAGAGGTGGCTGTTTTGAATGTATTTAAGTTTTGACCACTGTAGTAGTACAGTGAGGTTTTATTTTCACATTGGTTTTGTTTAAACAAAGATAGTTCAGTTATAGCTCGCCTTTTAGGAGCTCTCTTTTGGTTATATTTGTTTGCTTAATTTGAACAGCACCTGCAGGCCTGTTTCCTTTGTAGTTTTGCCTTTTGTATTGTTACTGTTTTACCTTAAAAAATACTTTCTAAGTTCCTTGTGAATAAAAAAACTTTAATTTACCAAATCCATCTGGTTCTCTGTTGCTTCCCCTAACGAGCTTGGTTGTAACACATGGATTGGACCCGGACAGCCCCAACAACTATAGACCCATCTCAAAACTCCCTTTCCTGTCCAAAATATTGGAACAAGTTGTCGCCTCCCAGATGAAAATCTACCTGGACTCCAACAACCTCTATGTGACTCACCACCAAAACTATCACTCCAGCCACTCACTCAACCCTAGTCTTGCTAACATCAAGTCCTAGATGCAATGCAACTTCCTCAAACCGAACTGCAACAAATCAGAAATGGACCAAAGTCCCTCTCCCACTCTACCCAAGACTTCAATATCAACATTGATGGCTTCACTCATATCAAGCCAGGTCTGTAACATTGGTGTCATCCTGGACTCCACCCTCTCATTTGAACCATGTCAAACACATGTCTAAAACTGCCTTCTTCCACCTCAGGAATGTTGCCTGTCTCCGACACTCCCAATCCATGCATTTGTTACCTCCAGGCTGGACTGCTGCAACAGCGTTCTATTTGTGGCCACCAACAGACTCCAACATGTTCAGAACTCACATGACACATCACTCCAGTCCTCCAAAACCTTCACTGGCTCCCAGTCTGATTTAGGATTCAGCTTAAGATTCTCCTCACCACCTACAAAGCCCTCAACAACATGGCACCCTCCTACCTCTCTGACCTCCTCCTCCAGCACACCCCTACCCGCAGTCTCCGGTCAGCTGATGCCGACCTCCTTGTCCCCATCACCAGAACTAAACACCGGACTGGGGGAACCAGGCTTTCTGCAGCCCCCACTCTTTGGAACACTCTCCCAAACCACATAAAATAATCCATCACGCTCTCCTCCTTAAAATGATCCCTCAAAACCCATTTTTTTAAACATACTTTTCTTTTTGGTCCATGTGCATTTATCTACTCCTAAAAAAATTACTTAAACCACTGCTCAGACCACAAGTAGAGGAGATAAATCACCTTGCTGGATCGACAGGTCATGAAATGTATAATCTTAAACTGTTTGGAGGTCGACTTTTATTTTTATCTCTTTGTATGCTGGGAAATGTCAACAAGGGAAAAAGTACATGGGTCTATCAAGGTTTGAGGTTTGAGGACGGGTCCACAGTATCAGCATGTACCAACAAATCCCTGATGTTCTTTGCTCTGGAATGCACAAATAAAGACAGGTTGTGAAAAAGGTTCCCTACAGGTCTCATTATGCCAGACATGGCAGTGTTTTTTGATGATGTCTTTGATATGGGCAATGATTAGTGTTTTTATCCTTTAGGCCATTAAAGACTATCAAAATATTATCAATATAACATCAGTAGAAGAGGATTTGGGATTATTAGTGTATTGCTATTAATAGACTGATTCTTAAGTAGGCCCATAAACAGACTTGCATAGTTAGGGGAGTATAGCTTCCATGGCAGCCGCACCCGTAAGATGTAAAAATAAGAATTTTTCATACAAAAAAATAGAAGTAGATCAGTAGGGGGAATCAGATTATACCTATGTCGAGAACAAAACACAGTGCCTCCAATCCTTCTTGATGGGATGTAGGTAATACAGTTTGTATTAAATGTGTAAAATATCGTATTCAGCTGCCCATAGACAATGTATGGTGAATACCGGTTTCGGTCAGACAGAGCAAATTAAGATGGTTTTCCATAATGAACTCACTGAGGATGGGACCCTTGTTGTTATTGGATCTGGTGCTAACTGTTTAAATGAGCGCTAGTCTGATATAAACGTTCTAACTAAGCTGTTGCAAGATACAGCAGAAACAACCACAAACAACAGTACTGCTGTTAAATGTCCTCCATGCATAAAATAAAAGAGAATACTCGATAATGGATGTAAAAAGTTTCTTGAATTAATCTGTTGAATGAAGCACGTATAGGCTATTGCCATAGCCCATACCAGATAAACACAGTATTTCAAACAAGAAAACAGCACTGAAAGACAACCGCAGCAGCTAGGGTCAGCATAGTTTCTACTGTAGTCATCTCACAGCCTGTTGTTGCATGTTGCTCACCTACTGTGGCTGTTTTGTATCCAAACATGTCAAAAACCAGTGGTTTTTGCCATCAAACCCAGTGGTTTTTGATGCCACTGGCATGTCTGGCATAATGAGCCCTGTAGGGCACCTTTTTCACAACCTGTCTTTATTTGTGCATTCCGAGAGAAAAGAACATCAGGGATTCATTGGGTACATGCTGATACTGTGGACCTGTCCTCAAACCTCCCCAGCATTGATAGACCCATGGGCTTTTTCCCTTGTCGACATTGCCCAGCATGCAAAGAGATTGCAAAAAAAAGGTGAATACGCTATCTAGTCAGTCGACCTCCAAACAGTTTAAGATTATCCATTTATGACCTGTCGATCCAGCAATGTGATATATCTCCTCTCCTTGTGGCCTACAGTTTATAGGCAAGACCAATTGCCAGTTATGTGCCCATATCACCAAACACAAGCATGCTATTTGCAGAACGGATGAGAAATTTCCTGTTGCTAGACACTTTTCCCAAGCCAAGCACCCACCTGAAAGTCTCAGTTTTTGTGGTATTGATGAAGTACATACTACTACTGCACCGCAGACACACTGATCATTTGTATATCTCACACTGATGATGGTTGCATCACCGAAACACATCTGTATTTATCTATTTTTGTAATACTATGCACCTTTTTGTTTGAGCACATTCATTAAATCACTTCTAGTATTTTCTTTTTTTCAAGAGCCTTATTGGAATCCTGAGTGTGCAAGTTCATCCTTTTTCTGAACAATGTATGAGAAAAACACCTTTATTTTGAAATAGTTTATTTTCCTGTAGGTAGTCTACTGTATGTAGGTGGTCAAAAGAACATCTCTGGATTTCCTGGTAGAACCAACTACATTCCATTGCAACCCCAGGCAATGACAGCTGCAGTAAACCTCATGGTAGCTACTGTGATTAAGCTGGCTCACCTCAACCATAACAAAGTGAGTACAAGTTGTGTTTTTGGGGAGTAACATTGTGAAAAAAAAACTTCTCCTTGACCAATATGCTTCTCAATCTGAAGAACTTTGAAAGGAAGCTCAGTTACCAGGTTATCTACCTACTTCTACTGTTATCTACCTACTTCTACTGTGGCGTATGTCACAATACATTTCCACTTCCCTCGAGGAGGTGACAGTGACTCGAATAACAAAACCTATTTGACACTGAGGGGAAATTTAGGGGGGGGAAACCACTTGTCAGGCATAGGCAACATCATCTCTGACCGTTGCTTATCTAGATCACCTTTAGAATTCACTCTGCTGAGATATTCAGCTCCTAAAAGGAAGTGGGAGTTTCTTCTCTCATGTCTCATGATCACATCCTGACAATACACACAAGGACAGCGCCACAATCAACAGTACATTTACAAATACACTGATTTCAAATTTCCCGCTGGGACCATATATGCTGAAAAATGTATGCACCACTCACTGCAATGTAAGTCACTTTGGATAAAAGCATCAGGTAAATGGCATATATACATTATATACAGTACCAGTCAAAAGTTTGGACACACCTTGCCAAGAGTGTGCAAAGCCGTCATCAAAGCAAAAGGTGGCTACTTTGAAGAATCTAAAATATAAAACATATTCTGGTTTGTTTGACACTTTTTTGTTTACTACATAATTCCATATGTGTTCCTTCATAGTTTTGATGTCTTCAATATTAACCTACAATGTAGAAAATAATAAAAAATAAAGAAAAACCATTGAATGAGAAGGTGTGTCTAAACTTATGACTGGTACTGTATACTGTATACATATACATTATATACATATAATGTATATATATACAGTACACTATATATATGTGTGTGTGTGTGTGTATATATATATATATGTATATATATATATATATATATATATATATATATATATATATATATATATATATATATATATACTGTGTATATATATATAGAGAGAGAGTATTGTACACTTGCAAAGCTAGCAAGCTGAGCGAGATGATCAGATTGCCACTCACCGGCATGGCGTAGGAGAGGCTGGCGTTGTACACACAGGAGCGTATGGAGTGCTCTGCAAGACAGGCCTCAAACAGCTGCAGGCTCTCTCCAACCCTGACATGGAAGTCTTCCACTGACTTGTTAACCATGCTGAAGTACAGGTAGTCTGAATATAGCCTATAGGAGACACCAAACCACAGGAAGGTCACTGGGTAGATTGTGAATGACAATTTGTGAATGACATTGATCGCACTGAATAAATGCTTAATTAAAGGGATAGTTCATTATTTCACACCTTATAGTCAGATGGTTCCTTACCTTGAAAGTAGTCTATGGGCCAGGAGAAACTGTAATCCATGGCTCATATTTGTTTAAATAGCCACTACTAACTTCAGCTAACTTTAGCCACCGCTAACAAAACACCAATGAAAGTGATAGGGGCAAGTAGACTAAGTTCAAATTCAAATTTGTGTATAATAGTGAACTATCCCTTTAAGGCGTGATATCATCATGATCAGACCTACACTGAGCCTACACAACACCAATACCATTAGATATTACTCATTCTGTTCTTCTGTCCTCATTTGACAACTACACATGGAAGAGAAAGCTTTGTCCTACCTCTCTACTGGGTCTCTCAACATAACAATGATTTTAGCTTGGGGCTGAACTGCGTGGATGAAGTCCTGGGCCAGGAAAGGGGGTTCCCCATCCACTCTGTTGTCATAGAGATAGCTCCAGGCTTGATTGTCCCACATGGTAGATGCGCTTGCCTCACCTGTCAATCAAACAAGTTTGTGACTCCAACCAATATATTACTTCTAATAATAATACATTGAATTTGTATAGTGCTTTCTCATGGACACAAAGCACTTTACATGTCAAAAAGATGAAAATAAAAATATAAGTGGACAGTCACAGAACATACATAACATACAGCCCTATACTGTACATTAAAAGCCTGCCTGAACAGGTGAGGTTTTAGCAAGGTCTTAAAAGAGTCAACACTGTCAGCAGCTCTGACATTGTAGGGGAGAGCATTCCACAGGCGAGGAGCAGCAGATGAGAAAGCTTTGTCACCCGTAGTGTGGAGTCTGGTTCTGGGGACAGTGTGGAGGCCAGAGTGGAGTCTGGTTCTGGGGACAGTGTGGAGGCCAGAGTGAGGAGTCTGGCTCTGGGGACAGTGAGGAGACCAGAGTGGGAAGTCTGGTTCTGGGGACTGTGAGGAGGCCAGAGTGGGGAGTGGGAGGGGAGGCCAAGGATCAGGGCATTGCAATAGCCAAACGTGATAAGATTAACGCATGTATGAGTTGTCCAGCATCAGAAAAGGAGAGAAATGGACGGATCCGTGTGACAGCTGCCTTGTTTTATTGATGTGGGTCTCAAATTAGAGGGTTGTGTCCCCAAGGTTTTTGACAAGTGTGGAGGCTGTGACCGTCACATCGTCAATAGTAGGGCAGAAGTTATTGAAGTATTTTTGATGTGTGATTTTGAACCAATGAGGACAACCTCTGTTTTTATCAAAGTTGAGTTTTAAAAAGCTGCTGTGCATCCAGGTTTTTATACTTTGTAGGCAGCGGTTGAGTGTGTTCAGTGCAGGTGAGGTGTCGGATGTAGATTTGTGTCCTCTGCATAGAGGTTAGGGTTAGCTGAGAACGAGGCACGGATAATGTGGCCAAGGGGGAGCATGTAGATACAGAACAGCAGGCCCAAGACACCATGGAGACCAGTGGATGGGGCTGACTGAACACTGTTGATGGTGACAAACTGTTTGGTGAGGTATGATTCGAACCAGGATAGGGCCAGGCCGGAGAGACAAGCAAGGCTCTCAAGCCGTTTCAGCAGGATAGAATGATGATAGTATGATGAACACTATACTAATACTGGGTCGGGCCTCCCTTTGCTCTCAAAACAGCCTCAATTCTTCATGGCTTTGATTCCACAAGATGTTGGAAACATTCCTTTGAGATTCTGGTCCATGATGACATGATTTTCAGGTGCACTTTCAAGCTGTTTACATTTACATTTATGGCATTTAGCAGACGCCTTTCTCCAAAGCGACTTACAACAAATACATTTGTTTAAGTAAGTGAATCATCTTTCGAACAGTCATCATAAGACAAAGTAATCAATGCTCACACCAGGGGCCATTGGCAGTCGTAATGCCAGAAGCCTTTTTTTTTCATTTTTATTTTTTTATTAACAGGAGAGAACTTGTACAGGGGGGAAGTGGGGGTGAAGAGGTCTCAAGGGTTGGGGTTAGGGTTAGTACAGGGGGAGTAGTGGGGGTGAAGAGGTCTTTAGGACGGAGTAGCTGTGAATCTCCCGTTCTACCACATCCCAAAGGTGTTCTATTGGATTCAGATCCGGTGACTGGGAAGGCCACTGAAGAACACTGAACTCATTGTCATGTTCATGAAACCAGTTTGAGACGACTTTTGCTTTGTGACATGGTGCATTATCATGCTGGAAGTAGCCATTAGAAGATGGGTAAATTGTGGCCATGAAGGGATGCACATGGTCAGCAACAATACTCAGATAGGCTGTGGCATTCAAGCGATGATTGATTGGTGTTAACGGGCCAAAAGTGTGCCGAGAAAACATTCCCCACACCATTACACCACCTCCACCATGACAAGGTGTACAGGTGTTCCTAATAAAGTTCTCAGTGAGTGTATATATATATATATATATATATATATATATACAGTACCAGTCAAAAGTTTGGACACACCTTGCCAAGAGTGTGCATAGCTGTCATCAAAGCAAAAGGCGGCTACTTTGAAGAATCTAAAATATAACACTTTTTGCTCACACTGTTTACTACATAATTGCATATGTGTTCCTTCATAGTTTTGATGTCTTCAATATTAATCTACATTGTAGAAAATAATAAAAATAAAGAAAAACCATTGAATGAGAAGGTGTGTCCAAACTTTTCACTGGTACTGTATATGATATATATAATTGGATCTGAGGAGTCCTATTAGGTTTGACTGTATGATGTCACATTGACAAAAACTAGTGCTTAGTCCACTACCTTCATAAGAAAAGCTATAGCACATCTGCATAACATCTCATAATTTTTACATAAGATAAGTAGAATGACTTTTTTAAGTATGTTTGACTTTGTAATAAAGTTCACTAGTTATTTTACTAGTTATTGAGAACTACTACTTCTAAAGGACAAGGCGCTGGCCTTGTCCTTTAGATGTATTTTAGATGTGCCTCAAGGTTTCTTCCTCTGTGGGAGTTTTTCCTTGCCACTGTGCCCTATATTTTTCTCCCCTCTGGGGAGTTTTTCCCTTGGCTTACTCCTGGGGGTCTATGATTTGGTGTTAGATCATATTGTTTGTATTATATTTATTGTTTATATTGTTTAGATTATTTTCTTGTGAAGCACTTTGTGACATTTGTCTATGTAAAAAGCGCTTTTCAAATAAACTTGATTGAATATCATATCTTCAAATCATTGTCCGTATTGAGTGTTGACATTACTGTGCTGGATAAAGCAGAGCCAATTAAGAGAAAATCCATGAGTAGAAGTGCAAACCCTAACAATGGAGAGAAAGTACAAAGAGTCTCCAGGTTTTAATCAGGGTCATATTCCTGTTCTAGTCTGTTCAAAAGGTCCTGGACTGGCAGAGAATACTGAATGAAGTTTATAATCAGACATCTCCTTCCTATCAATACACATAAGCGCGCACACACACACACACACACACACACACACACACACACACACACACACACACACACACACACTCTCTCTCTCTCTCTCTCTCTCTCTCTCTCTCTCTCTCTGTAACACTCTTTCTCTCAAAATGCAATGCAATTATAGAGGTCATAGAATGGAGACTAAAGTGCAAAAGGTGCATTTTCAGACTCTTTACTAACTCTTCACTGGTTGAATTATCAGTGTCCTCAAAAACATTGTTAGAGATGAGGTACAATAATAACCATGCTGTCGAGTTATTTTTTGCTCTGATCTGCACTACTCAAACATATTGCGGCACCAAGCCTAACATCCACTTTCTCCAGTGCTAAGCAATGTCTCTACTACAGTATTACCCTATTTCCAGTCAAAGATGTTGTTAAATATGTTGTTACTACATCTTAACGGTCCCTCCTAAAGACCTCTTCACCCCCATTACCCCCCATTACCCCCCATACACCCCACAAGTTTCTCTTCTTTTAATAATAATAATAATAATAATAATAATAATAATAATAATAATAAATTCCTTCTTCTAGCATTGTGACTGCCTATGGCCCCTGGTCTGAGCATTGATTACTTTATCTTATGATGACTGATGGATAGATGATTCACTTACTTAAACAAATGTATTTGTTGTAAGTTACTTTGGATAAAGGCATCTGCTAAATGCCATAAATGTTAATGTAAATGTACTGTAGAGTACATTTACATTACAGATACAGTTCAAAGTCAGTCAGGGAATGACTAGCTGTGTACCTGTGATGAGGCGGAGCTTGCTGTGGCCTCCGGAGGTGTTTCCCAGGATGCCCTCCTGGATGTGGTGGGCTGCCAGGTCAAAGAGATCCAGGTAATCCTCCACTGGGAAATGCTCACAGAGCTCTCGTAAATGGATCATACCTGCACCACAGGGGAAGACCATGCATGTCTGTATTGGTTTATGTACCTCTGTGGCTTGATGTGGTGCTCTGTGGCTTAGTTGGTGGAGCGTGGTGCTACCAATGCTTTGGTTGTGGGTTCGATTCCCACTGGGACCATGTATACTGATAAATGTATGGACTCACTGCAATGTAAGTCGCTTTGGATAAAAGCGTCAGCTAAATGGTAGATATCATGAAATACATTGTTGTTCCTCTGGTGAGGTTCTCTTATAAGCCCCTATGGGTTCTTCATATTTACCTGCACACTTTTTAAACCATGTCTTTTACTCTAGCTGTTTGTGCTTCACCTTTTTTTTTGTGAAGAAAAAAATCATCATTCATTCCATTCATTCATTCATAGCTCATTTAATTATTTCTCTTGTGAATATAGATTCTTTTCACTAGAAATTGTAAAAGATTTTCTAACCAGATGTATGGTGTGTCAACTAAATGTTATCAAAGTCTGACAGTAAGTTCAGAGCTTTTTTGTCTTGTTATGGTTTAAGCTTAAACAACAAAAACAAAAAACACCAAACAAACGATGGAAGGGGAGGTACTGTATGGGTCGCTGTACCTATGCAATAGCAGAGTGTGTGTGTGTGTGTGTGTACAGTATGTATGTGTGTGTGTATACAGTGTGTGTGTGTGTGTGTGTGTGTATACAGTATGTGTGTGTGTGTGTGTATACAGTATGTGTGTGTGTGTGTATACAGTATGTGTGTGTGTGTATACAGTATGTGTGTGTGTGTGTATACAGTATGTGTGTGTGTGTGTGTGTGTGTGTACAGTATGTATGTGTGTGTGTATACAGTATGTGTGTGTGTGTGTGTGTGTGTGTGTGTGTGTGTGTGTGTGTGTGTGTGTACAGTATGTATGTGTGTGTGTGTGTACAGTATGTGTGTGTGTGTGTATACAGTATGTGTGTGTGTGTGTGTGTGTGTGTGTGTGTGTGTGTGTGTACAGTATGTATGTGTGTGTGTGTACAGTATGTATGTGTGTGTGTGTACAGTATGTGTGTGTGTGTACAGTATGTATGTGTGTGTGTGTGGGTCGCTGTACCTATGCAATAGCAGGGGAAATACTGCTTACCAAACCGTTTCCTTGTCCACCAGTGTGGCTCTTTCATGGTGGTGAACCTGACTTCTGGATGGAGCAGTAGTCTGCGGAATAAATCTGTCGTGCCACATTTAGGCTGACCAATAATGTAGAAATAGGGAAGGCATCGCAGGCGATAGTGCTTCCCATTACTGTGGTACAAATGTTTCTGGAAATTAGTATTAAGATAGTCGCAGACACTTCGGAAGCTCTTGGAGCGGAGTGTGTACAAATTGTTCCTATATGGGTCAACCTCGGTTGTTCCAGAGTGCTCCTCATACCAGCAGGGGCTCTTGATGTTGGGCAGAAACTGATGGGCAATTGCAGAAAACAACTGTGGAGAACAAAAACAATATACAATTTCAAATGTTTCTCAGATACTGTCCCATTGGAATGATGCTATCATATTACAATTCTCTGATAATATATCATCACTCTTAGCCTGGGGAGCAAACAACAGTCCAGCCACCTTTCTCCTACTCACATGAGAATCACTAGCGACCACATCCTTCAGTGCAGGCATCTTCCTGGGGCCGAAGTCCAGCTTGGAGGCAATGCAGTTCATAAGGGGCTTTATATTTACATAATCCTTGGCAGAGGAGAGATGAAGGGGGATGGTGCTTTGGTTCACTATACACCTCAGGTGGACCTGAGATGACGGCATCAGCAAAAGTCCCTTTTTGTCCCAGATCAGGATGTAAGACGCCATGAAGATGAATGACAATGTCAAGGCCACCAGGAAGCTAACCACTTTGACCTTTGTGACCTTCCTCAGAGGGCCCAACAACCACACAGGCACCCGCTTGCCCTCCTGGACGGTGGGCTGACTTGTGTGACCATTGTCCAAACTGAGCATCGCCGGTCTCTTCCTGTAGTTCTCACCCTCCATGGGGCTGAGTAGGCCATGTGTATAGTCCACCTGGGGAATGTCACCATATTTGCAGTCGGTGAGAGACATATTGTTGACAAGGCAAGACAGGGGTACTGGGAAAGGGGTTATACGGGAGTTTGTCTTGCTGGGGAGCTCAAAGCACATCTATCATGGAATGGGATACTTGTTGAGGTGCAAAAGAGGGCTCATCAATTATGTATCCAAATGTGGAGGTAAGCAGACATGGGACAGTAGGTAGTGCCCCCCCCCCCCTGATTTTGATGTTCTGTGGAGAATGGCCTTCTCAGCAGGTTGTCTGTTGTCCTGTTAAACCAGATCAACCAATCACACTTTATTTCTTATGGCACACTTCATACAGAACTGTAACACAATGTGCTTACTTAATTATTAATTAAAAGCACTCTATGTAAAACCAAGGCTTTAAGAAGTATTTAAAAAATGTCCAGAGACCGTTTACTATAAACAAATGTCACACACTGTTGACAAAATGTCTCCTTTAGTGGTGTAGCATTTGGGAGCACGGGAGTCTGGACTTCCTCTCTCTGACAGCTTACAGCTGTTTTCCCAACCTCTAGAGAACAGGAGGAACACATTATTCCATGATTAGGATTCAGATAGTGGCGCTGCAGTCAACTCGAGAGGCATTTCCTCAAATGGGAAAGGAGAACAGCTCTCTTCTTTAGCAAAGGTCAGTTCACCCAACCTGGACACTGGCAGGATAATATGTGAGGTCTGCTATGTTAAAGCTCCCTGCTTTAGGGATAAGGACCGTTTAGTGCAATGGTGTCAAATTTGATTTGGTCACGGGCTGTATTGGACCAAATGCCACTTGGGGCCAAAATAACTAATATATTTATTAGTAAATCTAAACGAATGTCCACTGCTTGGCACACCAGCGTGTCATATTATTACAATACTCGATATTCTAGTAACCTATACTCAACCTACACTCAATGCCTCATTTCCACAGAGCTCAATATTACAGTGTTATAGCTTACTCACACTTACTCACACTTACAATGCCTAATTTTCAAGATGGGTTCATCTGTGGGCATCTGAAGGTTGGAACTAAAAATAGTATTAATAATTAATTAACCAATATACTCCATTACAGGCAATAATAAGAAACTATATATATATATACACTGTGGGCTGTATCTTTGACAGCCCTGGTTTATTGGGTACAGACTTCATTTAGGGAAAGCATTATGGTAACTAAATGACTTGGTGGTTGCCGGTAATATTAATTCCTGAGAATGTTGTTTTTACAAGATAGAAGGATGACTCATGAAACCAATGATTTACAAATGCAGGTCATCAGGCAATGCTGGAAATGTATATATTATTTTTTGAGTAAGAGGGTATTATTTCTGGACCTGTGCTATTCCAAGCATAAGACTGTACAATTCGTTCAAGAACACTTCCATCACACTCCCTGAACACATAATTCATTCAGCTTTCTTTCCTTTAAAGAGTTTAAACAGGTTAAAAATCCAATTAGACCTGAAATGAAACTGCAGTCCAGTTACAGAGAACTATAGAAAGCATCTAATTTTACAGTGTTATTCCTCATTCCATAATTGATGTGATGTTCACACAAGGGTCTTGTTAAATGGACGCTACATCAACATTACGATGACTACACATCATCACACATTACCGTATACTACAGGTTGTCAAAAACTGCTGGTTACATGATTCATGAGCCATGCAACCTCGTTCCATTGTGTAGAGTAATCAATGAACAAGCAAGCTATCACAGAAGTTTTAAGTGTAATATGGGAATCACATATAAATCCATACCAAGACATTAAACATTACATAACATAATGTTGTTGTTTTTAACATGTACCAATGCAGTATGAATAGAATAAAGAATGCACAGTCAATGTGAGGTGCTTACTAACGAAACATAACTCAAAACTGAATTAATTAAAATTCAATTAAAATTCAACAAGGATACCTGTCAGATACAGTGTGCAGGTTTACTCACAGGAGTTTCAGCTCAGAGTGTTCTGGTCGTTGTGTTGCAGATGGAAGGTGTCCTCCGTGCCTTCTCTAAAACCCATGGGAGGTTAATGGCTGCCTCTGTCGAACATCCCAAACTGAGCTTGATTATTGGAGAGAGAGAGGGGGGGGGGGGGGGGGGGAGTGGGAGAGAGAGGGGGAGGGGGGGGAGTGGGAGAGAGAGAGGGAGGGGGGGAGAGTGGGAGAGAGAGGCTGAAAGAAACAGAAAGAGAGACAGTGCGAGAAAGACAGACAGAGAGAGAGAAGGGAGAGAGAGAGAGAGAGAAAGAGAGAGGGGGAGGGGGGGAGTGGGAGAGAGAGGCTGAAAGAAACAGAAAGAGAGACAGTGTGAGAAAGAGATAGACAGAGAGAGAGAATGGAGAGGTGGAGGACAATGAGCGGTAAAGACAGACGGAGTGCAGAGAGGAAAGGAGAGGCGGGAGAAAGGAGGAGAGGGGAGAGGGGAGAGGGGGAGACTGGCATTGGAGTTCATGGGGATAATATGCGTCTAGAATCTATCTGTGATGGAACTGGTGTGAAAAACAGACCCTGTGGCATTGATTTAATTCAACATTACCACAGTATTATCTACCACCATCTAAAAGCTTTGAGGTAACTTAGTAAACGATGTTGCAGCTCTCATGACTGCACATTGTCGAGGTTGATATGAGTCAAAATTCCATTTATATCACTCACACATGTACAGTAATGAGTTTTTTTAATTGAGCTGGGGTGAGGTTCTTGAAAGTTTCATACTGTAGCTTATTTTCTTTGATGGTCCTGGCCCACACCTCTTGTAGACTAGCAAGCACAGAAGATTGACCTGCAAACATTGATTTTACAATTGTTACTCTCTCACAGCTCTGCTGCTGGGTTGTTGGGAGAAATTAAGTCTTCTTAAGCTACGAGGCTTTGAGGAAAGCAGACCCTGTGGCACTGATTTAATTCAACATTACCACAGTATTATCTACCACAATCTAACAGCTTTGAGGTAACTTTTGTAGCCGATGTTGCAGCTCTCATGATTGCACAATGTCGAGGTTGATATGAGTCAAAATTCCAAGTTTTTTTAATTGAGCTGGGGTGAGTCTGCCGCTGGGTAGTCGGGAGAAATTAAGTTATTAAGTCTTATTCAGCTACGAAGCTTTGAGGAAACTCACCCCTGAACAGTGGTCAGAAGTCCTCTGCCGCTGGTTTGACGAGCAGCACCATCTTCACAAGGCTTAGGTCCAGGAAATATACTGCATGCTGAGTGGATGGTGGTTGTGGTGGAGGGAAGGTATTGAGGGAGCAAACACTCTGATCTGAGATCTGATACAATCTGTCTGTTGTTGTGCTGACCTGTTTTGGGGAGAGTTTGTCTTAAATCTTGCCACCTCCTCCTGTCTGCACTCACTCACACACACACACACACACACACACACACACACACACACACACACACACACACACACACACACACACACACACACACACACACAGCGGCACTGTTAGCAGCGGTATTGCTACTGTTGATAACACAATGATGTAAATTCCCTGCACCTTCTGAACCTTAGCATCCTGGATCAGATGGGGGTCTTTCAAACATTATGTGACCTCAACTATTCATTTTTACCCATGTAGCACAGCGACATGCCTGATGCCATTCTCATCTGTATTACTTAAGGCAGGGACTTCTTTACGCAACAGCCCTGAAACCATCACTGTTTTCCTTGCACATCTTTCAGGATTGACCAAGGGATGTCAAGAAACCACCTTCATGGTTCTGTGCTAGATGTCACTTTATTGTCACTTTTTGTCATTTGTTATTGCTTATTATTGAATTGTTGATTGTTGCTGACTGCTGTTGTTGAGCATGGAGCGAGATCCCAAAACATTTCACTTTGTCAATTACAACTGCATGTGATATAAGTGACAAATAAAATTTGATTTGATTTGATTTGATTTGATTTGATTTGTTTTGATTTGATTCTGGTTCACAGAGTCTGCAACCCACCATAGATGATTACCAAGACCTGCCTAGTCTTTCCACTTCCACACAACGCAATCAGTATGTTTCAGAATATCTCCACTACTTTATAACGTTTTAAGTGTTTTAACACCCACACTGTGCTACAATGTACTCTGGAAATGACTGTTTGGTATCTAAATGTTATTGAGATTTATCTAGAAGTACTGAGGCAGATAATCCTATGTATTAAACGAAAGTACAAGATACAATTTTCCACAGAATGATCAATAAAGGGAACAGAGACATTTAGAATGAAATGTTGAATGTGACCCCCCAGTCGATCTCTGACCAATTAAGGTTCATCTGGAGTTATAAACTCTCACCCTTATCAGAGTCTATAAACTCAGGTCGCCACAAGACATTCGCCAGTAGACATGGGACCCAGTTTTGTTGATAGGCTCGGTTTACTCTATCCTTTGTATGAGGCATTGTGTGCTAGTGTAACGTTAGATTGGTAAATATTGTAGTGTGTAGACTGTAGTCTTGCTATCCAAATGATCAAATCTGCCGCCATTTGCTATACTCGGCCACTTGGCCATGCTGTTCTGAAGCTTGAAACATCAATCAATCAATCAATCAAGCAATCAATCAATCAAGTTTATTTGTGTAGTGTTTTTTACATAGACAAATATCACAAAGTGCTTCACAACAAAATAATAGTAAACAATATAAACAATAAATACAATACAAACAATATGATCTAACACCAAATCATAGACCCCCAGGAGTAAACCAAGGAAAAAACTCCCCAGAGGGGAGACAAATATAGGGCACAGTGGCAAGGAAAAACTCCCTCAGAAGAAGAAACCTTGAGAGGAACCAGACTCCGGGGGGACCCATCCTCCTCTGGCTGATCAGGTGCTGAAGAGTAAACTAATGTGGAATGTGGAATGTGGTGTGCTGCAAGAGATGTCCGAACCCCCCGTTATAAGAATCTGTCGGCCACTGTCATGTCGTATGTCTGAGTTTCATACACCGTAGAGCTCCCACATAGATGGTACGATTGCCTAGCTGTTGATTAATTTGATACGATATTCCAACTACTGATTCATTGATAACGTGATGTGTATCGTGTGCCAGACCCATTCGTCATTTACTGTACTGACTGTGAATCTTCCCAGTCATGAAAACCCTTTATTTCATCCGTTCATTCATTGTCTACCTCATTGCTTTGTGCTGTTTTTATATTACTGTTTAGTTAGAAAATCGCTATTTCTTTAGGTTAGTAAATAAACATTTTCTGCTTGTGTCCGAGCCCTGTGTGTGAACGATTGCATCCATGAAAATTTAGAGTTCACTTCCTTTGGATGATTGAGACTAGATATCGGTATAATATGAGTAAATGTAAGAATAATTCCTTAACTTAAAGATCTCTTATCAAATCTTTAGTGGTGCCTCGGCTTTATAGTTACCAAATGATTGGAATAGAAGCAAATCAAATTAAACTGAAGCTTGAAGCTGTACACACACACACACACACACACACATACTGTACACACACACACATACTGTACACACACACACATACACATACTGTACACACACACACACATACTGTACACACACACACATACTGTACACACACACACACACACATACTGTACACACACACACATACTGTACACACACACACATACTGTACACACACACACACGCACACACATACTGTACACACACACACACATACTGTACACACACACACATACTGTACACACACACACACACATACTGTACACACACACACACACACACACACACACTGTACACACACACACATACTGTACACACACACACATACTGTACACACACACACATACTGTACACACACACATACTGTACACACACACACATACTGTACACACACACACACGCACACACATACTGTACACACACACACACACACACACATACTGTACACACAGACACACGCACACACATACTGTACACACACACACACACACATACTGTACACACACACACACACACACATACTGTATACACACACACACACATATTGTACACACACACACGCGCACACACACGCAACACACACACACACACACACACACACACATACTGTACACACACACACACACACACACACACACACACATACTGTACACACACACACACACACACTGTACACACACACACATACATACTGTACACACACACACACATACTGTATACACACACACATACTGTACACACATACACACGCACACACACACACACACACACACATACTGTACACACACATACTGTATACACACACACACACACACACACACACACACACACACACACACACACACACACACACACACACATACTGTACACACACACAGCTTGAACTGAAGCCATCTGACCCTGAAAAGAGGAGGGCTGTAGTTTCCTTGATTCAAAACAGTGAACTATAAAAGCACATACCATAGGAATATTAACAGGCATGACACCACTGAAAACAGACAACAATAATTGTAATAGAGCAGCTTTGGACACAGAAGAACTCAGAGGACCTTGAGGCAGGATAATAATTAGCACCATGCTTTGAATCAATATTTGTTAAGACCCCGAAAAAAATAGAGGAACGCATCTGCAACTCAAGGTGGCGGACGTGCAGATGAAGACATGCAAAGAGAAGCCCAGTCCATACACACACAGCAAAAAATAAGCACATGTCGGATCAACACCCTGCATCGAACATAACCATGCAAAAAACACAGAGATAGGAGGAGCCAGAGAGTTCACTCGGCATCCATTCCTGTTCCCAGTCTGTGGAAGTTATCTCATTTATACTACTACATTTAATTGTAAATGTTAGCATAGAATTACACCGCTGGTAGCAGCCAGGACTGCAGCTTTGACTGTTTTAGGGTACTTTTCTGTCATATTCTTCCTAACCATTTAAAGGACACACGTATCTGGCAAACTTTCGTCATTTGTTTGTGTTCTCCACACCCATACAAACAGTAACCATCACTGGGCTTTCTGATCTCAACATGCACACAAACAGCTCACACATGCACATAAAATCGGTTCAAATAGAGTAAAATTTCACTTTCTATGGTCTCAACAGTGGTTGAAAATGGTACTGCAGGGTGAATGGGTATAGAGGAGACAGAATTTGTAGGTCCTCCTCACTGTACGGCAAGCCCCATTCATTCGTGTTTTTATTTTTTTACTTTGTTTCAGTGTAAAATGAGCAGCTACCGGCAACAGGGGTCATACCAAATATGGCAAACTGACGTCCTGACCATCCTAACAAGCTAGTTTGTGTGTGTTTATTTACTTTGGACAAATGTACTTTGGATAAAAGCGTCTGCTAAATGTCAACAATGTAAATATAAATGTTTGTTTTATAGGCTAGCTAGTCCACTGACTGACTGAGTGTGTAGCTGCACATCTATTTAGTAAGACCAGAAAGAGAAAGGAGATATGTTTTGTTTTTGTTTCTTTAAATTCATGAGTTTCTTTGTTTTAATAAATTTCATACAAATTATTATAATAACCAGGCAGCTAACCAGGCAACTAACTGTCTGTCTTGCTAGCAAGCTTCGTTGAATATCCTGAGGTGATGACCACTCCACTCCAAATACTAATGTATCAGAATAATGCAAACCTACTGGAGGAAGAATGCTTATTTCTTTGTCAGTACCTATGCAGTGGACCAGTGTGCTAGCTGGTCCACCTATTCTCAACCTCAACCACTGTTCATAGCTCTCACTCTTCATATCAAGAATTTGAACAGCAGGTTCTCCCATCTGAAGCACATGGTGCCACTTATCAGTCATGACCGCAAACCCAGTAAAGTGAATACACTGTGTTAGATAGTTGTGTAATATTCTTCTGCAGCAACAGGTTTCAATATGCAATGAGATAAAATGAGGAGATTTTTATTGATGTTACATAGAGTTGATGTTAACAGCTAGCAGTGTGCTTTCTCTCTTAACTTTATACTAGAGACTCTTGGACTGTGACCTTGAGGTACGATGTCTCTGGGTTCTAGGTTGCTATGGTAACCAGTCCCCTGACTCCCCTCCTCTCTCCACTAGCAACTCATGTTTTTAGAACATCTACTCTGTGTTGTGTATTCATGGCCTCGACTAGGTGAAAGGGCAAGGGCAGACTGAGGCTAACACATATAGAATATTGTACAATTCCAACAACTGAAGGCTGCTGGGGAGTACATAAGACTACTCGTGGCTGTGTTTGAGGACTCTGATGGTAATGATGAGAGTCCAACTCGTTTCCTAAAGAATGCAATCAACTTTGCAAGCTCTGACGCGATGTGCAGTGATCTGTGGAGACTCAGTGGATGAGTTGCTGGACAGTGTGTCAGGCGTATCAGGGCCAGATATGACAGACAGAGTGACCATGACCGTTCCCATGGCCACCACAGGATTCAGAGCAGAAGGTGGAGACATGAGAGGGCTAGTGTTGGACCACTGTGTGATGCCAGCATACCAGTACATAATCCAGATGGCACCAGACCAGAGTATGAGGGAAGGGGAACAGCCCCTCCCTACTTGCAAGCAATGGTCAGCCCCCAAACCCCTGCCCGATCACTAGTGAGTTATAATTATTTGTAAATGGTTTATAATGGAATAATAAACTGGTTATAAGTGATTTATTAACTAATTATTAACCATTTATGAACCCTTTACAAAGGGGACCTTAATGTAAAGCGATACCTCTTTAGCTCTATTGCGTGTGTACCTTTTTTCCTCTTCAAAGTGATGCTAGAAAACCCTCACGCACCAAATCCCCAATAGCTGCTTTTTGACAGCAGTGCCAGTGCCAAGGCTTAATAGCAGCCAGCTAGAAGCCCGGTGCGTCGAGCCTAGTGAACAAGCTCGTTTGAATTTCCACAGTTGGGCTTTCTAGTCCCGCCTCATAATGTCCAGTTTGTTTACATTCTGCAATTCGTAAGGTGGCGAACTATTGAGACACTAGCAACACATACAGGTTCTGGTAACTTAAGCACTTTATGACAATTGTATTTGTAAAAAGCGCTATTCAAATCCATTCGATTGTGTAGTTACAGCGAGCTAACTTGGATTATGTTTGCCACCCACCAAATTCGCTTTTTGTTTTTGAGCTCAAAATAGGCCTGGAGTCCTATTGAAGCCCAGGAGTGATGGTGGAAAAGCAATTGGCCTTGGCACTCACTGGCATGCACAACGTAAGCCCGCTGTGGAAAGCCAGCTAAAGTTTCTCTGTAAACATTAGAGGGATCCCTTTATAAGTCAATTCTGCAAGAACTCTGTTCAATTCTGCAAGAACTCTGTTCAATTCTGCAAGAACTCTGTTCAACTGTGTTCATGCATGCACGGGTACACACACACACACACACACACACACACACACACACACACACACACACACACACACACACACATACACACACACACACACACACACACACCTCACTTCTCTTCACTGTTTGCACCTGTAGTTAAATACCCCACCTGTCAGTATGTCCTTCTCTCTATTCGCTCTGTTCCTGCTGGTCTCTCTCTATGCCCAAGCCTCAGACCCCCTGAGTCCACCAACACCACCAAGGTAGACACACTGCAGTGTTCCTGCTGGTCTCTCTCTATGCCCAAGCCTCAGACCCCCTGAGTCCACCAACACCACCAAGGTAGACACACTGCAGTGTTCCTGCTGGTCTCTCTCTATGCCCAAGCCTCAGACCCCCTGAGTCCACCAACACCACCAAGGTAGACACACTGCAGTGTTCCTGCTGGTCTCTCTCTATGCCCAAGCCTCAGACCCCCTGAGTCCACCAACACCACCAAGGTAGACACACTGCAGTGTTCCTGCTGGTCTCTCTCTATGCCCAAGCCTCAGACCCCCTGAGTCCACCAACACCACCAAGGTAGACACACTGCAGTGACAGTCAGACATTAAATGTTGATAGCAATTAATATAAAATGGTGGATTTCAAAGGGGCAGTTTTACATTCTTATGAATAATTTATAAAAATTGGGTCTGTGGCGTTTAATTGGGCACAGGTTATGCAGTTACATATCCTTTTTTCTCTCTCTCTCCCTCTCTCTCTCTCTCTCTTTCTCTCAAGTCTCTCTTCACCACTGCATTTGCTATGAGAGTGTGTGACAGCATCCTAGTGGGGTTCCTAGGTAGGCTTTCAAAGACTAAACATGCTATCAAAGGGGATGGCTCCCTTCCTTTAAAATGAACACTTTGATCATCCTCTATATTCAGAAATGTTTGTGTGAAGTCAGTTCTTAGCATTGAGTATCTGCGTATTCACAGCCTTTACATATGCCTGCCATGGGATAGATGGACTACAGCTAGGATCGAGGTGTGGAAAATAGTAAATTGTCAATCGTGTAGATGAAATGTTTAATTAAATACCGTCTCGGGAATCTAGTCCTCGTCTCTCCTCCCAGTACATTTTCCCTAAGTTCCTTCCATCTTTGTTGTGAGGTCCATCTCAATGTTTATAGTCTGTCGTTCCAAAGCTTGGGTGTAGTGTACATTCGGACAGAGAGGTAAAAAAGCGGACAGGGTTCCTTTCAGTTGTTTAAAATCCTTGGTTAAGGGCCGGCTCACAGAGGAATGCACTTGTTTTGATTAGTGTGTGTGTATATTGTATTGTTATGTGTTGTATATCTGATGTGCATTTGTATTTAGATTTGTATTTGAATTTGTGTTATAGACAGGGCATACCGGTGATGTAGACCTTGGTCTCAGTGTGTTTTCCCTGGATCAATAAAATAATAATAATTTAACCCTCCTATTATGTTCAAATAAAGTTACAACTTTGATGTTTCGGGTCAATTTGACCCGAGCAATGTAAACATGCAGAAAATGATTTTAACTGAAAGTCTTAACCAAGTTTCTATCTCAGCAACTTTAGGCCTTCCTACTGACCATCTTTATAGCCCAGTAAATAATACATGACTGCCCCCAACCTCCCCTTATACATCAAGTATTGATTGTATATGACTATTACGAAATATGCAAATCACTGTACTATCTCATTCATTGACCTAAAATGAAAAACAAATTATGTTTTGATGTTTGCAGGGCTTTATGTTGATATTAAATGCTCATTAAAGAGTTCAAATGCAGATTGTATGTCTTGTATATGACTGCTAGCATATCTGGTGGGGCCTGGAACCATTTTGATGACATTAGCTGCAGTCAGTCTACCCTGTCTTGTAACTGGGGATCCAGACCATAGGAGCTTTCCATTTTTGGATGTCATGTTAGTTCTTGGTGGTTGAGATACATGCACTTGTCTAATGGCCGTTTAAAGCAAGCAGCCACCTCAACCCGTCTGCTGGTTCCTCATTGAGACCTGGTGTCTCATCCTCATCTCATCAGCATCCAGCTCCAGAGCGTGAGTTTCTCTCTAAAACATCTCCTTTTGATCAACACACAGGGTGTGTTGTCGACTGCTTGGTCATGTCATCTCAAATAACTGATTGAAGGGGCGCTCAAGTGGTGTAGCACACTAAGGCGCGTACCGTATCATCGCAAGGTCCCTGGTTTGATTCCAGCCATCGATATATCCTGCATGTCATCCCTCCTCTCTCTCACCCACCCTCCCATCCGTCCTGTTAATCTCTACTATCTCTATCCCAATAAAGCAGAAATGCCCTAAAAATATATTTAAAAAAAAAGAACTAATTGAAGCCCTGTGGAACGATGTTGATGTCTACATAGGGTGGGTGAGAGAGAGGAGGGATGACATGCAGGATATGTCGATGGCTGGAATCGAACCAGGGACCTTGCGATGATATGGTATGCTGGTCCTCTGTGGCTCAGTGTGGTCCTGTGTGGCTCAGTTGGTAGAGCATGGCGCTAACAACGCTTAGGTTGTGGGTTTGATTCCCGCTGGGACCATATATACTGACAAATGTATGCTCTCACTGCAATGTAAGTCGCTTTGGATAAAAGCGTCAGCTAAACGGCGTGTATATGGTATGCGCCTTAGTGTGTTATGCCGCTGAACGCCCCCTA
The DNA here is from genome assembly GCF_951799395.1 of Argentina silus. Classification (NCBI taxonomy): domain Eukaryota; kingdom Metazoa; phylum Chordata; class Actinopteri; order Argentiniformes; family Argentinidae; genus Argentina; species Argentina silus. The sequence goes on along the minus strand of NC_139653.1, from coordinate 49,130,375 downwards.
CATAGTTCTTCTATACATAGATCATCCTATGTATTCACTGTATCTTTTTCAAGACTTGAGAGGTGTTTAAAGTATTTTACGTAGTGGGTTTTTCTATAGAAAAAAAAAAATCTAAATTTGCATTAAAATCTTCTGAATTATGTTTTAGAACGTTTCGATACACCGCATTTTCTTATGGAATTTTCAAAACAACGAAGCCTTACTTTCTGAGATTAGATCCCCGTGTTTCTTCTGGAAATTAGTTTTGTACAAAGACTTAATGAAGTTTACGTAGTTTCAGGCATGGCACTTTAAAGAGACGGGCAGCTGGCTGTCAGGTGGTCTGTAAAGTTCATGGGCTCTCTGCGTTATAATGTTGTATTTAATGTTGTTTAACTTCAGGCGGGGAGATATATCAGAGCAGAGCCATCCAATTAAGCCAAACCTAATGTATTACTATTGTCATTAAACGTATTAAAACTACACTCACCGACCACTTTATTAGGAACACTATACTAATACTGGGTAGGGCCTCCCTTTGCTCTCAAAATAGCCTCAGTTCTTCGTGGCATTGATTCCACAAGATGTTGGAGACATTCCTTTGAGATTCTGGACCATGAACATTCCCCACACCATCACACCACCTCCACCCTGACAAGGTGTACAGGTGTTCCTAATAAAGTATTCGGTGAGTGTATGTAAATGTCCTGACTGAAACTTAGTAATGTAATCTTCCTCTAACTATTTGACAACATCACATTTGTCAATTTTTTTTCTGCATTATCACTGCCAAGTTGGTAGTGACATCATGGTTGCAGATGACAACAGTGCTTGAAATACAGTGGCTTCGGAAAGTATTCAGAGCCATGTGAGTTTGTTTGTTTGTGCGACATAACGTAGGAGGTGTTGAAAGAGAGCTGTCAATCAAGAGTGCAAAGTCAACGCCCATACAGCCCTCAGAACTGTCAGACTAGAAAGTTTTGTGCTTTATCGTACTTATTGAGGTTTTTTTGGGTTAATATTTTGGTGGACTTTTGAAATCATACTCAACTTTGACACAAAACACAATTGGAACCACTTAATGTCAAATTGCCGGAAACTTTAAGGTTTAATTTTGGCCACTTAGTTATAGACCAATTTTGTAGAGTGACTGAGGTGATGTTGTCCACCGACTGTGCTTTTTCTTCTCCTCCATTCAGCTTTTGTAAGTCTCCCCAGGCCTCACGACCGCCTTCCTGAGCAGTTTGTTTTTGCTCTCAAAATAGCCTCAGTTCTTCGTGGCATTGGTTCCACAAGATGTTGGAGACATTCCTTTGAGATTCTGGACCATGATGACGTGATTGCATCACGCAATTCCTGCAGATTTTTCAGGTGCACTTTCAAGCTGTGAATCTCCCGTTCTACCACATCCCAAAGGTGTTCTATTGGATTCAGATCTGGTGACTGGGAAGGTCACTGTAGAACACTGAACTCATTGTCATGTTCATGAAACCAGTTTGAGACGACTTTTGCTTTGTGACATGGTACATTATCATGCTGGAAGTAGCCATTAGAAGAGGTGTAAATTGTGGCCATGAAGGGATGCACATGGTCAGCAACAATACTCAAATAGGCTGTGGCATTCAAGCGATGATTAATTGGTATTAACGGGTCCAAAGTGTGCCAAGAAAACATTCCCCACACCATCACACCACCTCCACCCTGACAAGGTGTACAGGTGTTCCTAATAAAGTATTCGGTGAGTGTATGTAAATGTCCTGACTGAAACTTAGTAATGTAATCTTCCTCTAACTATTTGACAACATCACATTTGTCAAAACATTTTCTGCATTATCACTGCCAGGTTGGTAGTGATATCATGGTTGCAGATGACAACAGTGCTTGAAATACAGTGGCTTCGGAAAGTATTCAGAGCCATTCACTTCTTCCACTTTTTGTTGTGTTATAGACTCAATTTAAAACGTATATATATATAAAAAAAAGCCATCAATCCACACACAATACCCAAGAATGACAAAGCGAAAAAAAGTTTTTAGAAATGTTTTCAAATGTATTAACATTTAAATACATAATTTACATAAGTATTCAGACCCTTTGCTATGACACTGTTCAATTTGCTCAAATGCTGTCTTCAAGTCACTCAACAAGCTCCATCTGAGTGCAAGGATAATAGTCTAGAATGAATATCTTTTGTTTTTATAGTCTCTGGTTTGCATAGGAATCAATTCCACACTGTGTGGATTAGGATGTCACTACCAACTCAGCAAATGTCATCATTTTCTCTTGATCCTGACAAACTCCCCAATCCCTACCAGTGACAAACATACCCATAACATGATGCAGAAAACGATGGGCACACAGCTGTCAAAAGTCACCTTGGAAAAGACAAAGAGCCATGGTGTGTATTCATGTTTACATAGTTAAGGTAATCATACCATGTTGACCTTGTCACAATTCCTTTGCTTACATGTAAAAACAATGCATCGTTGCAATTGTCCATACTACCATAGAGCTACTTAATCAATGACCCTCATTCCTTGCTGTTGAGAATTGCAGTGGCTACCATGTTCAATTAAACTAAAGTGTAGAACATTTTGATTGGTTTAGACTCGCGTCATTGGGGCCAGGGACCATATAATTACTGATTGCATTATATATTCACTAAGACAAATGAACAATGATTTCTGCATTTCAGTAATTATCATAACAAATCTGTGCAGCCTCTCAACCCTTCAACACTTGTAGCGTTCTCCTGCCTTGGAATGCTGTGCAGGTAGACTGAAATAGCTCTGCTGTGATGTTCAGTACACTGTGTGCTATTCCTCATGAAATCACCTTCATTTCAGGCTTTACCTGGCAGCATTCCACTTCAATGAGAATGCTGGACGCAGAGCCAGGTGATGACTGCAGTTTGAGACCGACGGTGCAAGGTCTGCTTTCCCAAAAGGCCAAGAAGCGGGGGTATGTCTTCAACCCAGTGAAGACCCCAGGAACATATGGTGAGTCAAAAGTTTTAATTGGAAAGATTTTGTCCACGACAAAACATGTATTGGCAATATGTTTGTTACATGGTCAAAAAATAATAATAAATCGACGAGCTCATGAACCTCCTCTTCAATGTCGTCAAAGATGTAGATGATTGGTCATGGTCTGTGGTCATGAATCTTTCATAGTATATGTCTGATTGTAAAATGTCTGCATTCTCTGGGTGAAGCACACCTGTCATTCAGCTTGTGGTGTTATCCATCCTCAACACTGAGTGGCCTATTCATTGTTTCCCCACAAAGTATGAATCATCAAATGCTATGAAAAAAGATCCCAAATGGATTATCTTTATAGTCTAACCCATCTGCCCTCCCTCTGTCTGTGTGCTTTTGTTTCACAGTGTAATCCCTGATGCTTGCTGATGAAGGATGAAGCTCTACTCTGAACCTGTCCTCCGCTTGGAAGACATGATGACGATTTTGACCTGATGCCTCGATTGAATCATCAATGAGACAATGTGCATCAATGAGACCCTCCCTTGTGTCATTCAATACTGTGTGTGTGTGTGTGTGTGCGTGTGTGAAGCTGTAGATTATACTTTTCCCAGCACTCAGATGTTTACTCATTTTAGGAACTTTTAAAATAATAAACATGGTATAGTTTGTATGTACTTGCACTGCTCTCTGTCTGATTGGTATGGGTCCCTGGTCTGCCCTGTACTGATTGAGTGTATTTTGGAGGGAATAGGGGTTCAGGCACACAGGCTCCAGGCCAAGGTGTGAGGTCATGCACCTGCGATCTCCAAGAAGCTCTCCACACCTGTTAATTACCTATTGAAGAATTAAGTTAAATTGAATTGAACTGATATGATGAATTATACTGAGAGCTGCAAGTTTCGTTGTGGTGGGACCTCTGCCTCTTCTTTGAAATCTGAGTCAGAAGGTTCATGCATACATGGCTGAATGAGAGCGATTCTCCCTGCTAGCGCCATCTGTAGGTAGCCATGTGAGTTTGTTTGTTTGTGCGACATACCGTCGGAGGTGTTGAAAGAGAGCTGTCAATCAAGAGTGCAAAGTCAACGCCCATACAGCCCTCAGAACTGTCAGACTAGAAAGTTTTGTGCTTTATCGTACTATTGGACTTTTGAAATCATACTCAACTTTGACACAAAACACAGTTGTAATCACTTAATGTCAAATTGCCAGAACCTTTAAGGTTTATTTTTGGCCACTTAGTTATAGACCAATTTTGTAGAGTGACTGAGGTGATGTTGTCCACCGACTGTGCTTTTTCTTCTCCTCCATTCAGCTTTTGTAAGTCTCCCCAGGCCTCACGACCGCCTTCCTGAGCAGTTTGTTTTTCTCCATATTTTTGCATTTGAGCGAATTTTAAAAAAACATCAATAAAATACAAGAATGTCATAGTACTCTCTCTGAACTGCTATTGGCAGTATTCCAGTGAAGGGTCTCAGAGATGGTAGAGAGGATGAGCAAGAGGTTTCGTTGGTAGGGGGAGACTAGTGATAGATACAAAACAAAGTTAAGTTGTTACTTAGTAAATTATTTGGCACTGTGCACACCAACCTCACCTGGCACAATCTGCTGACGCCTTCATTTCATCATCACCACTTCCGTGGGTCCCGGCATCCGTGGGTCCCGGCATCACCTGCCCAATTCCCCAGGTGTGGAGTGTGAAATTATATAATGTCTAATCTGCGCAATATACCTATCTAACCTAGCTATTCCTAACAGCACTCTTCGGAAACCTGCTCAATCTCTCTCATCCGGCCAAAATTGTTTCCCAATAGCATTCTTTAATTTCACTTCTTACAAATGCCATTGCCATTGACAAGTATGTGAGCCTCTATGTACTGTAACTAAAGACCAGCAACAATCTAGTGCATACTATAACAGATATAACATACTATAACAGAAAAAAAATGTAAGAGAGAAAATGATTAACCTGGTGTTAGAACAGTAATTCCCAACAAAAACATTGTTCCACAATGGAGTCTTTATGAGGCCAGGTCACTGCAGTCCACTACTCTGTAGAAGAGCTGATTTGTGTATGTCTCTGCTGAAGTATCACACTCTTTCACGGTGGTTTCATGCCACTGTGACATCATAACAAGCTAGAGTTTCCAGTGAGTGGTTGCGGAAAGAGGAGGAGACTGAAAGGAGAGAGTGGACGGATCCAGGTTCAAGCTGGGTGGGCCTTGGGCTCTAAGGCCAATCTCAAATTGGGACCGAGGCCATATCCTGAAGCTGCAACAATACTAGATGCACTAAATCGTTGTTATTGCTCAAAAAAAGACGCAGTACAGTATGTCAGCACATCCTATTAAATCCCATTGGCCATTACAGAAGAGTTGTCTCTCTGCATGATGACTTGCTGCTCATCAATCAACTGAATCAATAACTCCTGTGGAGTAAAGAGTGGGTATGGCCGGGTTAACAACAAAACCCCCAGACTATGATCTTTATTGCAACTTCCCATTTCTCCACCCCTCTCCTGAAGGATTTAAAAGCATAGGATTGATCTAAGCATTGGCTCTAGACCAATCCATTACCGTTTAAATCCATGTGGGGAAGTCCACAAGTGCACAATGCCATCAGAAGTCTTACAAATACTGCATTTATTAAGTGGTGTTGATTTACTGTGACTGAGTGGTAAAACACAAAAGGTAATTCAATTGACATTGACACTGATTAGATTAAATCAACCAAACAGCTCTTCCCAAAAAGACTGAAGAGATTAATAGCAATAAGAACCAAAGCTATTACAACACAATATGCAGTCCTATCAACCTCTTTATCCTCCACAGTCCAACAACTACTCTGGTATAGAATGCAATCTAATTCGATGCGTCACGGTCAGTCCACTGTAGTAATCTCTCTTTGCATGCTTTAAACGTTAGCTAAGTGTCAAACATAGTGCCAAAGGAAGCACAGGCATGGCGTCTTAAAAGCTCCAGACATACGCCCAGTGTAGGACCCAGTAAGAGACTCCAGGATCGGGTTCAGAGTGGACGGAACAAAGCCTGGGTGAAGACAGTTATAGAGAGGTCTCATAACCTCCAACCTCAAACCAACACCCCCACCCACCCTCTTCCTAACCCCCATCTGTCTCTAGTGTACCAATGTCAGGGGTGCTTTAACAGTAACATAAGCTCACAAAGACGTGGTTTATCCAAAGGTCATCTGTCTACCTGTCAGGGCATCCCGTCAGAGCACTGAGCAGTGCCACAGCTCACAGACAAAAGGGGGGAGGGGGGGGGGAAATGGGATGAAATGTCAAACAGAAACAATGTGGGCTCTAACAGGCAGATCTTCATATTTAAGCATTATACAGAATTTCAAACCATTCTGACCAGTGGTATATGAGTTGTCAGGTTCAGTATTCTCAGTCTGAATTCAAATTTGAATTAATTGAGAACTAACACCAATAACCGTTTGATGAAAAGTTATTGGAAGGATACTTGTGAGAGGCTGGGATAGAAAAAACTAAAAAAAGATTCAGATATAAAATCAGTATAGCTTGAAACAGAACAGACAGGAACCATAGCCACAATTAAACGCAGCACATGGCAACAAGATAAGCCCTATGTTTGTTTACAGAAGTAAACATGTTAATCCTTCCTCATGAAAAACCCTTAGTGGTTTGGTCTGTAATGGGCTATTAAGAGTTGATTCACCCCAGAGGAAGGACACTGAGAGACTATGCAGCTGTTCCATGAGGAAAAGAAGTCTGCTTCAGGAGAGGAGTTTGTAGACTCTGCCACACTCCCTCATATAACATACAGTATATCATTGTTGTTGAGGTAGTGCAGGAGTGTAATTTGTCATCCAACAAATTATACAAATGATATTGTAAAGGAAGATAGTGTTAGTAATCTTGAAATTTTGGGCTTGCATTTTAGTTCAACCCGAGGACAGGAATGTGCTCATGAAGGCTTCCCAAATACAGTGCCCTGTGTATAACAGGACAGTGAAGCATTTTTCTTCTTTTGGCCCTCTACTCTAAAAGTTTACTCTAAAAGCTTATTCCACCACCTTCTCTGGGCGCCGTCATTTGGTTCCACTGACGTTCTTTAGTGTAACACCACTGTACGTAACCTCACTGCCACAAAGCCTTACTAACCATACAACTTTGAGGCTGGTTCTTCTTCTTCATATGGTCTGAAATGAAACTCCATGATTTCATCAGTAAAGCTTTGTGACTACTGTTGTGACTACTGAAGAAAGACTTTAAGGGACATGGTACACTTATACAGTGCCTTGCATAAGTAATGTACAGGGAAGGAGTTTTTCTTGTTTTGCCTTATTTTCCAAATCACCCAAAAAAATTATCTGATGATTTATGTCTATGTACATTGGGTGGTACCAACATTGAGCCCGTTCCCGCTCATAAATATCTGAGCATTTGGTTAGACAAAGAGTTGACTTTTAGAAAACATAAAGAGAAGCTTGTTAAAAATAAAGTCAGCCCAAGTACAAGCAAATGCCTCCAAACTCATTGGACGGCCCCTTATCATACAGCAGGACAATGACCCAAACCCAAAGACCAGGTAAGTCTTGAGGTTGGACATTTGAACTGTCTCTGACCACCTTGCAGGTGCAGACACACTATTCCACAGAAGTGGTGCTCGATACGAAAAAGCTCCTGCTGTATTCTTGTTTATTCAGGGGACAACAAGCAGTTCAGCATCTTTGGATCTGAGGGTGCAAGTGGGTTGGAAAGGTTTGATCAGGTCTACTAAATAATCAGGTGTAAGACCATGTAATATAAGTTGAAAGCAAGACCTTGAAGTCTGTGCACTGTTTTACTGGCAGCCAGTGTAATTATGATAAAATGGGTGTTGTGATAACATTTCCTGGTTCTAGTCAGAAGTCTGGCAGCTGCATTCTGGACCAGTTATGTTGTGTTGGAGGAACCAGATACTAATGCATTTCAGTAATCAAGTGGTTTATGTTATAAAGGCATGAATCAATTTCTCAGCATCAACGATAGAACATTTCTGACCTTAGCAATGTTGCGAAGGTGAAGGAAGGCAGCTCTGGGTGTGTTTTTGATGTGTGCATTCAACGAGTTCAGGGTCAAAGATGACACCAAGACCTTTGACATTATCATTTGGTTCAACACTGCAGCCGTCTACGTTTAATGTCATACCAGATATGAGGTGTCTCTGTGCTTTGTAACACAGTAGCATAATCTCAGTTTTCTCTGAGTTAAGGAGCAAGAACTTTCAAGACATCCACAACTACGGCTTCCTCAAGTAAAAAAATTAAATAAGAATGGAAGGTTCGAAACTGGTCTGTAGTTCTTCAGGTCACTTGGGTTAAGACTAGGCTTCTTCAGACTTAATGGTGCTCAGTTTAAAGCAGCTTGGCACACAGCCTGAGGACAGGGAAGCATTAATAATTTTAAACTAAATAGGATCAAAATAGGATCACCAAGCATAGGGAGGAGTTCTTTAATTAGCTTGGTAGGAATGGGGTCAAGAATGCAGGTAGATGTCTTGGAGGAGGTGACTAGTAATTCCTCCAGGGTTATGGGTCTAAAGCAGTCAAGGGTGAATTTAATAGAGTGTGTTAATGTAACTGTGGATAGCCATATTTATTCTATCTCTGATTTAACTTAACATTTTAAAGTTGAAAAAGTTACTGGAATCAGAAATACTAAAACAGGACGGATGCACTCTCTGAGGTTGACTGGTTCTGCATAAGTTTAGCAACTGTGTTGAAGAGAAATTTGGGATTATTATGTTAATTCTCTTCAATGAGTTTGGAAAGATAGGATGATCTGGCAGATATGAGTGCAAGCTTGTATTCTAGGCTATCTTTCCAGGCAAGTGCGTTCCAGTTTTCTAAAGGCCTTGTTAAGATTGCTCTTAATACCGCAGGCCAGTGGTTTTTCTGCAGGCACACCTTTTCTCTTAAGGGTGCAACATAATGGAGAATGTCATGCAAAGCAGAATTGAATTGGTATATTGAATATGCATCCACAGATTTGTTCAGTAGCAAAACGGTCTTAGGGAGATTGTCTACACATTTCTGAGAGGTCTCAGGTTTTAAATAACGACTTACATGTACATTTCTGTTAAAACTGAAGGGATGTGGTCTCTGGTGTGGGTTCTAGTGAGCAAGCGGGTTCAGCTGAGTTCTGAACATGTTGGAGTCTATTGAGGACTCTGTTGGTGGCCCCAAATAGAACACTGTTGCAGTTTTCCAGCCTGGAGGTGACAAACGCAAGGATGAGGATCTCTGTATCAATGAAAGACAGGGAGGGTCCGAGACGGGCAACATTCCTGAGGTGGAAGAAGGCAAAATTAGAGGGTGGAGTACAGGATGATGCCAAGGTTACGGACCTGGTTTGATGTGGAGACAGTGAAGCCATCATTCCACAAATTCAGTGGCTAGTTTACAATCAGCAGAAACAATCAATCATGTACGTTGAAATCACCCAGCAGTAGAATTGATGGTGATAGGGACAGGAGCTCAGTCAGGAATGTGGACAGGTCAGAGAGGATTTAGGTACAGATAGCTTGATGGCAAGGCATTCAAAAGATAAGGGAGCCTGGATACAAGGCTTCTTTTTATGTCCTGACACTGGAAAATGGCAATTCCACCACCACGACCCTCCAGGTGTGGTTTGTCCATGTAAGTATAACCGGCATTGGGAATTGTCTCATTCAGGGGAAAATATTCATATGGTTTCTGCCAGGTTTCGGTGAGACAGAGCAGGATTGTCCATAATGAACTCTGAGGATGGGACCCTTGTTGATAATGGATGTGGTGTTAAACAGTGATGGTGACAGCAGCAAGCTTTAGAGCAGGGGGGTCATTACCAGTTGAGAGGGAGGAGTTGACAGCTCTGATGATGAGCAGACTGATTGATTGTAGGGAGGCAGGCCTTTACCAAGGTGGAATTGGGTCCTGGGCACAGGTAGTGGTCTTCATGCCTGCAACCACCGTTGCAAAGTCAGAGATGGTGATTTCAGAGAAACTGGAGAAGGAGCTGTCCAAGTCTAGCTCAGACGAGGCAGAGGAGGTGGCCAGCTGGTTATAGATTTTGTCGATCTAGGTTTGAAAGAATGACATAAACAAGTTACATTTGTCAGTGGTGAATGAGTGAGAGAGATTGTCCATTGGTTTGAGGAGCTTGTTAATAGTGCTGAACTCTGGGATTACCACAGCCGGACTGAATGACATCAGAGTAGTTAGTCGGAGGAGGGGGCACTTTGGAGAGCATCTCTGTACAGCTGCTGGTGTTGTTTGTCAGCATGTACAGTGAGACTGGTTTTGAGAGTTGTCTCATTCAGGGGAAAATGTTTAGATGGTTTCTGCCAGGTTTCTTACAGCAAGTCAAGATCGTTTTCCATAATGAACTCACTGAGGATGGTTGATGAATAGGTGGTCCAGACCCTTGTTGTTAATGGATGTAGTGTTAAACATCTCATCCCATCCTCAGGTGTCATCGCTTACTGGGTGAAGGATAATGTTGTGGGGAAGCAACAGTGGCAGGACAAAGTCTCTGGCTGGACCCAGGGTTTCGCAGTTGTTACATGAGGGATGGCATCTCTGGATGAATGGATTTCTGCCGTCCTTTCCTCTGTGTGTTTTCCACCATAGTACGCCCAGCGTCTTGAGAAATACATTTTGCAGTTCGCATTTTTTGAAAGCTATGCAAACGTTTTGAGTAGGATAGCTGGGTACCTACTGTAGTAGTCCAGTTTATCCTTAAAGTTGACATTCTTTTTGAAGAATATTGTAGGCAAAACAATTAACTATTAAAGACAATAATTGTTAAAAATGAATTATCATTCAAAATAACAGAAAAGTATTATAAAACAGTCAGATTAGTGAGAGCTAAAAAAAACAGGCAGACATTACGGCGCCATGGCAACCATTAATAATGTCTGATAGTTGTTTTATAGGTAAGATACCTGATATTCAGTAATCCAATTAAAAAGATTTCTCTCCTACATACTTCAGACATTATGCATTTAGTAGTTAGAAAACTCTTGTCCTATGTGTGCTGGTAGAGCTATCCATCTTGTGTAGTTCGTTCTGTCCATGCCAAAAAACAGGGTGCCAAGGCCTCTGTTTCAGCTGTCACACACACAAACATACGCATGCAGGCCTGTTTCATCTGCCTTGCTTCTTTCCCATTATTTTTGCCTCTGCGAACTAAGTTAGATAACGTCTTGGACTAATACTTGGACTAATACTAAACGTCCTGGACCAATACTAATTGTTTCAATAGCCTATACACCAATAATAATGTTGCTGTTTTTACTGTTATTTATTATGGACCCTTGGATCTTGAATTCTGTGTGCAAGGAACCTAATTCTTCCACATACAGTAGGTCACTTATGATAAGTAATGGTATATTATTTAATATTGGTACACTACTAACAAAAAAGGGAAAAATTGCTTAATGAACCAAATTTAAGTGTGACATCACCTTGAACTTATGTGCTGTGCCAGTGGCCATTTGGGATTTTATGTCCAAAAACTTCACTAAATGAGTCTGAATTTGTGGACACCCCTTCTGAAATGGATTCCCAAAGAACATTTGTACCAAACGTGGCACTTTAATCCACCTTTTACATACATTGTGTAAGGTATTTCATGAAGTAGTTAGCAACGTCTGTGGTTTACAAGTCAATTTCAGGTGTTTTAAATCCATTTCTTCCACATTGGATAGGTCACTTGTGTCAAGTTATTGTATATTATTGAATAGTGGTACACACACACCACACACAAGCAAAAGATTGCCTAATGAGCAAAATTAAGTGTGACATCACCTTCTTTTTGGGCACCTCTTCTGAAATGGATTTATACATCCCAAAGAACATTTATACCAAATGTGGTGCTTTAACACACCATAACGATTTACATTCATGTCATTTAGCAGACGCCTTCATCCAAAGCGACTTACAACACATACATTTGCTTAAGTAAGTGAATCATCTATCCATCAGTCATCATAAGATAAAGTAATCAATGCTCGGACCAGCAGCCATAGGCAGTCACAATGCTAGAAGAAGGAAAAATTACTTTTTTTCTACTACAAGAAACTTGTACAGGGGGGTAGTGGGGGTGAAGAGGTCTTTAGGAGGGACCGTTAAGATGTAGCCTGAAGAGATGCGTCTTCAATCTACGGCGGAAGATTGGTAGTGATTTCAACATGTTTTGACACTAAGGAACCAGACTGTCTCTTCAATTGGGCACAGTGCTCAGCAACTGCCCCACCCCCTCTCCAACTACACCAAAACAAGCAAGAAGGCAATGTTAGTCAGCAACAGGTCTCCAATCTGAACTGGCCAGCCCATCCATCTGGCTAGAAAGCTGTGTTTATCTAGTTAGCTTGTTATGCATCAGCTACAGCTAGGCCTACATTCAATTTGACGGTGTGTGTCTATAGCTAACTACAAGGTTGCTGTGACAGTTTACAGTTAAAAAGTTGTTTAGCAAGCTGGTTAACAAGTGATAATTTAAAACTTAAGATATTTACCTACTTACCATTTTCTGCATAGATTAGCCAGCGCTAACATTTGGTTCTTCGCTTCTCATCCAATAAGACTTTCTCAATGATGCAGAAGCTATATCATATAAACTGTTATTGCCAGAGAACCTTACCATAGTTTTTGTTATTTGCCATAACTCTCCATTGTTTATTTAGGAAGTGTTTATTTAGGAAGTGGGTGGACACCAGAGATGTTTCAAAATAACGGTTGTAATAGAATGCAGACAGTGAGAGCTTGCTTGTTTCTTATGTCAAGCAAATAATAGACATTACATGGGGAAATGCAAATTATCACAATGAAAACATATTTACTGGTCATAATCTGGAGACGAGTGGATTATGCGAAAATAAATCCAATACAATTTTCTTTTATACTTTGTAATCACCTGATATTTCTGAATCACTGTTGTGGGCAACTTGATATCACAATGATGATAATAATGATAATTAGTAAACATTATATTTGAGAAAAAAAGCAAAGACAGAACTGTCTCCAATTTGTTGGTGTTAAATTGTAGGTAACCGACAGTAGAAGGTAATTAATCTCCTCATTGTTTACTCATAGTGCTCTCATTGCCTTGTGTGATAAGGTCATGTTTAAAAGCTATTATATATATATATATATATATATGATATATGATATATATATATATATGATTGTTTTTTTATTTCTCCTTTTAATGATAATAAAATGAATGAATAATGAAAAATGAATAATGCATGGACATTCGTCATATATCACTGCGAGTTGACACCCAATATATTAAAATTCATAGCATTTGTTGAGAAGTTTCACCTCATTGAATATTGTAAATAAATCATCAATAAATGGACAGATTATTTCCATTGATTATGCCACCTTAAGATGAGGTTTTACCAACACTGGTAAAACTATGGTTTAAGTAAAACTATGGTTTAGTAAAACTATGATTTTGGTAAAACTATGGTTTAGTAAAACTATGGTTTTAGTAAAACTATGATTTAGTAAAACTATGGTTTAGTAAAACTATGGTTTTAGTAAAACTATGATTTAGTAAAACTATGGTTTTGGTAAAACTATGGTTTAGTAAAACTATGGTTTTAGTAAAACTATGGTTTAGTAAAACTATGGTTTTAGTAAAACTATGGTTTTTCGCTGCCGCCTTCGATGCCAATGGATGCGAACATCTTACATCATCTTAGAAGTGCTGGCAAAACGATGGCTCAAACAGACTTTGTACAGTGAAGCGTGAGGGCACGCCCACCCATTCGGAAGGGATAACGTAATGACTATAAGGCCCATAAGTTTCTCTGTCAAGCAAGTTAACTCTCTTGGGGCAGAATCTAGTGTGGCCAGATGGCAAGCAAGTTAACTCTCTTGGGGCAGAATCTAGTGTGGCCAGATGGCAAGCGGAAGGCCATGAGTTTGATCCCTGCTTAGGGCAAGCTACAATAATATACTCATTGATTATCTAAGCACAAGATCTTTTAATTGCCTAATAAGCTGAGTCCTACGGTCTTGCCTTATCATAAGTCAAAATATAAGGTTGATTTACTCCACTGTTTGTAAACAATATCTCTGATGATGTATAGCTTTGAATGATGTTTTAAGATATGATTTTAATTCATAAAACGGGTTCGAAGAAATATGTGATCTGATAAAACTGTGTTCCAAGCCATGCATTAATCTCTGACATATCACCCAGCTGAGAAAGGGGTGCTGAGCAGTTAAGGATTAACATATGCATGCACCAACCCTATGGCTTTTCAATAAAAAACATAGCCGACATCTCTCGCCTCAAATGATGTTACCCCTAGTTACCACAAAACAATGATGTCACTGTCTAAAACCTAAAATGCATACCTAACATGCCAAAACTGTAATAACACTACCCCAATGGATGTCATACTAGCAAACAAGCGATCTTCTGGCTGCACAGTCATTTTCTAGTTAAACTGGTAGCTAGCATCAGAGAAATGTTAGCAAGCTAATACACTAGCTGCTCTATAAGCCTTGATCACAATATGTAATAATATAATATATGCCATTTAGCTGACATTTTTTCCAAAGCGACTTACATTGCAGCGAGTGCATACATTTCAGTATATATGGTCCCAGCAGGAATCAAACCCACAACCTAAGCATTGTTAGCACCACACTCTACCAACTGAGCCACAGAGGACCAATCACCAGTGCTGTAGCTAGCTACAGTTGGAAGGGGTTTAATACGAGCATCCCGACATTGCAGTGGGGTACACCTCAGTGCTTCCGCTGCTGCGGACACACGTGTGAAGTGTTACAGAAAGCCACCACAAGGTGGTGACAAGAGCTGTGAAGGATGTTTGAAAAGACAATGGTTTGCCTTATCAGATAGATTGGCAAAATCAAGTTTATTATAGCAGCTCATGAATTGCAGAGATGAAGAGTGGAAATGGTTTAAATATCATCTTATTTTAACGAGGACCAAGCAGTGGGACCAACTCCCATCTGCTCTCATACTGTCATCACGCATTCTCTCAGCACAGAGGAACAGGGGGAAATGTTTTAGAGCAGTCTGACATGAATTACAGAATGAAGTTAGGAATTTGCATGTGAGACAGGAGTAAGGTTGTTCGGTTTCAGTGGTATTGTGACTGGATAGAAAAGTAGCCTACAGTTGTTATAATTAAAACCGTTCACATTTTCAAGGGCAGCCTTCTCTCGTTTGTATGGCGCTTTTTGAGGGATAATTTGAAGGGAAGAGTGTGCTGGATAAATTGTCACACTTTTGTTTGTTAATCAGAAATGATTTGAGTTACTATTTAAGCACAAGTTGCTATGCGAGCGAATTTGTCTGCAAATGTGGGCTGATGTCATCTTCTGCTGTCCTACAAGGATGTAGGAAGTATATTTTGTGAGTGGGTGCTGCCTAAAATGTTGTGACGGGGTAAAGGGGCTGTGTTGCACCTATTAAACAAGCAATTCTGGTGACTTTTGATGGAAGAATAGTGGTTAGTGCGAGGGAGCCTATAAACAGCACTGATCAGCACAGATCACTGATGAGAGTGTTGCATATCTTTGTCAGTATGTCAATTGCAATAACCAATTCAATCCTGCGCTAAAATCAAACTCTGAATCTAATTGTTGGACATCATCCTTTTTTTTCTTCTTTTTTTTCCTACCCCCTCTTCAGAAATGAGAGCTGGAGAGTCATTTGTCTCTGTCTCATAGCGGTTCAATGGAAGGTTTGGCTAAATTAAGTCATTTACTGGGAGAAGGTTGAGTGGTTGGGTTAGGGTTAGGGGTTGGTGTTACAGTAAAAACAGTCGTCTGATGTTCATGTTAGAAACAGCATCAAGCAGTTAATTAGAATACTGTATATGTAGACTTTGACTTCGCAAGCGAGGGGTGAATAAAGGCAACAGGAGAGATTGGGATGATGAGGACTAGTTTTTCGCTGGGACCATATATATTGGAAAATGTATGCACTCATGTATGCACTCACTGCAATGTCACTTTGCAAAGTCACTTTGGATAAAATCATTAGCTAAATGGCATATATTATTATATATTAGTATTATATTACTATACAGTAGCGCCCACACACACGCTTTGCTCAGTACACACACCCTGTGCTCAGGTATCTGAACACAGCAGATTTCTCTGGTCTCCCTGAGGCAGCAGTGAACACACACACACACACACACACACACACACACACACACACACACACACACACACACACACACACACACACACACACACACACACCTTGCATGAGAATGAGAGGGGTTGTAAGCGCAAGCCAGTTTTAATTTGTGGCCGAATACAAGACAAGCTTTTGTCAAGGTCATGCAGCAGGAGGCACAATGTCCTTGCATATCGCTACAAATGACACATTGCACTGTATGCCTTATGTACGACCTTAAATAAACACTTTTCTGCATTCTTATTTCAACTGTAGTGGATTTATTTTTCCACAGGAAGGTCTGGCTGAGACTTTTGGCTATATTGTGTTAATAGCAACACATATCTAATAGTGATAATTACATTGGAGTCACATGATCAATATGTGCAATATAGCCCAATAGAATGAATCAAATTAGGCTTTAATAATACTGTGTACTCATACAATTATTATAAGGCAAATACTTCATAGGAAAACATTCTACCCTCAATGATACATTATAGATAGAGAGAGGGGGAGAGAGAGAGAGAGAGAGAGAGAGAGAGAGAGAGAGAGAGAGAGAGAGAGAGAGAGAAAGATAGAGAGATGACCACAGGTCATTCAAAACAATGTTACTCACAGTTCATGATGAGAACCACATGACAGGACACAGAGAAGAGAGCAAGCTGTTCCCTGACCTCTGCTTTTATATCACTTTACAACCACAGTATTTCAATTAGGAGCTGTTGGCAAGGAGACCAAAGGAGACCAATCCGAATTCAGTTCTCCCCCTTAAAAAAAATCCTTCTTTTAGCATTGTGACTGCCTATGGCCCCTGGTCTGAGCATTGATAAATGTATCTTATGATGACTGATGAATAGATGATTCACTTACTTAAACAAATGTATTTGTTGTAAGTCGCTTTGGATAAAGGCGTCTGCTAAATGCTGTAAATGTAATGTAATCTCCTTGGGGGATGGGCTCCCCTTTCATAACAACTGTAACAACCTCTCCCTTGTTCTTTCTCCCCATCTATTTATGTAGCCACAAGACAAACACACAATTGTCATGCTAAACTGAGTTTCAAGTGAAACATTATTAATTTATTTTGACAGAAAAATACTTGGAATAAAAAATAGAATCAATGATCTGGACTTTTCGGGGGGGAAGGCATGACCAAAACCTCTTCCCTCCAGCCTCTCCACCGGTATTGTTCAGGGTACAGGATCTCTGGTGATCTCAGGCGCGCTCCTCCTCCCCGCCTGAACAGATTGTCCCTCTGGACATAGACAGGTGTCTGATTGCTGGCTGTGTGGACATCCTTCTTCTCCATGTAATCGTCTATTCCCATTGGCTCCTCAAGGTCAACAGCAGGCTGTGGGATTAAAAATGAGGGGAAGATATCAGTCTGGGACCCAGTCAGTCCAGTGAAACCCTATGAATAGGTGGGGGACAGGCCCAAGAGATAGATTAGATTAAGACTATTATCGAATGACAAGACAATAACAGTGACGTCGGGAAGTTTCAGCAAACAACATCACATTAAAAACTTGAGGGAAGGTGGCATGTTGTTGTCCAACTGCGGGGCTGATGTCTGTCAGTCCAGTGAAAGGCTGCTGGTTTTGAGGTCCTCCTGTAAGACCCTGTGGACAGGCCCAGGGGATGGAGGGGCCAAAACCCTGAGGGAAGGCGGCCTGCTGTTGTCCGAGGAAAGGGACTGTAGATAGAGGGATGTTATCAATCTGGGATCCATATTGGTTCTGTCCTTGTCCCTGCTGGCCATGCGGTCTTCCAGTCAGGCCAGTGAAACCCTGTGGACAGGGGGGGCAGGCCCAGGGGTTGAAAGAGTGAAAAACCTGAGGGCTGGTGGTCTGTTGTTGTCCCAAGTAAGAGTTTTCCTGTCTTAATGGGGAACAGGCACCAAACTGGATCCAATGAGGCATAAAGATGTTGTTCATTTTGGGATATGTTACTAAAATGTCTCTGTGAAATGAAGTAGCGTGCTGTGCAATGTTCAACTTGTGAGTGTTGGAATGATATCAATGAGTTCTGGAATTGTAAGCTGAATGGTATCTATAGCTGGCATCACAAACAGTGCCATCACAATATTGGTCTGTGACATCATGCACTGCTCAAAACCCAGACTTAGAATTCTAATGTATGGCACTGGCATTGACATGCATATTTGTACATCTTATACATTAAAACAAATGAATCAATCACTGTCCAGTGCCCAAAATACTTAAAGGACATGGCACTATATAGTGTTTAATATTGAGACCTATCTACTGTACTACACCAGTCATTCCCAACCTTTTTTGGGAGTACGATACCTCTAAAGCATTTCAAGCCTGCCTGAAGTAACTGTGATGATCCCCAAATTATGTTTAATTGTGTCATTAATTACCTCATATTAATTAATATCAGTGATGCTATAACCATTGTTTATGGATTTAACGAAAATTAGGACTCACCAATTAATGTGACACTTGTCTCTTTATTAATGTGACACCTGACCCTCTTTCACACTCATAAATTCTGTCAGTCTGGGGGAGATTGTGGCAACAGCTGTAATCAGGCTATTCTCCAAATTCAATCTGTTTCTGTGCTTAGTGTTGATGAGGCTCATGGCAGAGAATGTCACCTCACACAACTAGGTAGAACCAAAGAGCAGCAGTTCATTCAGAGCATGTTTCCCTAAATCAGGGTATTCCTTCCCCACATCACACCAGAACTGTGTCAGATTGTGTCTGAGAACTTCATCTTTAGGCCCCTCTCTGGGGACACATCCATAAGATGTTCCTGCAGTCTGGCAGGAATGCTGCTGTTACTGTCCATCATGAAAGGATTTCTAACCCAGTCCAGCTTTGAAGACCTATCTTCAATATTTGGGAAATACAATTGGAACTCATTTTGGAGCTTGGACAAATGTGTGTTTACTGTTTTCATAATTACAGTCCTATCAAAATCGCCATCTGCACTGAGGTAGGTGTCCAGCTGCAGATTCCCATCTTCACATGTCCTCTTCCAGAGATTGGTCTTTTTCAGGAATCCACACACTTTGACATACACGTTAAGAGCATGCGTGTGTTTATCTTGGAGAGAGAGATTCAGCTTGTTGAAAATATCAGAGAGGTAGACAAGCTGGGCTACCCAGTCTGCATCCTCGAACAAGGCCACCAGGTGGTGTGAGTACATAGGTGCCGAGGCAGGCGGCTCAGTGGTCGCAGAGGTAAAACCACAGAGGATATACTGTTGAACAAACTGATGATATTTCGCCTTCTAAGTTGTCTTTCTTTTTGGAACAGGTTCACCCACTGATCCACAGTTCAGATGGCTAGCTAGCTGCTAGCGAGCTACACAGTATTTTCCCTCTCTCATGCGCTCATGAACGAGCATGGTAACCACTGATAGAGACTGATAGGAAACAGCAATTCTGCAGATAGACGGAAATAAAGTGTTAGGTTTAGGGTTATAAATAGATGGAAATAAAGTGTTATTGTTAGGGTTATAGATAGACAGAAATAAAGTGTTATTGTTAGGGTTATAGATAGATGGAAATAAAGTTTTAGTTTTCAGATCAGGTCTCAATTAAATCTTTTTCTACTTACTGACAGTCATTTTTGAGTTTGATATAACTTTGAATTAATGTAAAACATTTTTACAACCACATATTGTGTAAAATCCCCTAATTGTTTTTTACTTTTTTCAGAATCAGAATCAGAATCAGAATTCTTTTATTTGGCCAAGTATATTTGCACATACAGGAAATTGACTTGGTGAAGTTGGTGCGTGGACATAAAAAACAAATAGCAAATATTGACAAGAAATGTACAAAATAGCAAAGTATTAACAAAAATAACAAATTTACAAATTTACAAAAAAGAGCAGCAGAACAATACATCTTGTAGGCACAAGAGGCTGTGAAATGGTTGTGGGGCATGTACACTATACATTTTTATTTCTGGACATAATTTTTTTAATCTTTGTGCGTACAGCTGGTTGGGAAACACTGACCTAATGCATACAGGAACAGTCCGATCCATATTATGTTAAATTAAAATAACGTATTATTGGTATAATCCATCAGGATTTTGAGTGAGCCCTCCATACCAAGGCCGTCACTGGCCACTTGGTTCACGAGTTGTAAAGCCTTTTCCTCACATTCGTTCAGGGTTTCACTCCCCTCAGGTGACACTTTCATGGGAGAGTATCAATGAATGTTTATCTTTAGATTTTTGTTTTTGCAGCTTTTTTGTTTTGTTTTTGATTGGAGATGTAGTATTTACTGAGTTGGTGATTCTTTGCCAGATTTTCTATTTTGTTGACGCAATTCATTTTCATGAGTCATTATTGTAATAGAGGGCAGTACTTGATTCAAGTTCAAGTTCAAGTTTATTTGTTACGTCTCAGACACGAGTGCAGGGAGGAAAATTCTTGATTGATGGACATGCAATGTTATGAGCTTTGAATTCAGGTGTTTAAATGGGCATTTTACTTCAAAAACATTTTCTAGTATACAACCCTTCATAGTGCCAAAATATCATTACTTTGCGCATAAGAGCCTTATACGTATTCTAATGCCTTATTTCCTTCCTGGGAAATCTCCATGACGATGCATTTTGTGTTGAAATCTCAAAAGCCTCTTTAGAGTGTTTGTAGAGTTGTCTCTCCCTTCCAATGGGGAACAGGCTTCCAGAACATCCAGGCTTCCAGAACATCCATCATGGCATCTGTTTTTCAGGCAGAGAAACTGAAGAATTAATAAAAAAGAGTTAGAGAAGGACTGGACAGAACAAGAACATATATTTATTCCCCAGTAAACTTCAGATGGTTGGATATGTCTCCGTATGTGAGTGTCCTCTGCCCTCTCAGTTGGTGAGCCAGTCGCTCTACTTTACCCAGGCCCCAACTCTATGCAATGAGCTTTTTCCACGTGTTTCCAGTAATATTTCCCCAGTAACTAATATCCTTGGTGGTAGCATTAGCAAAAGATATATTATGATTGATAATGATTTGCTCATCCCTGTGTGACAGACACTCGATCATACCCGATCCTAGATCCCATTACAAATCCCCAATATGCTATGACCATGTACTAGTTACAAGAAATCGTAAGGAGTTTACACATGGTATGATACCTGATATCGATGACTCAAGTCTATGTGTTTTTAACTCTGCATGTGAACATTAGACATGTGAACTGAATGTGATAACCTGGTCATGATTATGTTGTGCTGTTTTAACAGAACATTTATCTAGTGCACAACGTCACATTGAGGCACATAGTAAGAATGAGAACAGAGTATCAACAAGTCAACCAATTTAATAGTTTCAAAGAAACATACAAAATAAACAAACTCTTGTAAACAAATGGAAGTTTAAACACAAGTCTAACGCTATGTGTGTCCAGGACACACAGGAGTCGGGGCTCATAGGCTTAACCCAAAGAATGCTGTTTTTCTTCTTAAATAGCATCCCAACAATAAAACATCAGAGACATCGATGGGAGAGGCCTGTTGTCTGTACTATAGACATTACAATAGCATAGAAACAGGCGAGGCGCAATATCCTCAGGATGTGCCCCAGGCATGCTCATTCAACTGTAAATAGGTGTTCCGGCCTGAGAGAGGGGTGCATTGATCACCATTCACAACTGTCTTTGTATCAGCCACATGTAAATAGCAAGATAGCACATGGCTGTCTCCGCCAAATCCGTCTCCAAAATAAATATTCAATGGCTGCATGATGTTCATCTATGGAACTCCCAGCAGTTGCGGCGTTAAAAGGTGAGATACAGTAGTCAATTTCTGACAAGTGAATGGGCCAGCCTGGGGGAAGTTTATGCTGCTGCTGTGCTTGGAGATAGAGGCTCATTTGAATAAATCAGATCCCTCCAGAGCACATCCATATTCATGAGAGGCTGTGTCTAATTGCCGATAATTCCCTGCCTGAGTGATAGTGATTTATACACATCTCTCACGGAGCCGTGATCTGAATGCTTGTGAGATCACACGTCATCCATCAAATACAACCTGAGGTCTCAGGCCCGTCTTAATTGATTATCAGTTTGTATCAATATTGAATTGTGAAGTTGTCTAATCTCTTTTCGAGACAGGGTTGATACACTCACGCACGCTACAGTATCAATCATACGAACACATTAGAACGTGTCTCAAGGTGTCAGTCTTGCTTGGACTATCCATTTTCCTACTTTCGTAAGAGAGGCAGGACATCCAACAAAGAAAGCAGCCTGATTCTAACTTTCTTAATTAGATTGTCTTTGTCATTCCAAAGAAAGTTCATCATCAATATACACTGCCCTGTGTAAGTAATGGGACAGTGAAGCATTTTGTCATCTTTTGGCTCTACAATCGAACAATTAATATGAGGTTAAATTCTAAATATTCTCAGCTTGGTATTGGTGTACATATTGGTTTCATCATGTGAGGAGTCCTCCTCATCCTGATGCTTCCCCTAGTGGCCAGCAGTGGCCACCAGAGACTCCTTTATTGTTTTCCTTATTCTTCTCTTTTAGTTGATTGACTCCTCCTGTGCCTAGTACAAGACTCAACATAATTACAAGAAAAAGCACTGGTAAGCTCAGAAATTGCAAACAAGGAAGACTTCTACAGTGGATTACCGAATAATGCTCACCATGATGAAGAAAAACCCCAAAACCACAGATCAGGAACACTTTCCAGGAGGTAGGTGTGAATGTGTCAGAGATTACTATCTGCAGAAGACTTAACCAGCAGAACTACAAAGGCTACACTGTAAGGGGCAAACCACTAGTTAGCCACAAAAACAGAATGGCCACATTACAGTTTGCTAAAAAACACACAAAAGAGCCTGCAGAGTTCTGGAAAAAGCTTTTATGGACAGATGAAACAAAGACCAAGCTTATGTGTATTGCCATATTCATGCAATAAATTGTTATGCATTGTGCAATCTGTTCCATTATTCTGCTACTACAGATACAAACAGATACACAGTTGATTATATAAACATTATTCTTGTTTGTCCTGAAGCTCTATCCTTTATCAGCGTTGATGCAAACTGTGATCTGTGGCATCTGTACCACCTGGCAACCCCTCAAGAAACCACATCTAAGATAGGTCTTTTAATGAAAAAGAAGTCTATAAAGTGCTTCCAATTCTGTTGTAAGACAGAATTCACATGAGAAATAGGGGCTATAGAGCTTTGAGAGCCTGCTGTGTTGAAGTTCTCCGTGACTGAACAAACACTGGACATGTTGTAATCAATCTAAAAAACATTTGGATCTCTGATCATGTTCCAGTGTTTCATCTCCAGCACTGGAATGTCATCCTTCAGCACAGGTTTGAAACTATTCTTTAGTCTTGGAGAACCTGAGTCAACCTTAGCTCAGAGGATGCTACTACGCCCTTTATCAGAGGAGATGAGTGAAATATTATCTGTATTAAAATGGCCAAGGAGAGCATGATGTGTTGATCTCTGTAGAAGCACAATCACAGAACGCTCAGGGTCATTAGTCATTAGTCCGCTGGCAAAGCCGTTCTGAGATAATGTCTATCAGCCAATGATTGTGTTGGAACAGTGTGTGTAGGGCTGAGCGATGTTTCCTAAATTATATATCACAGTATTTTCAAAATGTTTGTTGGTGTGACGGTATTGGACAGTATTTTCAGTTTCTTAACAATTAAAGCTCCAGATATGTTTAGTGAGTATGCATAACTTGACTCGATGCATAGCTCTTAAGCTGTGAGTGGATCGACATTATTTTGCTGGTCTCTGCTGTCACACGTATTAAAAGCACGTTACGGATGAGAGCTAACATGTCAATGGTGTCATAGTCGGTCTAATATTCATGTTGAAGTTATGAATTAAACTGTTGCAGCAAAACAATTTGCTATGTTATGTTATGAAGACAGGATCAACGATAATACCAGTATAAAAAATAGTGTAGTGCCCAACCCTAAGTGTGGGTGAATGCACTTACTGTTTTTTTTTTTACTTTAACACAATGTGTAATTAACTCTATTCTGTTCTGTTTAGTATCAATAGTGCAGTTGACCTTTGGTTGGATCAGACTAATACAATGTGTTTGTCTTCAGCTGTGAGTGGATCGACAGAGAGAATGCATAATATGGTGGGTTATTTTCTAGCCTAATGAATAATTGCAGTTGTAATGTGAATGTATTGACTGAAATTCAATCAAAGACTAAATCCAATAATCTGAGCCTTTTTGAGTGGCTGTGTTTCAACTGAGAGCCTGGTGATCGCACAATCTGCCTGACAAAAGCTTTTTGGCAAGTTCCTCCTTGTGAGTGATGCGAAACTGATTCCACTTAGCTTTTGCTTAGGTTCAAGTTGACTCAAGGATACTCTTCTAATCCCTGATAAGATCACACTCATTCACTCCCCTAGAGAAGCTTTTTCATAGGAAATCTAGATCCATCCACTGCTTACTGAGTGAACCGCTGGCCTACTGTATGAAGAACCTCCAAGGTTTGAAGAGAGGAGAGTTTGGGAATATGGAGTAGTGTCCCACTGTTTTCCCAAACATCAGATTCGTAATCACATTCAACTCTGACTATGTGACTGTGAATTTGGACGTTTTGCAATGTCTGTGTACAGAGTGAAAACATAGTCATATTTAACATGAATGATGTGACGGGCTCCCGGCCTGTTTGCCTGACCTGGGTTCTGTTCCTTTAAGACAGCTTAACTAGCTGATGAACTGCAGCTGCGTAGAGGCCTTAAGAGGGCAAGGCCTGTGGCACTTTTTGTTTGGTTGTTTCCGTTGATTCGGAAACCCCCCAAAACCAACAGAAGGAGCCGCATCCGTGAAGAGAATCAGGCTATTGATACTTGGAACGGGGCCATGGTGAGGCGCAGAAAGACAGAATAAAAGCAGTTTTTTTTCCAGAATATTCTAGTTGCCTAACAACCAATGTTTTTTTTTTTTGGCGGAAATCAGAAAAAGGGGGCACCATCAAAAGACCTAACAAATAACCCTTTTTTTAACAATCAATCAACCTCATGCAGTTCTTGACATGCAGACAACAACTTAGGACAGACATGTATTCCTTTAGGAATGAAACTTAAACCAGCAAAACAAAACATGAATTAGACCTGTGATGAGATAAGATACGAAAGAACGATTAGGATGTTTAGTCGGTGGTTTAGAAAGTTCTGATATATTGATGGGTGTAGAGGGATGTTTATTCATCTGTTCCCTTGGAACACCAAGCGATCCCCGCCCAAGGGGACTGTCCCCACAGGAACTGCAGAGAAAAACTTTGATGGTACTTATAGAATAAGTTTCCTCCGTAGGTTAGCTCCAAATCAGATATCAAACTCAAGCAAGTGTCTAATTCGGCCCTCCTTTCTGGAAAAACGTCACACAAAATATCACGAAAAACCCCAAAAACCACACTGAATTCCGCCATAGTCAAACATTTAGACAATCTAGGATCGCATTCTTTTAAAATCTCAGAAATGTCCCCACTGTCAACCACACGTCTATCTGCCCCCCTCAGCAGAGATCAAGATCTTCACCAGATTGATATCATTACCTGCTATAATCTGGTATAATCCTCAAAACTGGGGAAATTGCAGCAGCAGGAGAGACAAAGGGTATCTCGTCGATGGCTGATGGGACTGCAGTACCCAGGGTCCTGTTGGGTGTGACGTCAGGCAGGAACACCAGAACCCCTCCTGCAGCCACGGATGGCCCAAGCGCAAAGCCACAAGAGGAAACGCTGGTGTTGTTGACATTTTCCAAGGTGGTAAGGCGTGCATTCATTAAACCCAGGGAGCCTTGGATGTCTCTAAGCGCTGCGAAGACCAGGTCTCTCCTCTACTTTTCTCCCTCTACACCAACATCTGCACCTCTAGCCACCCTTCTGTCAAACTCCTGCAGTTCGCAGGTGTCATAACCCTCATCGGATTAATCTCCAATGGGGATGAGTCTGCCTACAGAGAGGAAGGTGACAGCCTGGCTTCCTGGTGCAGCCAGAACAACTTGGAGCTGAACGCCCTAAAAACTGTAGAGATGGTAGTAGACTTCAGGAGAAGCCCAGCCCCAAGATTCAAGATTCAAGATACTTTATTTGTCACGTGCATACAAGTATACAGTGAAATGCAAAAGTGACAGTGCCACAGAGTAGTGCAACAATACAATACGTTTTAAAATACAATAAAATAAAAATAGAAGTACTAAAAAATATACAGTATGGACAGTCCCCCCCCCTCATTATGTGTGACTCCCCAGTTAACACTGTGGAGTCATTCAGATTCCTGGGGACAATAATTTCACAGGACCTCAGGTGGGGAGAAAACATCACTTCCACCATCAAGAAGGCCCAGAGAGGATGTTCTTCCTGCGGCAGCTGAAGAAATTCAACATGCCGCAGAAAGTGAGGTCGAGTTCTCCGCGGCCATCATTGAGTCCATCCTCAGCTCATCGATCACCATCTGGTTCGCTGCCTCCACTGCCAAGGACAAAGGCAGACTGCAGCGGACCATTCGGTCAGCCGAGAAGGTCATCGGCTACAACCTGCCATCTCTCCTAGACCTGTTCCACTCCAGTGCCAGTAAGACAGCAGGAAAGATCATAGCTGATCCTTCCCATCCTCGTCACCACCTCTTCCATAGACTTCCATCTAGTAAAAGGTTCTGGTCAATCAAAACCAAAACCTTGCGGCACCTGAACAGTTTCTTCCCCATGGCAGTGGGGCTCACAAACAAGCTCCCTGCCTCTCACTGACTCTGGGACTTCCTGGGATTATTAACAGGAGAAAAACTTGTACAGGGGGGTAGTGGGGGTGAAGAGGTCTTTAGCAGGAACCGTTAAGATGTAGCCTGAAGAGATGGGTCTTCAATCTACGGCGGAAGATTGGTAGTGACTCTGCAGTCATGACAACATGCACAGGCTACTACTGACCTTTCCCCCTATCATTGTTAACCACTGCCCACCTCCAGGGTGGCCACACAATTGGGGTCTCTTGTATATAATGTTACTAAAACATGTAATTGTATTTGAGCTGCTTTTCATTACCCGGTATACTCGGTGTACCATTCAATACTATTTTGCTTGGACAATAAAGTTGTTGCTTGACTGGATGCTTTTGGTGCTGCAATATATATGCCATTTAGCTGACGCTTTTATCCAAAGCGACTTACATTGCAGTGAGTGCATACATTTCAGTATATATGGTCCCAGCAAGAATCGTACCCACAACCTAAGCGTTGTTAGCGCCATCTTCGACCAACTGAGCCACAGTTCCTTCAGCAAATTCCTTCAGCATGCATAGATTTGTTTCATTTGGTTATTGTATTCAGTTACTGTCCTTTCTATATACATATGCCATTTAGCTGACGCTTTTATCCTAAGCGACTTATATTGCAGTGAGTGCATACATTTCAGTATATATGACACTTGTTTTCAACCATGTCAAGTGGAGATATCAGGTGTTTGGTAAATTGCAATTCATATCGCCATCGCAATATCTAGCAAAATTATTACATATCATGCGACCCTAATAGAGAACTGCTATTTCAAAAAAACTGTAATTATCTGTACTGCACTGTAATTATCTGTACTGTCAACCTGTCATTGCCATTGTATATTGCCATTCCATTGCGTATATTGCTTCACCGCTGTTTATACTGCTTATACTGTTTCTACTGTTTATATTGTTTATACTGTTTATACTGTTCATACTGTTTATATTTTTTAGTACTTCTATTTTATTTTATTTTATTCTATTTTAAAACTTATTGTTGCACTACTCTGTGGCACTGTCACTTTTGCATTTTACTGTATACTTGTATGCATGTGACAAATAAAGAATCTTGAATCTTGAATCTTGAAAAATATAAGCCACTTTTGCTCTTCCTCCTTGAGGCATTCTGTATTCTATCTATCTTATTCATGCTGTCAAGCAGACAGAGAACTATTATGAATGTATTTATTTATTTAAAATGAAACTATTAATTTTGGTTAAATACAGGAAGAATGGATTAATACTGCTGTGATCCCTTACCATGGTTCTTCTCCCATGGGTAGAAACATCTTTGGCAGTCAACTGAGATGTCAGTCAGCTATAGATAGGCTACAATTACATTTATGGCATTTAGCAGACTCCTTTATCCAAAGCGACTTACAACAAATACATTTGTTTAAGTAAGTGAATCATCTATCCATCAGTCATCATAAGATAAAGTAATCAATGCTCGGATCAGCAGCCATAGGCAGTCACAATGCTAGAAGAAGGAAAAATTACTTTTTTTTATTACTTTTTTTTAATTAACTAACTGTCCTCTCCTGTTGTCACTGGTAGTCTACTGAAGCAGTATCTAATTAACACACTCATTAAACAGAAAAGCTAAAAGAAAGTCACTCTACTGAGAAGTAGAGTTCCACACCACTCCTGTGAAGGATAAATAATAATCAAAGCTTTACTAAGATGAAACCCCAAAGATTGATAAGATTGTCCTCTGTCCTGATTTATTTTATTCCACCCTCCTGCTCATTACAGGAGATATGTTTAAAGTAAACGGTGTCCTGTGGATAGAATGCTCCCTCTCTCCCACCTCAGGCTAATGAGGACACGGGTAGCATCTGACCTTGCCCCAGAGGATTCTCCCCCAATGAATTTAAACATGATTCCTCCCTCCAAGCCCCAAATGACCCTAGCTGATACTATTCAAAAATAATAAGTGCAATGTTACTGGGTTGCCTGTAGCTAAAAGAGAATGCAATCTTGAGTTATACTGCCTGTCAGAGAATATTGATTGGCGGTATATGTCTGTTGTAAATTCTCAGCCTGGTTGTCAGACCGCGTTGGAATGAAACACGATGGGCAATGGAAGGAACCGGTAGTTAACTGGCCTCATAGCGCCATAGCAACAAGACACTGAAGAATAGGAAAATGGGAATGAAAATCTGTCCTCATTATTTATTTGTTGGCATTCACAATTTCTTTATTAGCAATATCACAATAAGTCCTCACCCATCACTTGATGTCAACACATGATACATCAGCTTTCATGGCGTATTGTAAATAAATGTGTGAATATCTTTAGTGTTAAGCTGTTTTCTATGTGTATTCTATGGAGACTTCTGAATGTTTATGAGCTCCTAATGAAGTCATTTCCCAATCCAAAACACATCCTAAGTATTTCAGGCACATACAGTATGTTCTCATACTTACAGCTTACAGGTTCACATGTACCCTTATGAATGATTGAGAGGGGGGGGGGGGGGGGGTGAGAGTAAGATTGATGTCAGCTTCTCAGTGAGATGTTGACAGCAGTCAGGATTTTACCGCAGAGGGTTCTGAATCTGAATTACCTAGAAAAATAACTGTGCCATATCAAAGCAATGTGGCAGAAGCTAGTTAGAGGTCTATCACTATGGCCATGTATCACAGTTCTTAAACTTAACTACTGTAAGCTGGTGCAGAAAATGCTATGTGAAACTGACTACATTGAATGGAATCATGGTGGGGGCAAAGATACACCGTATCATACATGGGTGATGTACCACAGCATGCCCTCCAGCTACTGTGCTACGTAAAGCAATCTAACCGTGCCATTTTAATCCTTTAAACTTTTGGTTAAGGTATGTAACCCTGGTTCTCTGAAGGAGATGACAGAGATGATTCAGTCACGTCTGGAACAGGCCGGGAGCACTTTGCATGGCTGACCCCATCCAGCCCTGCCCAGCCCAGCCCAGGCTACTGCATTGCGCCCCCAATTCATTCTGTGAACCACCTCTTCACCAGCCCTTAAAAGAGGGGCAATCTGATGAGATGTCTCTCTCATCTCCCTCAGAGAACTAGGGTTACATACCATAACCCAAAGTTCTCTTTTCAGTCTCTTTCAGTTCGACATTTCACGATGGGAAATTTGCACAAAGCCCGAATGCCAAAGCCTGTACAGAAAACCTGATAGAGTACATGAAAATGTAGCTGGTTCACCCTACTCAGTTCCAACACCAAGGACTGTATGTGCCATAGAAGGTGCAGTGACTTCCAGGTGGTAGAATCATACAAAAGTGTGAGGTGAATCCAAACTGGCTGCAGCACAAATGTGAAACAGAGATGCCCTTGAACAGAGCCCAAGCCGTAGCAATTCCACAAGTCGGGATTGCATTTCCAGGCCCTTTTAAAACTCTATTAACGACATCGACTGGACGTTCAGGTTGAAGATAAATATCAAGAAGTCAACCCTAAACAACCCAATCTGCTCCAATGCATCTAGAACAGGAGACACTCGAAGTCAAGGATATATTCACCTCCTAGCAGTGACGGTGGGGCTGATAGACATTAACAGTCACCTGGCTAAAGCAGAGGCCTTTTAAAGATGCAGACACATTTTTAGTGGGCTTGCTTCCACTGAACCTGTGCTGGGAAAGGGAAAAGGGTAAATACTTACCTGGTATCATTGCTTTCCGCTTATATCTGCCAAGACCAACTTCTACAGTTTACGAACAACTGCAGGGGCAGCACTGAGTGAGCATCATGCACTTTTAGAAATAAGGGTTTCAAATGGATTGTTGGCAGAAGGTTAGGGTTCTACCGTTCATTCAGTAACCTGATAACACTTTTCAGATATGGTTTTGGGGATCAAGTTCAAAAGCTTTGTAGTCATGGTAAAAATGTATGTTAATAATAATGTTAATTTAAATTAATGTACATTGTAAAATGCAGAGTTACTTAAAAATATGGGCATTATCCAGATTGACACATACACACACACACACACACACACACACACACACACACACACACACACACACACACACACACACACGCTATACAAAGAGGGTCAATGTCATAACTAATTTAGCTGTATCACAGGGGAGGTGTGTGTGTGTGTGTGTCAAGTTGTATGTAGGGGTAATTATCATATAGGACATCATATAACTGCGTCTCCATCCTGTGATGTTAGTATTATCATATATGACATCATATAACTGCGTCTCCATCCTGTGATGTTAGTATTATCATATATGACATCATATAACCGTGTCTCCATCCTGTGATGTTAGTATTGTCATATATGACATCATATAACCGCGTCTCCATCCAGTGATGTTAGTATTGTCATATATGACATCATATAACCGCGTCTCCATCCTGTGATGTTAGTATTGTGTGTAATATGGAGAAAGTGGTGGGAAAAAAAGGCTGAATAGAGAAGACATTTTGTGCAGACTCTGTAAATGGCGTCTTACCATCAGGGCCAGAGTGGGCCACCATGTTCTTGCGGGGTTTCTGTGAATAAAACGAAAAAAAGTAATGTAGGCCTATCCTACAATGCGCTTCTGTATCTAAAGTATACATGCACCTTTATTCTCCTTTCATTACATTTTCAACGTCGTTCTCTCTAAGTTTGAGGTACATTGCAGACTCAAAAGAACAAATCATAGGAAATGCCCTTTACCTTGTTTTTCCTATTTCCCTCTTTCTTTTTCTTCTTTCCTTCACTCATCTGCTCCTCTTTTGCAACCTCATCATTCAATTTCTTCTTTGGGTGAGAATCAAGTCAGAGAGAGACAGATATGAGGCAGTGCATCACAATCAAACACTGTGCCACTATGAGGCCATAGATACATACAGACAATAACTTTCTATTCTATAACTTATCTGTCTCCTTACCAATATTGCTATATGTAATATATATTACATTCTATAGTCCTCATCTATCTGTCAATTCTTCTTCTTACCTATGAAGAGGCACTGGGTTCCGTCTTGCATGGGAGACACTCGCTGGTCTCCAGTGGCTTGTCTCTCCCCTGGTTAACGGAGCTCCCTCTGGGCATGCCCAGGCTGGAGGTGAGACTCCTCTGGGAGAGCCTGGATAGGGATGGCTCTGTGGGGCTGGTGGAACACTCCTCCATAGTGTAGTCCATAGAGTCAGATCCACAGGGCTGGCTCACATAGGAGGACAGTGAGTGTCTGCTGGCCTGCTCCAAGTCAGTAGAGTTGTCCTTATTGCTCCTGCTGTTGCTCTTGGTAGAGGCGGCAGAGAGTGGCCGTCTGCTGGTCTTCTCCAGAAGAGTAGTCATGGGTCTTGTTGCACTTCTTGGTTGATACGGAGGAGAGTGAGCGTCTGCTAGCCGAGCCACCAGTAACGCTGCCTCTCTCATGACTCTCGGTTGTGGCAGAGGACAGTGAGCATCTGCCAGCCTTTAACAAGCCAGCGGAGTTGTCTCTTCTCTCACTGCATTTGCTGGAGGCAGAGGAAGGCGGAGAACAGTGAGCATGAACAGATTCCACGACGACACAGTCTGCATGGACGGCCTGGACACCCACCTGTAGTCTCCTCTGGGGTGACTGGGCACTGAAATGGTGGGAGATCACCTACAGGAAGACAAGAGTGAAGTTGTGATTGGTGGATCCTTCAAGGGAAATAAAATGTTCTATCTAGTGTTATGTTCACTATTTACTATCAGTGAACATAACACTAGATATCTTGGTGGACGGGATAAAGCCAATGCCCCAGTGGCCTGGGATGAAGAGTGACTTGTATTGAATACATAAACAACGGGGGGGGCTACTTGGGCGACTACACCATTGAATACAACTGAACATTTAAATAAAGGTAATCTAGAAGCGTGGAGGTGGGGGTTTCTTACTATTCTTCCTGGCCCTGCAAGTTCTATTTTATCTTACTATTCTTCCTGGCCCTGGCCCATTGATTACTGAGAAGGCCTCTATCAAAAATAATACTCTTGATGCGCTGAATGCATTACTGCTAAGTGAAAAATCCTATAAGATGACTATTCCAAATTTGAAACCACAACTCGATAACTTTGGCCATGAAAAAAACAGCAGGAGAAAGATGCGGAAATTATTGCCACATTGAGAGGTAATGTTTGCTACAATGCAGTGAGTCATTACAGACTGATGTTTCCGACACTGAAAGTGGAATTAGTTCTGTCTGTACTTCAGAAGTGCACTCTTGTAAATCTGAAACACTACTGCGCATGTCTCTGCAGTCATGGCAATGGCAGGAGATGCAGGCAAGAGACGATTTTCTAAGGGCCATTCAACGTGAGTCACTCTCTAGTCAGTCCTCAGTAGATTCAATCAAAGCCAACGACCAAAATAACTTTAGGCATTGTAGTTACTGTGGAAGACAGGGACACTCTGTGACAAGATGTTGGGATTCAGGTAATGGGACTCGCAATTCAGAGTTCAAGTGAGCACACAGTATGCTTGACTGTAATCGACTAGCCTCCCATCAGATATAGCATAACAGTCCTGTTATGACCATCTTGTTTACTGTGAGTGCCCCAATAGTCTCCCTTCTGTATTGATATATATATATATATATATATATATATATATATATATATATTTAGAAGTTACTACATTAACGCCTATAGTCTATTATATAATGATTGGTTAATTGTCTCTTGAACAAATGTTGATTTCCCTCAATGTCAGTCAGATTGTATCTGTTGCTGGAATAGCACAATGTATTGCTGTTTGTTATACTGTATGTCTAGCCACTGACCCTATTACAGGAGTTGAATTTAAGCAGTGAGCTTCTTGCTCAGGTTTCATGTGTGTGTACCATGACGATAGCAGGAAAACGCATCAGGACTCTCAATCTCCATTCATATCTCTCATGTCACTGTGCCTGCGTTGTATAAATACAGCAATGGATTCTATAGTTCAGCTGATCCAAGTGACACGTGTTTAATAGCCTATTTTGGACAATGTTCAGTTTAATTGTTACATCCCTGTCCCAGTGGTTCCATATCAACAAGTAGCCTACCTCGCAGACCAGCTCAAGGAAAGAGCTGTGTTACAAGTCGATGACAAGGCATGTCCGTTGAATGTTTACAGTTGTTATGCACACCTTGTTAG
Organism: Argentina silus; assembly: GCF_951799395.1. NCBI lineage: Eukaryota > Metazoa > Chordata > Actinopteri > Argentiniformes > Argentinidae > Argentina > Argentina silus. The sequence goes on along the minus strand of NC_139653.1, from coordinate 49,096,380 downwards.
CCTATGACTTACTGTACATATTCTTAATTGAAATTTTTCTTAGAACTTTTGCCTTGGACACTATATTCCTATTTGATGTGTTCACAGTTTTGATTGTATGACTTGGAAGCTAGCTTTCTTACATTAGTTCTGGTCTGGATGAATCTCCTCAATTGATGATCATGCTTTTCTCATTTGTCCTACAATGCAACAGATGAATCTGTATGTTAGGATAATCTGCTAGAACTCTGTTTTGAATACCTAATGACCCGGTTAAGCCTAGACATATCTTTATAGTCAATTAGTTTGTGATTGCACGACCCAATGGTCAACGCACAATACGGTTCAGGTGTCCGATTGCCGTTTTGAAGCATTATGATTTCGGCAATTAAAATCCTATCTCATAATTAGGAGAAATACTTTCGACATATAGCATGTGAGTAGAGATCTCTTATTAACTAGTTATTTGTATAATTGATTCCCGGCTAAATCTGAACAACGTATAAGAGGATTCCGGCTACAAACCGAGTGGGCTCATTATATTTGGCGAGTGTACACAAGTAGGGAGCCCCTGAATCATCTTTTGTTCTATAGGAGTCAGATCAAACTCGATCATTAACTATTATCATCTTTTGTTCTATAGGAGTCAGATCAAACTCGATCATTAACTATTATCATCTTTTGTTCTATAGGAGTCAGATCAAACTCGATCATTAACTATTATCATTGATTCCCTGATCAATCCATGATTTTCACGAGGTCTACAATGTTGTGTCTCCTACATTGTGGGATATTCCCAGTCAATCACTTACATGAATGACTGTGTGCCAAGCTAACAGATAGCATGTTTTTCTTCACAGGTAATATTTAGTAACCCATATGCAAATGCCATATGTGTCTAATGCTTACCAGATGATGTTACTCACAGCCAGACCAGTGGCCCCTACCGGAGAAGGTGTATTGACACTGCCGTATATAGACTTTTTCAGGGTATCCCTGAGATTTTTATTAAGTGGCTTCAGACCGCATATTCTGTTTCCTGTTTGTTATATTGTTAAGCATATTACAGATGTTGACACCTGTTAAAGCGTGATCTGTTACGTGAGTTTTCACATTCATAAAGTTTACTCATCTTTGCGTTGTTTGTATAACCTACACAGACATTCAATTCTGTTGCAGCTTGTTATCTGTCTCTTCAGACAGACCAGTGGTGACCCTGTGTCACTGCAACTATATTTGACCATGTTCCACCACAGCAAAAGGTGAGTGGGTTGACCGCCTAATGTTAAACTTCACATAGCGTTTGCATGGACTGCCTGGAGTAAAGCCTGTTCTACAACATAATGTGTAGTTAACATAACCCTATCTGCAATGAACATGGCAAATTAATGATTTAATCTCAGTCTTCATTGCAAACGTGTATACATATGGAACTAAACAATATAACTCAGATGCACATATTAGATTTTGTCGAATTCTGATTTAATCTAAGATTTAATTGTACTTTCTACAGCACATATCTATGTTGTTCATCTCGTTACATCTGTTTAAAACTACATTTTTGCACTTTTAATTTATAATCTTCTTTAGATTATTTTGACCACTAGCCTACGGAATACGGAATAGTTCCTAGGTTTATCATTAATCCTTTTAATCTTACCTCACCACCAGGTGTACGTCAACCCAAACCATTTGTTTGGAAAAAGGTAAGGTATGTACTGTGTTGGTTCGTGTGCTGCTCGTCCAACAACCTGGACGTGTCCACAGTCTTTTTGGACAGGTAAGCATTGTTTTAAATCTTACCAATCGCGGCACCCCAAACCAACACAGTGTCAAAAATCATATTCTGTCCCCAAGGGAGGTTTTATTAAAGGCAACTTTAATGAGGCCCTCCTGCATGACATGAACCTGATCTGGGTCTGTGTGTTATAACATTTCAGTTGTTCTTTCAGCCATTTCCCACTGCAACATTGCTGATAATAAAACTACTTTTTACAGTGGGCATGTTTGTGTAGTAAAGTTACTCAGGAAGTTATGTGAACATCACTCAAGATCATTTTTCAAGGCCTGCAACTTTGGCTTGAGCTGCTTTCCATCACCAAGATTTAGCAACACTCTGGATGAAATCAAAGAAGGTCTTCAACTTCTTTGGGTAACTAAGATGGAGGGCATACAGTAAACCACACAACACTACCAGAGCATCTGGCCAGGACCTGAGAGACATCTGGCCAGGACCTGAGAGACATCACAACCTGACCCTCAAGGATGACTGACACGTAGAGGGGTTTAAAGGGGACCCCCGCAGCCACTTCCTGTTCCTCGTCCACCACCACTACAATCGCCAGACCCTCCTGTGAACATTCAAGCTCATCCTCCTAAAGGAACAAAAGAAAAACATTTATTTAACATTTCAAGTTGACTGATTTCTCAGGCATACACGGGCGCACACACAGGCAGGCACACAGGCACGCACACACACGGCAGGGAGAGAGAGACTAAAACATTTATATTAAGAGACAGAAAAAGAAACATAGAGAGATACATGTACAACAGCAATTTACCTTGCAGGTCTTGAAAATCTCTGATGTGTCCTCTTTGACGTGCACTGGTAGGCCAACCAGGACTACTGATCTAGCAGCACAGATGTCATTTACGTCCGGTGTAACAAGGGAAAAAGAAAACTAACGCTAACTAACAGCTCTTTTAACGGATTTAGTTTTTGTTTTGGTGCCAGCTATAACACTTGAATGATGTTCAGCAAGCAAACACCTTTCATTTTATAGAACCAGAGGGAAATTTATCAGATGAGAGTTATGACAAATCACTGCACTTAAGTTCTCTTCATAGGCTGTCAAGATGTCTGTAATTTTCCCTGCAAAGGCTCCACTCTTCATCTGCTTGTAGATGGTCATGGAGTGCGGTGTGTGCTTGTCCAGCGCAGAAAATAATGGAAGCGGCAGGTTTTGATTGGTGATTCGATGGAATTCTCCATGAAGCTGCAACACACACACACACTCATTACTTTTAGTCAGATTAAACAGACATGGGTGATTTAGGACTACTTTTGTACTACTTACTTCAGCTTCGAAGAACAAGGCGGGCCAACATTCCTTGAAGTCTGCAATGGGGGGTCCACTCTGCACAATTAATTGCCGCCTCAAGGTTCTCTGCATATATTGATTGATTAAGATGGTTTTTCTCCTCTACTATCTCCAGCCTTTGAGCTTCCATGCTGTTTTCATTGTGGCCTTGTGGAAAATTAGGGAGGAAGTTGACTTCAGCTCTATCATATCCAGTCTTGGACCCGGTCTCTTTCAGGCATGGGTGGTTGGTCGCAAGAGCCTCTGCAGCCTTGCAGACCTCCTTGGTACTCGGGTATGCTTTATAGCTGTACATTTCAGCTGCCATCCTGTCCAGTATGTTGTGCTTCTGATCCCTGGTCAACTTTAGAGTCTTCCCTTCTTTCACAAAAACACAATTGCCCTCTCTTAAAGCGAACTCTACCTCATATGAAAAGGTTGGTGGAATGAAGATCTCCAACTGCTGAGACGTTCAGGGGAGGAGACATGAGACAGTAGCACTGTATCATCTGTGCTGGTTGAACTCATGTCAAAATCAAGCAATCTCACTACTTTCACTGTTGCTGTTGTTGATGGCAGGTCTTCTATGTTGAGCAGATTGCAAAGTTCCTTGTCAAAATCAGGGTCCTCAAACTGGAGGTGAAAGTCGAATGCAAGTTTGAGCTTGTCTTTAATTGAACCATCAGGTCATTCGCAGTTTCAGGGCGAAAGGGCAATTTAAGTCTTTCGGCATTGTGATCATCTATGATCATCTATCGGAAGGTGTCGCCATTTGAAGTGGTTAATGGAGATCTGCAAATAAGAGGACACAAACTCACAGCCTCATAAAACACTCAGCGGATTTCTTTCACTGACATGCCCGTTGGTGATCACCCAGCAGGAGTGACTAAAACAAAGATGATTCAAGAAATGTACTCACCTGAACAATATACTGCTCTGTCCTTGACGTTGAGAATTGTGGTGCTCAGGCGAAGACAGCCTTTTGGAGTTTGGAGGGGTCAACAATATACAGGGACAGAGGGGACTGGATATCTGAAAATAAGACACACAAAACACAGCTTCAAAACACTGTTTTTTTTTACTCCTGTCCATCCAGCAGGAGTGACTAAATTACATCTTCAGTGAGTCTTATTTAATATCAGCTAAAAACAATATAATACAATAAATGTACTCACCTTACAATGTACTGCTCAGTCCTTGATGTTCAAATTGTCGGGCTGTGAAGACAGCCTTCTGGATGTCGGCGCTTGGCTTTTATTCAAGTCTAATGAATCTCCTGGTTGTGAGACTGAGTCTGGTCGTCACCCTATAGGCAGTCAGTGCCATTTGATATGTCAGTTCATGCACAGATCTTACAGTAAGAACCCTCTCTTGGTCTGTGGTCTTCTCGTAGGAGCGTAAATGCTCAATGTACCATGATTCAAAGTCTTTTAGTACAAAAAAGATCTCACTGCTAATAAGCAATATGTTACTGATTTCCTTAAACCATGTACCCCAGTGCAGACAAACATGCCAACTGTAGAAAGTGTACCGTTGTGGTGACTAGACACCTACTGGTTGAGTGTAGACGAATTCACTACATTACCCAGGTGCCTTAGCGTGGTGAGGGTTGGACAAATTATGTAAGTAAATAGGAAGTGTGAATGAGTTGTTGGTGCATGGTAGAGTGTGAAATAAACACGGAGATTGTTGCAACTTTGAACTGGTGATCCTCGAGATTCTTCAGATCCCGCAAACCACTACACCGTCAATGGTCACCTGTTTTGTACAATATACTGTCCTGCTTTGAGTGACATCTGATATGAATGCATGGGTATCTGAGGGCAATGAACCAACAAAAACAGATTCCACTTTTGTTGTTTGAACTGATGAATGCCATCATTCTTTCGTGTCTGTCCACCAATGTTTTCAAAAACATTTTTAAAATTGTTTGTGTCATGAACTATTTTCTTGAAGACTTTATGCTTTTCCTACGAACCACATGGTCCAGAGATGCACCAAAGGACCAAAACACTTTCTCAGGTGAGGGTAATGCTCAATGTAATGATGCTTAGGGTGTGGCACAAAGTTAGGAAGGATTTCCTGAAGAAGCTGCCTGTGATCTGCAATCTTGCAGGCCAAGTACTGAATAGACTCATCTGTAAATGTATGAGATACAGCCAGGTCAACTATATCCTTTAACTCCATTAAGATTTCCAAAATGTGTCACCTTCTGGGACACTTGAACCTATGAGAACATGTAGCAGTCTGAGCAGAGTTGAGTTCTCGTGACCATTTCCACCGATAGTACCCCGAGTAGTAAAGCTTTTGGGAATTGGGTGGGGACGGTCAACCTTCTCAGAATATATTTCAGGTGAGTTTGATCTAGAGCGATGTCATTGCATATGTTGCTAATATTTTTTGTAGACAAGGTGTCCTTGACTTTGCCTGTGTGACAGCACATACTGTAGCTGTCCCTTAATCTGCCTGTGTTGTCTGAAAGGGCATAGGTGTCCTTCAATCTGCCTGTGTCGTCTGAAAGGGCATAGGTGTCCTTCAATCTGCCTGTGTCGTCTGAAAGGGCATAGGTGTCCTTCAATCTGCCTGTGTCGTCTGAAAGGGCATAGGTGTCCTTCAATCTGCCTGTGTCGTCTGAAAGGGCATAGGTGTCCTTCAATCTGCCTGTGTCGTCTGAAAGGGCATAGGTGTCCTTCAATCTGCCTGTGTTGTCTGAAAGGGCATAGGTGTCCTTCAATCTGCCTGTGTTGTCTGAAAGGGCATAGGTGTCCTTCAATCTGCCTGTGTTGTCTGAAAGGGCATTGGCACTTTCCACAGTCCCCTTTGTTCCCTAGTGGCGATCATTTGTTTGGACAATAAATATTCTTGCATTTCAGTCCTGGTTCAAGATTCAAGATCCAAGATTCAAGATTTCTTTATTTGTCACGTGCATACAAGTATACAGTGAAATGCAAAAGTGACAGTGCCACAGAGTAGTGCAACAACACAATAAGTTTTAAAATACAATAAAATAAAAATAGAAGTACTAAAAAATATACAGTATGGACAGTATAAACAGTATAAACAATATGAACAGTATAGCCAGTAAGCAATATAAATAGCAGATGGATGATTATGTGTGTGCATATGTGTTAGAATGACAGTGCATGTGTGAGTGACTTGAGGGGGGCACTGGTGGGGTCATCGTTGACAATTCTGATGGCATGGGGGAAGAAACTCAGTCTTAGCCTCTCTGTTTTTGCTGCATGACAGCGGAGGCGTTTTCCTGACGGCAGCGGCTGGAACAGTCCATGTTTCGGGTGGTGAGGGTCCTTCATAATCCTGTATGCTCTGGTCCTACACCTCCTGGTGTACAGGACATGGAGAGGGGGGGTTGGAGCTCCCATGGTCTTTTCTGCCAGGCGTACCACCCTTTGCAGAGTTCGCCTGTCCTGGGCCGTGCTGTTACCGTACCAGACGGTGATGTTGCCAGCCAGGATGCTCTCCACAGCTCCAGAGTAGAAGGACTGAAGGATCCTCCGGGAGACTCTGAATTTCCTCAGTTGCCTGAGATGGAACAGGCGCTGCCTTGCCTTTCCCACCAGAGAACTGATGTGGGTAGTCCAGGTCAGGTCTTCTGAGATGTGGACTCCCAGGTATTTAAAACTGCTCACCCTGTCCACAGCAGTCCCTCCGATGTCCAGCGGTGTGTAGGCCCTTAGTTGTTGTGCTCTCCTGAAGTCCACAATCAGCTCTTTTGTCTTGGAGACATTCAGGATGAGACTGTTCTCCTGACACCAGAGTGACAGGTCCGCCACCTCGTCCAGGTAGCCTTTCTCATTGTTATCTGAGATCAGCCCCACCACGACCGTGTCGTCCGCAAACTTGATGATGGAGTTTTCGCTGGACTTAGCCACACAGTCGTGGGTGTACAGGGAGTAGAGGAGGGGACTAAGGACACAGCCCTGGGGGGACCCTGTGCTCAGTGTGAGTGAGCTGGAGGTGTGTCTACCCACCCTGACCACCTGTGGCCTGGCCGTCAGAAAGTCCAGGATCCAGGCACACAGGGGAATGTTCAGTCCTAGACCAATCATCTTATCAGCCAGTCTGGTGGGGACTATGGTGTTGAACGCTGAGCTATAGTCTATAAACAGCATTCTCACATAGCCCCCCTTCTGCCTGTCCAGGTGGGAGAGAGTGGTGTGGAGGACCTGGGAAACTGCATCGTCTGTAGATCTGTTTGGTCTATATGCGAACTGCAGTGGGTCCAGGGTCGGAGGGAGGGAGGAGCAGATGTAATCCTTAATCAGCCTCTCGAAGCACTTCATGACCACTGAGGTTAGAGCCACGGGTCTGTAGTCATTCAAGCAGGCTGGGGAGGTGATCTTGGGCACAGGGACGATAGATGATCTTTTAAAACAGGTGGGAACTACTGAATTAGCTAGTGAAAGGTTGAATATAGTGGTGAACACAGGAGCTAGCTGGTTAGCACAGGTCTTGAGTACTCTCCCAGGTATGCCATCCGGGCCAGCAGCCTTCCTAGTGTTCACCTTCAGCAAAGCCCTCCTCACGTCGTGTTCCGTCACGGAGAGTGCTTGCTCTGCCCCAGCGTGTGAACTCCCGTCAGCCGCGCTAGCCAGCACTCTGACGTTGTTGTTGTTAGCCGGCGCGCTAGCGGTGGTGTTGCCAGCCTCAAACCGTGCATAAAAAGAGTTCAGGTCTTCAGCTAGGGAGGCATCTGCACTTCCGGTTGAGGAGGGTGTGTGCCGGTAATCCGTAATAGATCGTAGTCCTCGCCATAGTCCCCTGGTGTCGTTGCTCTCCATCTGCGCCTGCATTCTGTCTGCGTATCTCCTCTTGGCGGCTTTCACCGCCCTCCGCAGTTTGTAGGACTCCGCTTTATACTCCTCCATGCTGCCGGATGCCAGCCCGGAGTTGTAAGCGGCGGTGCGAGCCCTCAGAGCGGCACGGATGGAGCTGTCGACCCAGGGTTTCTGGTTGGGGTAGATCTTTACCGTTGTCGTTGGTACGATGTTATCGGCTAATGTAGAGATGAAGTCCAAGACGGTCTCTGTAAACTCGCTGACATCGCTGGAACTTGATTGAAACATATCCCAGTCGACGTCACTCAGCGCGTCTTGTAGCGCGGCCTCTGATTGGTCGGACCACCGCTTTCCCTCCCTTTTCACGACCGCTACCTGTTGGATCCTCTGTTTGTAAACAGGCATCAACAGAATGGCGCAGTGATCTGATTTCCCAAAGGGAGGGTGGGAAACAGCTTTGTACCCATTCTTAAACTGAGTATAACAATGGTCCAAAGTTCTATCTCCCCTGGTGGCACACTTGATGTGTTGACGGAAGTTAGGCATAACTTTTTTAAGGTTAGCCCGATTGAAATCACCTGTTATTATCATCGCCGCCTCAGGGTGGTTGCTCTGATGCCGGCACAGCGTATCATGTAGGGTCGATAGCGCTGCCTCGGTGTTGGCCTGTGGTGGAATGTAGACGGCCGTGATGATGATTGAGCTGAACTCCCGGGGAAGGTAGAATGGGCGGCATGAGATGGTCAGATGCTCCAGGTCAGCCGAGCAGGACTGAGAAAGCGTCGTTACGTTGTTAGGGTTACACCAGTTGTTGTTGGTCATGAAACAAACTCCACCACCCTTGGATTTGCCGGACTCCTCCGTTCTATCCGCCCGGAAAACAGAGAAGGACTCGGAAGGGCAGATGACTCGGTCCGGTACCAACGAGGTAAGCCATGTCTCTGTTAGACAAAGGATGTTACAGTCTCTTACGTCTCGCTGGAAAGTAATCCTCGTTCATAGCATTTGTGTTGCAACGCACCCACATTCAGCATGCTCGCTGTATCATGTTAGGCCCTTATTTTACTCTAGACAGAAGGGTCCGAACATAAATGGGGACTTGTCTGCCTTGATAGTATGGTAAATTTAAAGACAATATCAGGGTTAGGGTTAACCCTAACCCTAATGCAATAAAAGAGGGGTGAGGGTTGACTATGAAGGGTGTGTATGAATACAATGGATCAAAGCTGCAGAAACAGGATAGAGTGATCAAAGGACAAGATAAATGAGTAATAAACACAGTTGTAAACAGCCAGGAAAGATGGCTTTTGTAAACAGCCTGGGTCAATCAAGATTTGACCAGACGAATGGCACCAAGGCAGGTGGGAGTATCCCACCTTGATGACGAAATGTAATTCTTGAATGTTATTGGTGTATGTAGACAGGAACTAAAAGTTTGTTGAATGGAGGGTGTTGACCTGGGTAAAGTCTATAAAGACAGGTGACAGACGAAAACTCAGGGTCAACTTTGCAAATTTGAACGGCTTCGTATTCTCTGTGAATAAAGTCTCTGAATGAATCAACAGCTCTGGTTAACGGTATGTTATTTCAAAATACCATTATTTAAATTCTACGACAATAGATTTATTGTTTAGGCAGAGATGTTATGTGGTGGTGTTGCGTTATGCATGTTTACTATGGTGGTATGCAGGGTTACAGCTGGTTGGTTTTGTTTGGTGAGTAGTTTCCATTAGGTTCGTTTGCTGCTGTTGTAGAAATGGCTTCTTTTGATTTGGAGAGTTTTTTGGAAGGTCCATCTCTGGATCGGCTAAATACCTGTTGAAAGGCTGACTTATTTGTCATAGTGACACACTTTGATTTAGTTGTACCAATGACTATTATTAAGAGCAAACTTGCTGAGCTTGCAGTGGGCAGATTGGTAGACAGGCAAGTGCTTGATGGAGGTGACAGTGCTACTGCTGCTCCCCTCTCATTAGAGAAGCGACAGGATGTTGAGATTGTTTCTGGGGGGGATGCGAAGCCCCCTGCTACCTAGCCTCGATATGACCCTCTTTCCCCGACTTTTTCCAGTCCAAGTGGTGACTCTCGCCTTAAAATACGTCTGGCCGTTTACAGATTGAGGTGCAGGAGAGGCAGAGCCAGGCTGAGTACAGTCACCGGCTAGAGATCCGCAAAATGGGGATTGAGGCAGAGAAAGAGGTAAACCTATGTAGAGTAGAATTAGAAGCTGCCAATGTATCACCTGCTAACAGAATCTCTGACCAACATGGACCCAGCGGAGTTACTCAGGCTGCAGGAGAAATCCGCAGCTCAGCGTAAAGTCTTAACCCAGCACGAGCAGGGAATGCAGCAGGTGGCCGAGAGCCTCCATCGACTCACCATCATGGTCCACTCCATGTCGGAGGCTCGGGAGGCCGCCGCGGTACCTGCACCGACACCACCTGCTCCAGCTCCCCAGACCCCAGCACGGGAGCCGCGCCTACCCCCGCCTGAACGATACGATGGACGTCCGGAGGGATGCAGAGAGTTTCTCACCCAATGTTCCCTGGTGTTCAGTCTGCAGCCATCATCCTTTCCCACGGAGCACTCCAGGGTGGCGTACCTCATCACCCTGTTGACGGGCCGGGCTCTCTTGAGTGAGAGCGTCAGACGCCGGCATGCTCTGACATCACTCTGTTGGAGATACGCAAGATTTTCGACACCTCCCGGGTGGAGTCGAGGCATGAAGCCGGCCGTCGTCTCATGGCCTGTCGGCAGGGTGAGCGCTCCGTGGCGGACTACGCCGTGGAGTTCAGGACCCTGGAGAGGGAGGCAGGTTGGGAGGAGAGCGCGCTGGTCGTCCAATTCACCCAGGGTCTCTCGGAGGTGATGAAGGACGATCTCGCCTTCCGAGAGCTCCCTGAGCAATTGGACGATCTCATCGACCTCTCTATATGCGTGGACAACCGTCGCCGGGAGATATCAAAGGAGCGACGGTTGACACGCGGCGCGCCTCCCCATGTGCCTCCCTACCCAGAACCCTTCCCCGGTCCCCCTGTGGAGGTCCCTCAGGACGAGCCCATGCAGTTGGGGACCTCTCAAAGGCAGAGAGACAGTGCCGCCTGAGCGAGGGGCGCTGCCTGTACTGTGGCCAGTCGGGTCACCGCCTGAACTGCGGCCAGTCGGGTCACCGCTGCGCTGCCTGCCCGGAGAAATCGGGAAACGGAGGGTCCCGCTAGTATCTGGGGGGGTGCTGGCGGGACGGGATCCACCCTTCATTCCTGGAGATTCCCGGACCTTTCTCCGGGTTGCAGTACAGTGGGGCTCCGACCCACAGAGGGTCCTCGCCCTGGTCGACTCTGAAGCAGCGGGGAACCTGATGGACACGAGCCTGGCGGCTGGATGGGGAGTCCCGCTCATCCAGCTAGCGGAGCCCATTCCAGTCAGTGCTCTGGACGGTCGGCCCCTCGGAGCTGGCTTGATTACACAGCGCACCATCCCCGTGCGCCTCCAGGTCGAGGGGGCTCCTTGGGAGGAAGCTCATTTTTTCATCATTGAGGCTCCTGACTGCCCCCTTGTCCTGGGTCACCCCTGGCTGGCTTCCAGTAACCCCCGGATTAACTGGGCCACCGGGCAGGTTGTTCTGGGGGTAGGTTCGACCGTCCACACATGTCCTTCCAGTCCCCTTACTCCCATTCCCCGCCCACTGCCACCTACCTCCCCTGTGCCCGACCTGACTGGTGTTCCCCCGGAGTATTGGGACTTGGCAGAGGTCTTTAGTAAGTCACGGGCCAAGAGCCTGCTGCCCCACAGGTCCTACGACTGCACTATCGACCTTCTGCCAGGTTCCATGCCTAGGCGTCGCTTGTTCTCCCTGTCCCGACCTGAGACATTGGCCATGAAGGAGTACATCGAGGAGACACTCGCCACGGGACATATCCGACCTTCCACGTCCCCGGCGGGTGCAGGGTTCTTCTTTGTGACCAAGAAGGACGGGGGACAGCAGCCCTGCATCGATTACCGGGGCCTGAACGACATGACAGTGAAGAATCGCTATCCACTCCCCCTGATGACATCGGCCTTCGAATCCCTGCAGCAGGCCCGGGTCTTCACCAAGCTGGACCTACGTAACGCCTACAACTTGGTGAGGATCCAGGAGGGGAGAGTATCGGTTCATGCCCTTCGGATTGGCCAACGCCCCGGCAGTCTTCCAGGCGTTGGTCAACGATGTCCTTCGGGACCTCCTGGATCTGTCCGTGTTCGTCTACCTGGACGACATCCTTATTTTTTCTAAGGACCTGGCCCAACATAGGCTGCATGTTCGCCAGGTTCTGCAACGCCTTCTCCGCCACCAGCTTTATGTGAAGGCGGAGAAGTGCGTTTTTCACCAGGAGACCGTCTCCTTCCTGGGATTTATCGTTTCCAGGGGGGAGTTGCATATGGACCCTGCCAAGGTCCAGGCAGTGTTGGACCCAGCCCCCCTCGATGAAACAGCTACAACATTTCCTGGGTTTCGCCAATTTTTATAGGCGGCTCATCCGGGGGTTTAGTGCCCTGGCCATTCCCTTGACCGTCCTCACCCAGTCCAGCCGCCCTCAATTCGCTTGGTCCCCCGAGGCGGAGAACGCCTTTGCCACACTCAAGCGGCGCTTCACCTCCGCCCCTGTCCTTGGGCATCCTGATCCTGCCCGGCCCTTTGTGGTGGAGGTGGATGCCTCTGACATTGCAGTGGGGGCAGTGCTCTCCCAGCGGTGCCTTAAGGACGGGAAGGTCCACCCCTGTGCCTTCTTCTCCCGTCGGCTGTCCCCAGCAGAGCGGAACTACGACGTGGGCAACCGTGAGCTGCTGGCAGTTAAGCTGCCGTTGGAGGAGTGGAGGCACTGGCTGGAGGGCGCCGTCCAGCCGTTTGAAGTGTGGACGGACCAAAAGAATCTGGAGTACATCCGGGGGGCCAAGCGGTTGAACTCTTGTCAAGCGAGGTGGCCGCTGTTCTTCACCAGGTTCACCTTCACCATCTCCTATCGTCCAGGGGCGAAGACCAAACCTGACGCCCTCTCCTGTCAGTTCGACCCAGTGGACCTGGTGGAGACCCCCGACCCCACCATTCCGGAGGCTCTCATCCTCACCCCTGTGTCCTGGGACATAGAGCAGGTGGTCACGACGGCCCTGGGGCAAGAGCCCGACCCCGGGGGGGGGGTCCGCTGGGGAGACTCTACGTCCCCAAGGCTGGGCGCGCATGGCTGCTCCTCTGGGCGCACGCATCCTCCCTCACGGGTCACCCAGGGGCCGCCAGGACCTTGGAATTCATCCGGAGGAGGTTCTGGTGGCCCATGGCAGAGGGGGATACGCGCGCCTTCGTGGCAGCGTGTGCAGTGTGCGTGTGCAGCAAAAGCCCCCGTCTGGCCCCGGCGGGTCTCCTGCGGCCCCCTTCCCATTCCCAAGCGCCCCTGGTCCCACATTTCTTTGGATTTTATATTGGGCCTTCCCCCCTCTGACGAGTTCACCACTATCCTGATGGTGGTGGACCGGTTTTCCAAGGCAGCCCACTTCATCCCCCTTCCCAAGCTGCCCTTCGGCCCAGGAGACCGCAGACCTGATGGTGCAGCACGTCTTCAGGATCCACGGTCTCCTCCAGGATTTGCTGTCGGATCAGGGTCCCCAGTATGCCCCCAGGTTCTGGAAGGCGTTCGCCACTAGCCTCGGCGCCTCCGTCAGCCTCTCGTCCGGATTCCATCCTCAGTCTAACGGGCAGACGGAGCGCGTCAACCAGGACCTGGAGGGCGTGCTGAGGTGCTACGTCTCCGGGAACCCTGCGACCTGGAGCCGGCGACTGGCCTGGACCGAGTACGCCCACAACACCCTCCTCTGCTCCTCCACTGGTCTGTCCCCCTTCCAGTGCCAGTATGGCTACCAACCCCCCCTGTTCCCTGAGCAAGAGGAGGAAGCAGAGGTGCTTTCGGTCCAGGCCCAAGTCAGTCGGTGTCGCAGGACCTGGAGATGGGTGCGGGCGGCGCTCAAGAGGGCTTCGGCCAAGTCCCAGCTCCAGGCCAATCGCAAGCGTCGCCCGGCCCCGGTCTTCCGCCCGGGCCAGAAGGTGTGGCTCTCGACCCGGGACCTTCCACTCCGGGTCGAGTCCCGGAAGCTGTCCCCCCGCTTCGTGGGCCCCTTCCAGATCATTAGGCGGGTGAACCCGGTCGCCTACAAGCTGCAACTCCCCCCCTCCATGCGGGTTCACCTGACCTTTCATGTCTCCTTCCTCAAGCCCGTCATCTCTTGCCCCCTGGCCCCCCCTCCCCGCACTGCTCCCCCACCTCGCCTCGTCGGAGGACAGCCGGCGTACACAGTAGACCGGATTTTGGGGTGTAGAAGGGTGGGGAGGGGTCTGCAGTACCTGGTAGATTGGGAGGGGTATGGTCAGGAAGAACGGATTTGGGTGCCCCGGCGGAGTATACTGGACCCCACCTTAATTACTGACTTCCGCCGCCTTCATCCTGGGGCACCCAAGTAACGGCTGGTACCATTTGTCACACCTGAGGTTGCTGTCTGGTGACTCTGGCGCCCTCCTCTGACGGTATGGGGCCAGTGCCCTCCTAATCTACCAGTATTCGTTTCACCTGTGTGTTCTGTCCCCTGTTTGTTATTTATAGCCTGTGTGTTTCCCCATGTCCTTGTCAGAGATTATCCCTGTCTGTCCGTGAGTACCCTGTCTGCCCGTCTGTTCTGCAATTCTAGTTGTTTACCCCGTTGTTCTAGTTCAAGTTTAGTGTTTCTTTAGTTCTAGTTAGTCCACTTGTTAAGTGTGTACTTTTGTTAATGGAGCTGGTTTTCTCCACCTTTGTTTTACCCTTTTTCCCCAGTGTTTGTTTGTATGCCGTTCCCCAGTTTTATGATTAAAACATCCCTTGATTTGTACTTTACGCTGTCGTCTGAGTATCTCTCCGCACTTGGGTCCACCGCACTATCACCTGCTAACACACTCAGACACTCTGAGAGTTTCTGACAGTTTTGATGTGAGTAAGCACATAGCCTTAGTACCCCAGTTTTGGGAAACTGAGGTTGATTCATACTTTGGCGCATTTGAACATATCGCAGCCTCTCTGGGGTGGCCTGAAGATGTTTGGCCTCTTTTGCTGCAGTGCAAATTGACTGGTAAAGCTCAAGACGTTTTGTCTGCTTTATCCTTGGAGGATGGTTTGTGTTACGAGTACTGTTCTCTGTGCGTATGAGCTAGTGCCTGAGGCGTATAGGCAGAAGTTTTGCAATCACAAAAAGTTGGCTAATAGGACTTTTACAGAGTTTGTCAGTGAGAAGGAAACCCTGCTTGATCGCTGGTGTAAAGCAAGCAAAGCTTCAGACTTCAGCTCCCTATGTGAGTTAATCCTAGTGGAGGAGTTTAAACAGCTTGCCTGAACGTTTAGTAACGTATATATAAACGAGCAAAAGGTTGTGTCGTTGCTGTGATTCCTGGCCCTTCTACTGTCACCATGAGTGATGAGGATGGTTAAAGTTTGCCTAATGCTCCACAACAAACTCCTTGATTAACCAACTCTGAGATGCTGTTGAAGCTTCCTTCCCTGTTGCCACATTTAAACAAAGAGCAGGAAGCTAGCATATTGGCACTAGTTCATGATTTTTCTTGTCTGTTTGGAGATGTTCCTACCCACACTACCATTGTGGACCACGACATTGACGTGGGCAGTGCGGTGCCAATTAAACAACACCCATACAGAGTAAATACAGTGAAAAGATCAGTGACGAAGCAAGAAGTCTCTGTTAGAACATAACTTGGCACAACCAAGTTCAAGTCCATGGAGCTCCCCATGCCCCTTGGTTCCAAAGCCTGATTCCACTTTTCGTTTTTGCACTGTTTACCGGAAAGTGAAGAAAGTCACTATTCCTGATTCTTATCCCACACCACGCTTGGATGATTGTGTAGATACAATTGGTTCGGCCCGTTATGTCACCAAGCTAGATCTGTTGAAAAGTTATTGCCAGGTGCCCCTTTCACCTCGGGCATCAGAGATCTCTGCCTTTGTTACACCTGATAAGTTCCTACAATGTTCAGTAATGGCATTCGGGATGCAAAATGCTCTGGCTACCTTACAACGCCTAGTGAATATAGTGCTTGCAGATGTGCCTAACTGTACAGCGTATCTTGATGATGTGGTAGTACACTCTTCTGATTGGTCTGCTCATGTGAGTTCATTAAGAACATTGTTTCAGCGGTTGGCAGTCACTTCTCTGTCACTGAACCTAGCCAAGTGCGAATTTGGCAAAGCCACTGTTACCTACCTACATTCGCTGTATCGTGTTAGGCCCTTATTTTACCATAGACAGAAGGGTCCTAACAGCTATAAAGATGTATAGTCGAAACAAAGTCTATACAAAACTAAATGCAGCCTTTCTGGTTGGTTACTGTTGAAGCAGGAAGTGAATTAGTGTCTTGTGATTTGGACATAAGGAATGGGGCCATTTGGCACTGCTGTCATACAACATAGGGTTAGGGTTAGGTTAACTAAATATCTTAGTGTGATATGAACCCAAACACGATCTGGGTGAATCAACTACAGCTGTGGCAAATTGGACATCTACTTAAGTTATATTTTGTGTGGAATAGTGATATACTGTATTGTCCACAGTATGCATGAAGACCCATTTCACATGGTCAGTCACCAACATAACAACTTTTTTGGCATATGAATAACTGCACAAGCAGACAGTATTATACATATCAAATATGTAAATAAAAGTATATACTTTTCAGCGTGTTTGATATAAATCATCAGATAACAGATATTGACACCGTTGAGGCACATTCCACATTCTACATGATCATACAGGTCTACCAATGTCACATGAGTAAAGTCAATAGACAGTCACTGTCAGTATAACTACCTGGGTGTCCATTCCAACAAACATGTGGGAACACTCCTGTCTGGCATTCCTACAAGTAGGGTTGTTTGGTCCTTCCCCTCCTCTCGCCTCACGAGCAAACCCTACCCCCTGCTCACACACACACACACACATTCTGGGGAAGTCACACTCTCCATTTCATCATGATTCCCATGAGCTGCTGAGCTGCTTCAAGGTGGGGCTTCAAATCATTACCCCTTTTACTGATGGTGGGGAGCTGTTGTATTGGCTTCTAGGTCAGTGAGGGAGAGTTCATTGTTATTTCTGATAACATTCCATCTCAAGAACTACACACTTAACTATCATGGCCCCTGGGATGGTTCGGGTCCTCTTCAACTAAATTCATGGGTTATTTTATTTTATAAGTGAAAAGAAAATTACAGTGTAATTCAAACATGTATTGTTTTCTGTGAAAGGGATGTTAAAACATATGTGTTTGTGTGTGTATTGAATCTATGGTTTTGGCGCAACTATGATGGTGTGTTTATTTGCGTGCATGTTTTTATTTGTGTGTGTGTGTGTGTGTGTGTGTGTGTGTGTGTGTGTGTGTTACAGCTTGTCATGGCCTATGAGGACAGATGGAACAGAGCTCTAGACACCAACCCTGTGGGAAAGAGAAGAGAGAATCACAGAATAGAGAGGACTACACATCTTAGCCAAACAGGTAGACATGGCAACACACACACAGCAGCATACACTCTCATCTACACACACACTCGCTCATCAACACACAAACACACACTCACTCATCTACACACACACACACACACACACACACACAAACACTCACTCATCAACACACACACTCACTCATCAACACACACACACACACACACTCACTTTTCTGACACACACTCAGTTGTTCTGAAGGAGATAGTGAGACAGTTGGTTAGAGACAGCACGTTCAAGGGTTTTAGATAAGAAGGAGAGAAAGGATACCGGTCTGTAGTTATGGACAGCAAACGGATCAAGAGTTGGTTTCTTGAGAAGACGCTTGACTCTGGCTGTCTTAAAGGCAGCTGGGACAGATCCTGTGGATAGAGAGGAATTGATTACGGTGGTAAGGAACAGAAGGAGGTCTTTGGAAATGGATTGGAGAAAGAGGGAGGGGATAGGATTGAGAGGGCAGGTGGTTGCCCGCTTGGATGTGACCAGTTTTAGAATATCATCAGGGAGGAAAGAGCTGATAAACCAGAGACCGAGTGTAGCGCAGTGAGGAGTGGTATCAGTGTTGGCAAGAGGTTGAGAGAAGGAGCTGCTAATGTCATCAAACTTCTTTTCAAAGTTGGTGACAAAGTCATCTGCAGACAGGGAGGGGGGGGGGTTGAGGAGTGAAGAAAATGTGAACAGTTTCCTCAGAGGCAGAGGATTGAATTTTGGAATGGTAGTAAGAAGATTTAGCAGATGATGCAGAGGAGGTGTAGTTGAGGAGGAGAGAGAGAAGGTTTTAGGTCATCAGGGAGGCCGGTTTTACTCCATTTCCTCTCAGCTGCCCGGAGCCCTATTCTACAACCTTACAGAGTTTCAGACAGCCAAGGAGCGCATGGAAAAGATTGTGCTGGCCTTGAGGTCAGTGGACAGAGAGAGTCAAATGATGACGAAAGAGTGGACAGGAGGGTGGAGGAGGCTGCATCAGTAGATAGGAGGGAGAAGGATTCAACAGAGGGTAGGGAGACAGAGGAAGCTGAAGACGGATTTATATTAATATACGTTTCCACATTTATGTTTGGCAGAGACTTTCAGCTATATTTTCTTGATGGCAAAGCATATTGATAATCTGACTCCAATGTAATTATCACTATGTGCAAAGAATTGTTGAGTCTGTGCTCATTTAGTGCAATAAAGCTCAAATAGAATGAATCAAATGAGGCTTTAATAATACTGTATACTTATACATCCATTACAAGGCAAATACTTCATAGAATAATGTTATGTTCTAATGTAGAGAGAGATAGAGAGATGACCACCAGTCATCACAAAACAATGCTACTCACAACATGATGAGAACCTCACAACAGGACACAGGAACAAGAGAGCGAGCTTTTCCCTGAACTGTGCTTTTTATATCATCCAAAAACCACAGTATTTAAATTAGGAGCTGTTGATAAGGAGACCTCCAACCATCATGTCATTGCATCTGAACTGATGACATCACAGTTTTTACACCTCAAGACATTCCACAAAGCTCACAGCCATTTGTTTCCCGGGGGATGGTAAACTTAAGAAGATTGGGGCAGAATTGAAATTGTCCCACTTCAGAGTTTCCCTTCTAGAAGGTTGTGTTGTGGTGGTGCTGTAGCATGACGTCCAAGTCAAGTGAGATGTCTTTACCTGCATTACGAAATCCTGTTAAGTACTTAAGGCCATCTATCTGGGACCCCTCAGCAATAAAGTGGCTTAGCTTCACTCCTTCAGACTTGTAGCGCTGTATTAAACAAGTCTACCAGTTAGTCCTGATCTGGGGTTAAGATCAGCCCTGAGCCTACATAAGACGCCGAATCCTTTTGCAGTGTCACAGAGTGCAGATTATTGGATGGGTATCAACAATAGCTCCTTTAGGTTTGTGTATGTTATGTTTTTATAAACATAACATACAGTACACTATAGGAATTCACTTTTTTAAAATAATTTAAATTGTCCCACTTCAAAGAGAGAACAGTAAGGGTACACAGGTTGTGACAAGTTGTGTGGGTACAGTCTGACTGGGAGGGGCTGGATTTGAGGGGAAGGGAGAAGGATGCAAAATGATGGTCAGAAACTGGAAGAGGGGTAACAGTAAGGTTGGAGGTATGGGAGGATCTGGTGAAGACACGGTCAAGCTGATTGCCCGCCTTATGAGTCGGAGGAGAGTGGGAAAGGGTAAGGTCGAACAGGGAAAGAAGGTCAAGTAAGCCAGACGGGTGAAACTTCTCTGACTGGATGTTGAAGTCACCTAGTAGTGTGAGCGGTGTGCTGTCCTCAGGGAAGAAGCTGAGAAGGACATCCATCTCTTCCAAGAAGTCACCAAGCTGACCTGGGGGACAATAGATAAGAACAATGTGAAGTTTGACAGGGAAGGTGACACAAATAGCGAAGGTGGATATGGACAGGTGTGACAGGGGAAGGACATTATGTGACCACTTAGGTGAGACGAGGAGCCCTGTGCCACCCCTCGACCAGAGAGTCTAGGGGAATGAGCAAAGGAGTAGGCATCAGAGAGGGCTGCCGGAGTAGCTGTGCTTTCCAGTGTAATCCATATTTCTGTGAGAGCCAGGAAGTGGAGGGACATGAAGCAGGCATAGGCTCTGCGTTCCGGATCGCTGACTGGCAGTTCCAAAGTCCTCCCGCGACAGCGAGATGGTGGCCAGTTGAGCATAGTGGGTTAGCGATTGGTTGCGAGGGGGGGGGGGGGGGGGGTATAGCCTTTTTGTGTCCTCCTGAGGGATGAAATAACAGGAATCCCCAGAAAGCACATTGTGGTAGAGGAGTGAAAACAAAAAACAAACATGTTTGGCCCTTCTCTCAGGCCTTCCTCGATGGACTCCGCAGATAGACTCTCTCATCTTTGTGTCAGGCGTTTCGTGTCAGGGCTGTCGCAGAGGATGGAATTACAAAGCAACAAATAATGTACCACAATATGCTAATACAATTACAAAGTACACAGGTACACAGGTTACACAGGTAGGGGCCACCTTCAATTTAAATTCACACTATGACACGATGTGACATATGATGTCTAAGGGGTTCAATATAAAGTTTTTGTCATTCCACTTTGTAATTTAAATTAATTAAAACAATTTAAATTCACACACTGGTTTCACTAGTAGGAAACACAATATGAAATATGGGTCATGATTCAGGTCTGAGGGGCTCAATATAACGTTTTGTCATTCCACTTTGTAATATGTAAAAGAGCTTATGAATGTACCTGTGTTGACAATACCTCTGGCCTTATCGTCATTGTCGCAGTTCTCGCGGAGGATGTCTCCCACCTTGGTGGTCAAAACCTCACAGATGGTCCTTAGTGCAGACCTCTGGTCCTGGCTGATGGAGGACGAGGACTGCTTGCCAAGAGCGCCCCACATTGGGCCTAGAGTCACCCCACCAGACCAGGTGGAGTCACTGTCCCATGTCTTGTCACTTGATGATGAGGATGCCCAATCCTGCCTACACATCCAATTGAAATTGTCACTGAGCCTGGCCTCCTCCTCCTCCTACGCAGGTAGCCTAGAGGTTAGAGAGGCTGGCCAGCAATTGGGAGGTTGCTGGTTTGATCCCCACTCTAGGAGGGAGCCGGATGTGAGTCGGTAACTGGAAGGTTACTGGCATCATATATAAGGCTCCTACCACTGCCGTTTTGTCCTTGAGCAAGGCACTTAACCCCTAACTGCTCCAGGGGCGCTGAATAAGGCTGACCCTGTGCCCAGAGCCCAGAGCTCTGTTCTCCCTTGGGGAGCACGTGTGTTGTCTCAGAGGGGGGGTGTGTGCAGTGCATGTGTGTTGTCTCGGGAGGAGGGGTGTGCACGTGTCAAATTCCTACAATTGATGAGAATTGATTGCATGGCCAAATAAAGAGTCTTCTTCTTCTTCTTCTTCTGAGCTCCTTGGGTGACTACACCATGGAATACAACTGAACATTTAAATAAAGGTATTCTAGAAGCGTGGGGGTGGGGGTTTACTTACTATTCTTCCTGGCACTGCAAGTTCCCGCTCGTCCAGCTCTGAGCCGACTCCAGCGCTCCTTTGCCCTTGTCTGGCTTTAATTGCAGCAGCCTTGACCTCCATAGCTGCTGCCAGCAATACATTTAAATTGTCCCACTTCAAAGAGAGAGCGGTGAAGGTACACAGGTTGTGATGAGTGGATACAGTGTGGGTTGAGCAGTGATGAAAATGTGGAGACCAGTTTGCTTGAGTCAGAGGCAGAGGATTGTGCTGGTCTTGTGGTCAGTGGACAAAGAGAGTCAAAGGATGAGGAAAGAGTGGACAGGAGGGTGGAGGAGGCTGCATCTGTAGATAGAAGGGAGAAGGATTCAACAGAGGGTAGGGAGGATAAGACAGAGGAAGAGAGAGATGTGAAGGAGAGGGTCCGCAGGTTGCGGCGAGTGAATACAGTATGGGTACAGTCTGACTGGGAGGGAGTGGATTTGAGGGGAAGGGAGAACGATACAAAATGATGGTCAGAAACTGGAAGAGGGGTAACAGTAAGGTTGGAGATATGAGAGGATCTGGTGAAGACAAGGTCGAGTTGATTGCCCGCCTTATGAGTTGGAGGAGAGTGGGAAAGGGTAAGGTCGAACAAGGAGAGAAGGTCAAGTAAGCCAGACAGGTGAAACTTCCAATTGAAATTGTCACTGAGCCTGGCCTCCTCCTAGGTTTAGGGTTAGGGGAGCTACTTGGGTGACTACACCATGGAATACAACTGAACATTTAAATAAAGGTATTCTAGAAGCGTGGAGGTGGGGGTTTACTTACTATTCTTCTTGGCCCTGCAAGTTCCCGCTCGTCCAGCTCTGAGCCGACTCCTGCGCTCCTTTGCCCTCGTCCGGCTTTAATTGCAGCAGTCTGGACCTCTATAACTGCTGCTGCCTTTTCTGGCCTTGCTGCCTTGGCCTTGCGGGCCAGTTTGGGGCCACTTGGAGGCTTCGCTACCAGGCCCTGAGACAACCACAGTAGAGTGAAGATGATATCACCATAGAAACAGACTCATCTACGAGAGCTAATGACACTAAATCTAAAATGAAAGCCCAACCCTCCTTCAGCTAATGGTGGCCTACTCCAAGGGATGTAATAAAAACCTGGATGTTTAAAGTGAGAAGAGCAAGTTTCTGTGTCAAAATGGATGTGCTCCCTGTGGAAGGGAACTTAAATAGCTATATTGTATGTTTAATTTTGAAGCCAACCAATCTGCTTAATCAACCTTCGGGGGGTTATCCTCCATGGAGGGGAGGGGTCTGTCATTGACCACAAAAGCAGGAAGCCACTGTCCAGGGTTTAGGGGACAGGCAGCCTCTGGCTCCTGGGGGGCAGGGAGGGTTCCAGCCTGATGTAGAATAAAACAATAATTAATCAGGGTAATTAGGATATAATGGATATAATGGTGATTTTTGAGCTACTGAATTATATCCCATAAATATTACATTTTGATCCCTAACATTTGTATGACTGCATATTGTTTACAAAGCTTTTTGTGCCATATCAAACCAACGAGATATAGGCTTGACTACCCGAAGAAACATACATTTCATTCAGGTTACGTTTGTAGACTTACTTTGAGCTTGGGTCTTGCAGTTTTTAAGGTTTTAAATTGTCATCCATTCTTATTTCAGGACGCCCAGGAGCTGTGAGAACATTTAAAATCAATAAACACATTTTTAAAATGTAAACAGATTGTTTTTTTACAATCCAAAAAGGAGAAGCTGATTACTCACACAAAGTTGCATCCTTGATGCGCACAAGATGATGTCCGAGGATGTCCTTGTAAACCACCAACTGATGTCGTTGCAGTGATTTATGCCACAACATAACATGCGCTATATGACGTCACACTCATTGGGGGGTGCACCTTGACCACGCCTCTCTCCTGACACGCAGCTACCTGCCATGCTGACCTGAACAAAGGCCAGCATTGATTGTTGTATCATTAAAGATTTGTGAAAATGACCTTGTGATGTTTTTAAACCAGCATTCAAATTGTATCTCTTGATAAATTGTCACGCTTTTGTTAATGGGAAACGATTTGAGCTTGTTGTAAGCAGAGCTCAAGCAAGCACACACAGGAGCTGAATCAAAATGTGTAGCCTACAGATCATGAATTTCACACCTATCAAGAACTGTTTGCTGTTTGTATCAAGGCTACAGCAATGATATGACACCTATATGAAAGTTATTAATTTGTAGCCAACTATGATACATTATCTGACGGACAGTGGCAAAAAAGAACAGTCAAATACAGACAGTAGGCAACTACTAATGAGTTAATTAATATGCAATTTCGCAGACATACTTCCACATATATTCCATGTCTGACATAATTGTATGAAGTGTCCATGAAGACATGATTTGTTCTATATTCAGGTTTATCCAAGGACATAATTTTGAATTTCCCCAACCATACAATAATTTGTCCTTTTCTAAATTGAAGCAACTCATAAGCTACTCTTCACGTAATTCATCAGGTAGCAATGTTTGTAAACATTTAAAGGGGTCGAAACACATTGTAAGCACATCCATTAGAATTGCTCAACAATGCCTCCTGGTGGTTATTTCGCCGAGGTGAATTACCTGAAATAAAACATGGCAAATAGTCGAGCTGACTCCCTACTGCCGTCACGGTGCCCTGGCTACATCATCTCACAAGTGTGAAGCTTTTCAACTCTGACCTCCTGTAGCTATGTTCATATTCTGTTTCATGCAAATTTACAACCAATTGGAACTATTAGATGTTTTGAGATGCTAATCATTTAGGACACAGCTGGGGCAGCCGCGAGGCCCAGACAACACAGATTGTCTCAGACTATATGTAGGCCTACCATATGTAGCATTAACACCTTGATATACTGTAAAACAAGGTAGTTGTTATCTATGATAGTATAATAGTGACATCCCTGCATGTTCATACAGTACTGTATACTTATTATGGAGAGAAGATATGGAATGAATGTAGTAATTGTAAATGAGGAATATCCTTTATTGCCCCTCTCCAGAAGCTTAGGATGGATCATCAGCAACAGGTTCCAACACCAGTTGAGCTGAGGCCAGGGTGAGAATCACACACACACACACACACACACACACACACACACACACACACACACACACACACACACACACACACACACAGACAGTCTAACAAACAGTGCTGCCATCACAGTGCTGGATAGTAATGACATTCCTGCCTTACCAAGTTCTCCACATTTTCCTCACTCCTCAACCCCCCCCCCCCCCGTCTGCAGGTGACTTTGTCACCTACTTTGAAAAGAAGTTTGATGACATTAGCAGCTCCTTCTCTCAACCTCTCGCCTACACAGATACCACTCCTCCCAAACCCACTGCGCTACACTCTGTCTCTGGTTTATCACACGTGACATCTTTGTAATTTGTTAAGTTTGTGGCTGATTTACACCATACTAAAGTCAGTGACCACCTGTCATACTCTCCACTGCTACATCCTTCTTAGCCAAAGGCCCTGAGACTGGATGTGCCAGGGTCTCAAACAAAGAGTGAGAAAATGGTGACACCTTGTGGTAGCAGGGTGCAGCTGACAAACAGTGTGTGACGGTCGCAGCTACACTCCGCCCGGGTCTGTGTTTGTTGTTGTGTGTGTTCTGTGTTTGTTTCATGAATGTTGTGCAGCAGGCTCCATATGGTCCATGGTCCGAAGGCTCCGCCCACTTCCTGGATGATCAATCCATTCCACCAATCAGCCCACGCCACATGGACTATAAAAGCCTACTGAGTCACTGTTCTGGAGCTGTGCTAGCTCACCACCCTTGTGTGTATTGTTCGATCTTGTTGAGAGTATTAGTGATTATCCATTTAGGGATATTGGTTGCTGTGTGTGTGAGTGTGATTTGGAGGAGGTTTAGCTTGAGGAAACAGGTAACAGTATTTTCACTTTATTATTATTAGGCACTGATTTACACAACTTCACCTTGTCACGTAGGTTATTCATGTTAGAAACACTAGGGCTAGGGGCGACTGTGGGTTTCTGTACTTTTGTTTGAAATTGTTGTTTAGGTAGTAAGGTTTTGGTTTATTGGTGTTTACTTTTATTTTAAGCTCAGATAGGAGCAAGGACTCACTCTTTTTGGAGTCCAGTTTTCTTTTGTGATTATTGTTTATTTGTTTCTTTGATTTCCCCTGCGCCCATAGGGAATTTGCCTCCTTTTGTTGTAGCTTTGGGGATCTAAAAGACAATACCATTTCCCTGTTAATAAATAACTTTAATAATTACCCACACCATCGGGTTTATGTTGCTTCTCTTTTCCCTAACGAGCTAGGGTCGTAACATAAGTGGGGGCTCGTCCGGGATTTCTGTTAAAAGATTTTCCTGGATCCAACAAAGTTGTTAGTGGCTAGGAGTTGAGTTGTCTTTTAGAGATGGCCTCATTTGAATAATACTTATTATGGAGAGAAGATATGGAATGAATGTAGTAATTGTAAATGAGGAATATCCTTTATTGCCCCTCTCCAGAAGCTTAGGATGGATCATCAGCAACAGGTTCCAACACCAGTTGAGCTGAGGCCAGGGTGAGAATCACACACACACACACACACACACACACACACACACACACACACACACACACACAGACAGTCTAACAAACAGTGCTGCCATCACAGTGCTGGATAGTAATGACATTCCTGCCTTACCAAGTTCTCCACATTTTCCTCACTCCTCAACCCCCCCCCCCCCCGTCTGCAGGTGACTTTGTCACCTACTTTGAAAAGAAGTTTGATGACATTAGCAGCTCCTTCTCTCAACCTCTCGCCTACACAGATACCACTCCTCCCAAACCCACTGCGCTACACTCTGTCTCTGGTTTATCACACGTGACATCTTTGTAATTTGTTAAGTTTGTGGCTGATTTACACCATACTAAAGTCAGTGACCACCTGTCATACTCTCCACTGCTACATCCTTCTTAGCCAAAGGCCCTGAGACTGGATGTGCCAGGGTCTCAAACAAAGAGTGAGAAAATGGTGACACCTTGTGGTAGCAGGGTGCAGCTGACAAACAGTGTAAAGCGAGAGGGTGGTGTCTGGGGGACCGTTAAGGGGTCAACGAGAGGGGTCCCCTCTAAGCAAGAAGACTACATATGAACCAAAGAAATGATTGACTTTCTCTGCTGTATTTTTCTTTCTGAAGACAAGAATGTTAAACATGTCATCAGATCATATATTGGGTAGTTAGTATTATGATAGTATAGTATATTTATATATGATAGTATAGTATATTTATATATGATAGTACAGTATATTTATATATGATAGTATAGTATATTTATATATGATAGTATAGTCTATTTATATATGACAGTATAGTATATTTATATATGATAGTATAGTCTATTTATATATGACAGTATAGTCTATTTATATATGATAGTATAGTATATTTCTCTCTCCTATACACCCACACCCCCACCCTTAGATGGTGTTACTAGACATTCCCAAATAAGCACTAATTCAAGCTCTCGTTAAACCACCTACTGTACAGTGAACATTAGGTTTGTATTGGTGTAGCCTCTGACTAAAGGTTAATTCGTGTTTGGCCTGCGGGAAAGCAACAGTTTTTTTTTATGGCTTGCGTCTGACCCGCCAGACCTGACCGCATTTCATTTATTTGTTCCCGAAAGTAACTTTCCTAAAACAGTCATCAAACATGTTTGATGACTGTGGGTCTATGACCGCAGCAGATCCAATATCATAGCACACCCTTGCAAATAAGAATTACGTACACTCTCCTGTATCCCTATACATACAGTAATATTACAACACAACTTTTAACTGTATGTATTCTGTTATTCTTGGACCGGATTCCCTCCACCAGCGCGGCCATTTTTTCTAATTGGTAAGCAATAATGACGTTACATTTGATATACATTTAGGGTACTTAATAGCAACTGACCCTATCAAGGTAGCTAACTGACTGAGACCACTAAAAAGTGAAACGTTTACCACACATAAGGGTTGCAGTGGTATTTGCTATTTCAATGCTGCTACATGTGTTTTTCAATTATTTCCAGTGTCACTTCAACGAATGGCCACGAAATGAGCAATATTACATTATCTGATTAGCCTACTGTTGAATCAACCGTCATCCATAAACTACTGATAGCAAAAGATGGAATTTCGAGCCCTGCCAATAGTGTTGATGGACTTAATGCAGCCTCTCAAGCGCGCAGGAAACATGGAGATTAAAGTAAAGTGGTGCGCACGGAAATGATAATAGGCCCCATAAGGCGTTAGATTTCTTTGATTTGTTTTCTTTTTGTCCAGCAGATGGCAGTGCATGAGAACCTTTCAATTACAAATCCATCACTGCAATTTCATGCACTAAACGGAGCAGCAGTTTCCCAACCAAATTGACTCAAACTGTATTTCATTTGGAAACAAAAACTCCAACGTGCATAACAGCACCCGTCAAAGACAACGTCTCTGCGTTTGTTTTACATGTGATTTTTAATTTACATTTGTTGATTTCAATGTTGACAGACATGACCAGTGCAAGCCTGTTAAACACCATACAAACAGTGAGGGATGGGGTGGTTGAATAGCTGTCATGCCACATTTTTTCTAGATGGAATTACATAATACAGTGATACAGAGAATGGCAGATTGGATAGATGGAGGGCCTACAATCTATTTTTCTACATACACAGAAGTGTGTGTGTGTGTGTGTGTGTGTGTGTGTGTGTGTGTGTGTGTGTGTGTGTGTGTGTGTGTGTGTGTGTCTGTCTGTCTGTCTGTCTGTCTGTCTGTCTGTCTGTCTGTCTGTCTGTCTGTCTGTCTGTCTGTCTGTCTGTCTGTCTGTGTGTGTGTGTGTGTGTGTGTGTGTGTGTGTGTGTGTGTGTGTGTGTGCGTGTGTGTGTGTGTGTACACAGTATCTTCATACAGCAGTTCACTAGTTCATTTGAGGTTTATAGAGGACAATCTTTTGTTTAGACAATTAGTTGGTGGTGTTGGTCCCCCAGAATATGTTGAATATATTGAAGACATGTCCACATTTACAGATGTTATTTAATCAGATGATTTAGACGCAAAGATGACAGGGGAGAGGACCTGGGTTCAAATAGTATTTGAATAATAATAATTTCAAATATTTTGCGGTGCTTGATTGAGTTTGCCTGGTGCTATGGAGCCAATGGAATAGTCCCAAAATTCCAAACCACGCCTATGTCACTCCAAGCAGACTCCAGCAAACATTCAAACTACGACCCAGGCCAGCTGGGGAGGAGCAGTATGGCAACACCATAAACGGACTGTTGTCTTTCAGAGAAGTCACAACTACACAGTGCCCTGCATAAGCAATGGGGACAGTGAAGCATTTCCACATTGGATTTGAAATGAAACAATTACTATGAGGTTAAAATATAGATTCTCAGCTTTTATTTAATGGTATTTGTGTACACACCATTTACAAATGACAACAATTTGTATATGTAGTCCCTTACAATATTTCAGGGTAGCAAAGGTAATGGGACAGATTAATATAATGTCTAAATTAAGCACTCATGTTTAGTATTTTGTGGACAATCCTCAGCATGCAATAACTGCCTGAAGTCTGCGACCCAATGACCCCACCAGACGACCCTTTGACCCCTCCAGATGACCCTTTGACCCCACCAGACGCTGGGCGTCTTCTCTGGTGATGCTCTGCCAGGCTATTCTTCAGTTGTGTTTTGAGGGTTTTTTTGCCTAAAATCTCATCATCAGGAAATTAAATGCATGTCCAACTGGATTTAAATCTGAAGATTGATCTGGCCAGCCAAGAACTTTCCACTTTTGGTGCCTTGAAATAGGGGGACTATGTATATAAAGTGTTGTCATTTCTAAATGGTGAAACCAATATGCACACAAATACCATCATATAAAAGCTGATAATCTCTACTTTTACCTCATAGTAATTGTTTGATTTCAAATCCAAACCTTTGGAGTATAGAGCCAAAATAAGTGCTTTACTGTCCCATTACTTACATACGTTTGGTTAGTATTCACAATTACATCAGTTCTGAAAATCAAAAATGTAACCCCCAATCACTCCATAAGAAAGGATTTCATAAATGTGAGGTAAAATAGGGAGGTTGGAGATAGCCATTGGCTAAGAAGGGATGCAGAAGACCTCCAGTGGATGTGAGAGGAACTGCTCCCGTCGTGTGGAAAATCATATTTCCAGAACTGAAGGATGAGAAAGTTTGGTGGTAATTGGCTGAATTTGACCCGCAAGATACCGGACTTGGGCTGACACTGACTAAAGAGTTCGATCCGGGCTGCATGGTGGTGTCTGCGCCGGGATTCTGCTTTTTCCATTTGGTTCTTCTATTCTGGAACCAGATTTTGACCTGGGTCTCGGTGAGGCTGAGCGACAGAGCCAGGTTGAGTCTCTCACACACGGACAGGTATCGTGTGGCGCGAAATTTGTTTTCTAAAGCCACCAGCTGTTCGTATGTGAAGGCAGTCCTGGCGCGTCTTGGCTTTGCGCAGCCGTGGTCGGAGCGCCGCCGCTTGAGGGGCGCGGGGTCATGTGTAGTTGAAGTATCGGCGTTGCTGCTACTGTCCCCGTCTCCCTCGTCCTGCTCCTCGGTAAGAGAGGGCTCCGGCTGAGTCGATGAGTGTATTGAGATGGGCTCAGCGACCGCTTCCTGGTGCTTGACAACAGCGCTACGTAGGTAGTCAGAACCGTTTTGTTCGCCTGTGAACATAATAATATTAACACCGGCAGATTTATAGGCCTGTTTCATGACATTGGCTAATTTAAAATGTCATAATTAAGTCAAGCTCGCTTATAGCTCAAGAAGCAGGGGAAACAAGGTCTAGAAAGTTTCCAGTTGTTGTGGAAGCGCAGAGACGTGTGCGCCACGACGTAAGTGGTGCTGAATGGACAGCGCCAGTAGGCTACTCGGCCCCAACACTATAATAG
The DNA here is from genome assembly GCF_951799395.1 of Argentina silus. NCBI lineage: Eukaryota > Metazoa > Chordata > Actinopteri > Argentiniformes > Argentinidae > Argentina > Argentina silus. The sequence continues at coordinate 49,066,009 of NC_139653.1, read as the reverse complement.
TAATAATAATAATAATAATAATACATTTAATCAGTTACTTCTTAAATACATCAAATCCATCTACATAATAGGCTACAAACAGAAAAATATACCACAAATGATGAGTATGAAAAATAATAATAATTCCTAAATGGTCATGGCGTTTCTAATTCATATATTCATATATCTAAGTCATATAAAAAAAAAAAAACGAAAAATACCACGACCAACAACTGTAAATCGATGGGAGTTTGATTAGAATCAGGGGGCTGTGCAGGTGGAATGAAGCGAGAGTTGAGAAGGGGGGACGATAGGGTGGCTTGGTCTCTAATCCCTTAATAATTTATAAATCACAAATCGCCTCAAATGTCATGTTGCGGAAAGAAATCCCAGCTAAATCCAGCTCCTCCATCTACCCATGACGTGCTAATGGAGTTTCATATTTGTCAGTGGATCGATAAATGTCATCTATTTAAAGGGAAGTTTTAATCGAACGATATTTAGGATCAGACATGGATGGGGTTTGAAGTTTGTACCTGGCAGGTGCTGGAGGGAGATATGCAGGATGCAGTAATGGGATATCGATCAAAGCGCGCGGAGGCATCCTCAATGGGACGATTTAAACAATTATCTGGCCTGCCTGTCCCAATGCCAATCACACGGTCGGGCTGTGGGAGAAACCCTATTGTGGGTTTCTTAAAAGGAAACGTAGCCTTGAAAATTAAAGGAAGGTCATACAGAGATGAGACACGAAATCTGAAATAGCGAGTCCCTGAATGGTCAATTGAACAGAAAACTATAGCCTACATGTTGACTACAGTTAGGCTATACTGCATGTCATTTGTCACCTTGCTATGTAGACATATTATTATTATTATTTATTATTACACGTAGCCCATAAATCATTGTGAATTAATAAATCGTAATAAAAACACCGCTACCAGCCTAACCGTTGTATTTATTGCGTCCCCTCACGCAAAATGAGAAGGATATGGCTTAGCCAAATCCAAGTTCTTATTTCTGTTTCATGTTTTGGATTATGTTTTACCTGCTTCCATGCGCCCAAGCGACTGCTCTTCATCCTCGCCTGTGTCCGCTTCCAAACTTGGCACTCCTGAATCAAGTGACTGAAACTTCTTCTTGACTGTGGAAAGTTCGCTGATCTTCTGGCTATTGAATTTCTTTGGGTCCAATATATCAATTATGGAAAACGAAATCCTATGACTGGACGTCATTTTCACTCCAGACCCCCTGGAATCCAACATACTTCGAAAAAAAAGTGGACAGAAACGAAGGCAACCCTCATGCGCTATTACGCATATGGAGAGACTCTTGGCATACCTTTTAGCTCGACGTTAAACGTATATTCAACTAGATAGCTGACTGTCTAATAGTGCGTCTGCTCTTTGATATTCTTCCACCCGGTCTATCACTCAGGCCAAGTGACGGTCGGTGAGTAAGGGGAGTGAGCTCTTTAAAGCGTCTGTCCTCTCCGCTCGATTCGAAGAGACGCGGTTCCCTGCGGCCACGTGACAGACACGCATGCTATTCACACTGTAATTGGTTTAAAGCGTTCATCAATAATCGCCCAAGTCATTAAATACAATGACGTCCGCGACCCGCTATTCAAAGCAAACAGGACATGTGACAGGTGGAACAAAGTTGTGCCGTCAAAGACACAGCCTTTTTTGTTTGTTTGATCTTCTCCCATAAAATGTTTTGTATTTGTTAACAGACTTTCAAAACCCCATCCAAATCTGGCACAATCTGCACAAAACCAAAATAATGTAGTGTAGTAGACCTTCAGACCGGAGATATAAAAAAATAAATAAATAAAAACGACATCACATTCTAATAGGTATATTTTGACAGTACAACACAATCATGCAATAATGAATATGTTTAATGTGACTAATAATTGACATGATTAGGCAGGTCCGTTTGATATTACACATAGTTTTTCCAATTTGAGCATTAGGGCCTACAGCAAACCCAGCCTATGTCTGATTATGTTATCATGTTATGTGAAAGATTAATGTCCACAATCAATCAATGGGATTTTAACTCTTTGGGATTAAAAGTCAATGCGCAGTGACATAGGATTGTTTTAAACCTTGATGGCCGAAACAAACCAGCACTGGATCAATATTCCCAGCGGGTGTCGGACACTGATAAAACAGCACGGCAATATAAGTGGTGAGCGGTTTGGTTAGGGGGCCGAATGCTGTCATATTTGAAGCAAAATTATTGCTTGAACGACCCTCTCAGTTTAGTTTCTGCATTATCTATTCAGTTGGATATTACTATCCTTCTTAAAGTCACAATCTTCTGCTGTTCAATGGTAATCTCTCTCTCTCTCTCTCTCTCTCTCTCTCTCTCTCTCTCTCTATATATATATATATATATATATATATATATATATATATATATATATATATATATATATATATATTAATTAGGATATATGTGTGCATATTGGTTTCACCATTGAGAAATGACAACACTATATGTATAACACTAAGTATACCAAAAGTATTGGGATAATTGGTGTTTGTAGTTAATCAGGTGTGTTCTGTCACATCATTTGCATTTGCCTTTGGAGTCTGCTATTGTCAACATGAGGACTAAAGAGGTGTAAATTAACGTCAAGGAATCCATTATGAGGCTATACAATCTGAAATAATTAATCAGAGACATAGCCGAAACCTAACCCTAACACTAACCCAGTTTAAAACATGAAATAGAAAGACAGCACTGGTGAGCTCAGCAATCACAAACTGCCTGGTAGGCCAAGGAAGACCTCTACAGTTGGATGACTGAAACATGCTCACCATAAAAACAACGGTCCAATAGATCAGGAACACTCTCCAGGTGGTAGGTGTTAATGTGTAAGATGCTACCATCCGCAGAACCAACAGTCAAATGAGTCACTCTGTGTGGTGAGAAGGAAATATGATTTTGAAGGTGGGGTGGGTGGAGAGAAAGAGAGAGAAAGAAAAACAGAGAGAGAGAAAGAGAGAGAGAAGAGAGAGAGAGAGAGAGAGAGAGAGAGAGAGAGAGAGAAGGAATAGATGCAAGGAGAGAGAGAGCAGAGAGAGAGAGAAAAGGAAGAAAAGAAAAGACAGATGAGTCAACCCTTCACCAGCCAAACTGCAAAGGTTACACTGCAAGGTGCAAAAATGTTCTTTAGCCAGGATAGCAAAAGTTTTTTAACAGGATAGTCAAAGTTTTTTAACAGGATAGTCAAAGTTTTTGAACAGGATAGTCAAAAAGCTTTTCTAGAAAGTACATAAAAGAGCCTGCAGAGTTCTGAAAAAAGGTCTTGTGGACAGATAAGATTAATATTATCATGTACCAGAGTGATGGCAAGAGGAAAGTGTGGAGAAAGAACTCACTTTCCAAGATCCACAGCATACCACCTCATCTGTGAAACATGGTGGAGGGGGTGTAATGTTTTGGGCATGCATGGCTGCCACTAGATCTGGCTCACTTTTCCTAGCAAATGTCTCCAAACCAAGGCCGGAGGTGTGTGTGTGTGTGTGTGTGTGTGTGTGTGTGTGTGTGTGTGTGTGTGTGTGTGTGTGTGTGTGTGTGTGTGTGTGTGTGTGTGTGTGTGTGTGTGTGTGTGTGTGTGTGTGTGTGTGTGTGTGTGTGTGTGTGTGTGTGTGTCCAAATGTCTCCAAACCAAGGCCAGAGGTGGCTATGGGCCATCCCAAGGTGTTGGTTCTGGCGCCGGGCATGCTCCAAACTCATTGGACGCTTCATCATCCAGTAAGACATTGACTCCAAACCTACTGCCATAGCAACTAGGGAGTTTTTTTAGGGCCAAACAAGTGGCAAGTCAATCTTCAGATTTAAATCCAATTGAACATTTCATTTCCTGAAGATACGATTTTTTTCAAAACGAACATCAACTGAAGATGGCCTGACAGAGCATCACCAGAGAAGATACCCAGCCTCTGGTGAGGTCAAAGGGAGTATGGAGTATGGAGCCAAAATAAGATATATATACTGTATATATATACCGTATATCCATTGCTATCATAACCCAAAATATACGTCTTTGTACATAAACAATGTATAGCATTGAAATGTGTTTAAAACTACAATTTCAATATTATGGACTGTCAGACCAGAGCTCTGTCTATGAAACGTGCGTGCGTGCGTGCGTGCGTGCGTGCGTGCGTGCGTGCGTGCGTGCGTGCGTGCGTGCGTGCGTGCGTGCGTGTGTGTGTGTGTGTGAGAGAGTGGGTGGGTGTGTGTGTGTGTAGGCCTACTTGTGTGAGGTCCACCACTGTACTGAGATGAAGGAAGAAGACAGCAGGGCCATTACAGCTCTGTCCCTGTGGTTCCTGTCTATGTAAGTCAGGAGACGGTCCAAAAAATCTACTTTACACACTGTTAAACAGTCTTTTGAATTCCTCCCCATCTATTCTACCCACCATTTCCTCCCTGGTCCTATGCAACTTTATGACTACGGGTGATTAAAGCTCTCCATGGCTTTTTCATTGCTGAAAGCCCTAGTCTGGTGGACTGGCATGACACGCAGTAGTTACATAGTCAAACGTTTGTTAAAGCAGTCCCTGTTGGGGACCCTGTTTGTCGACATTAGCATGTGTATGGCCCTTGCACAGCCATTACTGTAGAGCCTCCATATGAATAGACCACTACACGCTGGATATTTACAACTTCCTGATGGCAGGCCCAGTGGCCGGACATCTGTTTGCATGGGGCTGCCACACAAAAGCAGGGCCCGGGGCCCAGGTAGACATCAAGAGGACAGGGACAGCAGCTGGCTTTAGTTGTCTGTGTCCTCAGTGGGCATGGAGAGCCAGAGATCAGAGGCGGGGGGGCCCGTCATAGCTGCTCCTGGGGTGCCAGGGGGGCACACGTCCAGCCAGGACCCCCCTCCGGAGCCAATAAAGTCATTACATCCCTAGGGAGGCTGCTCGGCACAGTCTGCTAAATGTCTTATAATTTGTCTAATGGCAGGAGTCACATTAGGAGGTGCGTTCCTATTCATAGGCTATTGCGTCTACATTGTCCGCCAGTGTTTCTCCCCTTTTCCCTTGTAAAGTGCAAGCAGCACACATAAAGGGCCAGGGTTATAGGCACTATCAGGGTAAGTTGTTAGTTGTTGCATTGGTCAGATCCCTCAACCCTAAAACTCCCCTGGTCTCCTGGCTAGACTTGCAGACCTCCAGGAATGTTGAGACACGTGTTTTTTGGGCCAACAGTAAGATGGTGTAATTGGCGATTTCATGATTCATATATGCTTCATCAATCAAGGTTACATTGCTTTCAGTGGCCTTTTCAATGCAACATTAGTAGTTACACATTAGTAGTGTGCTTTGATCAATTCAGCACAACCAATTTGGTTTTGCCATGTACCTCAGTATGTGTTCCAGCCCTCAATTTTGAAACCTGTGCTTATGTTTGACTCTGACTACAAGGTCAGTGGCATTGCCCAGTAATTGTCCTAATGGCCTCTGTACCTGTTGGGGGGGGGTTGATAATGAGAGTTTTTCATTACGGGTGGGATGGGTGAGTGCGTCTGGCAGATGCTGACAGGCAGCAGATGTGTAAAGTTGGGGGTGATTTGTAAAGAGGTTGACTCCATCACAGAGGGGATGGAGGGCAGTGTGGGGATGGAGGAAGGGGGGGATGGAGGAAGGGGGGGATGGAGGAAGGGGGGAATACAGTGAGGGACACTGTCACTCATGGCGCACCCCTGTCAAGGCGAGGTAAAGGTCAGTTGACCCTTGTTTTGACGCTCACTTCGCTCTTAACACAACACCACAAAGGGAGAAAAACGTCCAGTGTAGTTCTTAGCTGTAGTTGTAACATCCAGTGTAGTTCTTAGCTGTAGTTGTAACATCCAGTGTAGTTCTTAGCTGTAGTTGTAACGTCCAGTGTAGTTCTTAGCTGTAGTTGTAACATCCAGTGTAGTTCTTAGCTGTAGTTGTAACGTCTAGTGTAGTTCTTAGCTGTAGTTGTAACATCCAGTGTAGTTCTTAGCTGTAGTTGTAACGTCCAGTGTAGTTCTTAGCTGTAGTTGTAACATCCAGTGTAGTTCTTAGCTGTAGTTGTAACGTCCAGTGTAGTTCTTAGCTGTAGTTGTAACGTCCAGTGTAGTTCTTAGCTGTAGTTGTAACGTCCAGTGTAGTTCTTAGCTGTCATTGGTCAATCAATACATTTTTTAATTTACACTTTACATTTACAAGGGCTTATAAATGTTTTATAACTAGTTTATAAATTGTCACCATGACTCAACAGCAAGTTAGAAGTGGTCTTTGTTGTCTAAATAGACAGGAAATCAAATTTTTTTTACAAATAAACGAGAAAATAGCCTTTTATCGGACCAGCCTTTCATTGCACCTCGCTTCTCTTCGATTTGTTTGTATTTGGCTACATTTTTAGCTAAGGTTTGTTTGTATTCGACTACTGTTTTTTTATTGTCTTAACCACACTTTGATATTAACAGCAGTTTTATTAATCTTTTGAGTGTTTTTAGTATAAATGGAATGTGTGGAAGTGTCCATAGAAGCTTCCTCTGCAAACTGTGGAATAAGATGTGGAATATGTGAAATGTTCACGGTAGTGAAATTGGAGGACGATAAAACGCCTAATGGACAAACGTTTGTCTGCGGTAAACGTGAACGGATCTCACAGCTCCAAGACGGCATTTTACACCTCCATAAAGTAATAACCAAGAGGTATGGCCTGAATTGATAAATTAAGGGAGAATATATGCCATTTAGGTGACACTTTTATCCAAAACAACTTACATTGCAGTGAGTGCGTACATTTTTCAGTATATATGGTCGCAGCGGGAATCAATCCCACAACCTAACCGTTGTTAGCGCCACGCTCTACCAACTGAGCCGGAGAAGACCACAATCTGCTGGCTCTACACCCAAGTGGTTACACGTGGATGTAGATGGTGGAAGCGCTCGATGTACCCAGTGTCCTCACCAGTTCCAGAGGATCCAGTCCGGTTGTTGAACAGCTTTTCCCCCCTGCAGTTGGACACCTCACAGCTCTCTCCCCCTGGTGAATGGCGTTTCAGCTCTGGCAGTGGCTTCATTGATCGCTGATGGTCTATCATGCTCCAATGAGTCTAAGCCACCCACGGGCTTGAGCCCCAAGGCCTCCAACGCACAACTGTGGACAAATGTAAATCTCTGCACAGGTTCGACTGTTGCACTTACATGTAAGAGGCCTCGTTTATAAAATGGATTTTATTAGCATTTGGGTCCTTCAGGCCTAATTTGTAAAACACTGGGAAATCTACCCTGATTGACATTATATTGAAAAACAGACCTACGTAAGAAATGGGACAGTGAAGCATTTTTCTTTTTTTGGCTCTGCACTCCAAAAGTTTGGAAAATTAAAACAAGCATTACAACATTACTATGAGGTAAATCAGTAGAGATTGTCAGCTTTTTTGGTATTTGTGTACATATTGGTGTCACCATTTAGAAATTACAACATTTTTTATGCATAGCCCCTCCATTTCAGGGTACACAAAATGATGGGACAGATTAATCAAATGTCCAAATTAAGCACTCATGTTCAGTTATTGGTCGACAATCCTTTGCATACAAGAACCTGAAGTCTGCGACCCATTGACCCCAAATGAAATGCACGTTCAATAGAATTTACATCTGGAGATTCACTTGGCCAGTAAATCTCCAGAGTCAACATTTTTCCACTTTTTGGCCCTAAAAGTTGGCCAAAGTTTGGCCCTAGTTGCTATGGCAGTATGTTTTGGGTCATTGTCCTGCTGTATGATGAAGCGCCATCCAATGATTTTGGAGGCATTTGCATGTACTTGGGCTTGGACGAGATGTTTCTGTACTTCAGAATTTATCCTGATGCTGCTGTCAGCAGTTACATCATCAATGAAGACAAGTGAGACAGTTCCAGTGCAGGCTACCTACATGAAAGAAATAATTATTTAAATATCCCTGACAGTTGCCGCACTGGCTTACAATGGAAGTGACCAGGGAAGTGTTTGATGTTTTGTGTGAGATTGATGTTAAAAAGTCTACAGGGGGCTGATATGCTTGATCCATAATTTAGTTTAGTTTATTAGGATCCCCATTAGGGAGCGTCTACTGTTCCAGGGATCCACATAAACATAAAACACATGACAAAGTACATAACAGTTATAGACAAATTATAGACAAGAGTAACACAGAATAACATGAAGACAATACTACATTAAATCAAAATAAAATAATCAAACTTTGTCAGAAACCAAGAAACAATAAAAGCCAGAGAATCATTTTTTTTTTTGTGACTCATATTTTTAACATGACAATTCTCTCTCGTACCATTGAATGTGAAAGGCAGCCAATTTACACCCTCCTATAAGGGAGGTGATCCCAGCGACTTGAATAATGACCGCCCTATTTCAAGGCTTTCCTGCTTAGAAAAAATAATGGACTCCCTGATCAACTCTCAGATGCGGTCCTTTTTTATCAATTAATAGCATTTTAAATGTGCACCAGTCAGGTTTTAGGTCTGGACATGGCACCATCTCTGCTGCTTCCCAAGTTATATGACATTGTGATCTCTCTGGATAAGAAACATCATTGTGCAGCCATCTATATTGACCCCTCTAAGGCTTTTGATACAGTTGATCTTGCCCTCCTATTGCAGAGGTTATCTGCCACTGGTTTGGATCAGTCTGCCTGTAATTGCTTTCAAAAGTACGTGCAGGATAGGACTCAATGTATTTTAGCAGAAGGAATTCAGTCCAGTTTTCTCAATGTTAATTAAGGTGTTCTACATAGTTTTTTCAACAACATTTTTAAGAACCTACTGAGCCACGCACTGGAGGGGGCAAAGCTGGTAGCTATGGTTTCATGTCCCTCCCTGGCAGCTCTACTGTAGCCTATCGTACTGGCAGCTCTACTGTAGCCTACAGTACTGGCAGCTCTACTGTAGCCTATCGTACTGGCAGCTCTACTGTAGCCTACCGTACTGGCAGCTCTACTGTAGCCTACAGTACTGGCAGCTCTACTGTAGCCTACAATACTGGCAGCTCTGCTGTAGCCTACCGTACTGGCAGCTCTACTGTAGCCTACCGTACTGGCAGCTCTACTGTAGCCTACCGTACTGGCAGCTCTACTGTAGCCTATCGTACTGGCAGCTCTACTGTAGCCTACAGTACTGGCAGCTCTACTGTAGCCTACCGTACTGGCAGCTCTACTGTAGCCTACAGTACTGGCAGCTCTACTGTAGCCTACCGTACTGGCAGCTCTACTGTAGCCTACAGTACTGGCAGCTCTACTGTAGCCTACCGTACTGGCAGCTCTACTGTAGCCTACCGTACTGGCAGCTCTACTGTAGCCTACAGTACTGGCAGCTCTACTGTAGCCTACAGTACTGGCAGCTCTACTGTAGCCTATCGTACTGGCAGCTCTACTGTAGCCTACCGTACTGGCAGCTCTACTGTAGCCTACCGTACTGGCAGCTCTACTGTAGCCTACAGTACTGGCAGCTCTACTGTAGCCTATCGTACTGGCAGCTCTACTGTAGCCTACAGTACTGGCAGAGCCTTACAGAAATGATGTCGTTTCCAAAACGATGTGCTTACTAAACTTTACGCAGTTAAGGTGAATTTAATTTAGTTTAACTCATGTCGCTGAGTAAATTGTTTTAATTTCCCGCCTTCTATTTGGGTTTTAATGGTTCATTATCATCAGTGAGGAGAGACAGATACTTCTACTTGGGAGAAACTAAGGTGCTGTGTACTGAAACATTTCTGTAGTAAATAAAAGTGCTTCCAGAATTTATTCTATTTGTGATCGATTATTTTTCTACATTCTAAAGCTAAAATGTAAAAAAAAACAAATATTTAGGAAAAGTCATGTGCTGCTGCTAGTGAGTGAGGCCGGCAGGCGGAGTAGCAGTTCTGCGCTTGCAGTTTGAGATTCTGGATCAATAATTGTTTTTGGAACTTCAACAGACTTGGCTTATATCTTGACAGAATTATGTAGTCGTAGCCATAGAGATAGAATGGTTCTTCAGTTGTTCTAGGTAGCTCCAAATATAGGCTTTTTTTTAATTTTTTTATTATTTCTTTAAATATGAGAATGTGTGTGTATGTGTGTGCGTGCGTGCGTGTCTGTAGTTATTGGGGGGGGGGGGGAGAAAATATCGGAGTGGACGTGGTCCTCAAACTAGCAAAAGCTAGCTTTTGATCTACAGAGCGCATTTGGAAGCTGTTTTCACATACCCACATGCAAAAATAATTTGTAACCCTTTATAAAGTGTTAGCATTTTTTATTCAGGCAAGTCAAGAAAAAAACTGGCCAGGCTTTAGCTCAGCAGGCTAAGGTGGTGTTCTGGTGTGATTTGGGTTTGAATCCCAACAGTGATATGGATGGGCGAGGTGAGGGGTCAAAAACACTACACACAAGAAAGAAATCCTGTATGTTCACCACCTACTACCCCTCTGCACAGTTCCTCTACTGTTAATAATAATAAATAAATAAATAAATAAATAAAGTAATCCTTCCTTTCTCTAGCATTGTGACTGACAATGGCACCTGGTCCTAGCATAGATTTTTCTTATAATGGCTGATGTATAGATGATTCACCTACTGTAGACAAATGTACTTCTTGTCGCTTTGGCTAAAACCGTCTGCTAAATGTCAAAAGTGTAAATGTTAAATGTAAGTGGGGAGAGATAGAGAGAAAAGCTGCAAACATTTTCTATCTATGTGAGGTCTTTTACCACTGAGTACTTGTGACCATGTTGGAGAGAGGCCCTTGATTTGTATTGGCTTCTGTCCCACTGAACACACACACACATATGCATGCTTTTCCTGAGCCATTTACAGTCTCAGAGCACAGCAGGGATTCAACATAGCATCACTTACAAAATCAATAGAAAGCCTCTGCTCAGGGACGTGATAGCCTTAGCCTCTCTCAAATTTATATTGTCATGGTAATCTATGTCATGCCATTTCTCTGACTTTCCCCACCTCTTCATTTAGACAATATGCCTGCAAAGCCTCTATTTATGCAACAACCCTCAGCAATATGCTATCAGCTAACTCAGTCAAGTCCTTCTAATTAAACCGAAAACATATATACAGTAAAGTAAACCACTGGTTTGAAATGGCACAGTGACTCTGTCAGTCGCCAAGGTGGTCGTGTGCACACAGACCATAACTGAGCAAGCACATTGCCTCCAAGCTGTGGTGTAGCTGTGTACACAGTAACGGGGACAGACTGGGTGAGTTACAGCCATCTTTCTCGAGGCAGAGGTCTGTAATGGCCCAGTGCTCTCTGGCAGCTGTGTGCACACTGTCACTCAACGCTAGCATTGATTAGCCATTGTTCTGAGAAGGTCACATCATAATTCATTAACAATAATTACCACCCTGATGCCACCTGCACTCCTTCACTCCATTGCCCCATTAAATTACGAGCAACTATCACGCTCGGCGCGCCGAACAATGAAGATGTATGCGCAACGCAAAGGCAAGAGCTATTAGTTACATTATTTAAATGGGCCCGTTTAAACCTGGGGAGCTGTCTATATGAAGGGCAATTAGGCACTAACCATAATTGATAATTCCTACTAATTACAATTAGGAAATATAAATAGTGTGGGTGGGATTTGTCTTCATTGTGGCGAGGAGAGAGAGTGGTCGCATAGTAGGCCGAGCGTGCCTGATGTAAAGCGGAGGGATGGTGTGCTATCCATCTCTATCTAGTGCAGAAACAGATTGTGTTTGTCCCTTTATATTTCTCCAATGACCGTTAGCTCCTGTTTGTTTCTGCGTCCTTGCCAACTACTAGCGGGGAGAGCGTTGTTATCCTGCCACATACGGCATCTGAAACCCAACGACGGCGCTAAATGGTCGCGTAATTAATTGATCGTCATTTTGCAATCAGCCGTTGTTAAAATGTAAATTGTGTAGCATGAAAGTGTCTCTCTGTTCTGTATGTTGTGTAAGTGAAGATTCATGGTTATGGCGTTCTCTTCTTATGCCTACATCTTGAACTATTCATTATCCTCCCGTAATTCCGACCTTGTCGTCGTATTTGTTGAACCCATTGAGATGCAGCCTAGAGAGAAAGCAGATTACGCATGCAGGAAAGTACGAACGCATGCACGTGTGTCACCTGTCATTGGAGCAAGGTCAAAATTAGAATCAGATTTGTGCCCCTAACCCTGTGTTCTCCCATGGTTTGTGCCTTTGTCCTTTGAACCTGATGTTTGCAGCAAGGATAATCTGCAATAATCTCAGCTATCCAATCCCAGCTCAGTCAGAAACTGCCACTGAGTCTTGAGTCCTCTGTGCATGATGCTGATCAGGAGCAACAGTGTTTTTCCTGACTGTGTGACCTGAACAGGAAAAAAGTACCTTAGTGACCCAGAGAAGACATAACCATCCACCAGTAACACACCAGGAAGTCCATGGTGGTGTTCAGTTAGCACAACATGGAAAAAACATTGGCCAAATAGGACAAAATACAGCTAGTATCCTCATCGTCATACTCGTTTCAAACATTTCGTGCCCTCTGAACATGACCCAGGCCGTGTGACAACCATTGGACCTCTTCCTGGATTTCTAAGTGTATTGTCCAATCAATACTTTCAGTTTAAAGTCAACACCATGAGCCTCCATACTACAGTAATGGGAGATCTCATTCTAAACAAGCTACAGTGTCTCTTGATTGAGGTTCTCAGGGCTCAGGAACAAAAAGCAGGAACCTATATATGCCATTTGGCTGACGCTTTTATCCAAAGCAACTTACATTGCAGTGAGTGCATACATTTTTCAGTATACATGGTCCCAGCGGGAATCAAACCCACAACCTTAGTGTTGTTAAAGCCATGCTCTACCGACTGAGCCACTAAGGACCACAGAGGAACTGCAAGTCTCCACCCACCTTAAGTTTTTTGTTCACGATTCCCCTCCCGTTCCGTCCTGCCATAAGCCTATGATGTTTACAACAAGACTTGCACACATGACAAGGACAAAATTAGTTAGCTGAATATGTGTGCGTTCAATTCCCTGTTAGAAAAAGACATCTGTTGAAATCCCTGCCCCCACCTACTCAACTCTGTTCTATTTATCGATAGAATCAATTGGCTCTGGTGAAATTTAGCGGTTGCATCCACCTCCCAGCACCACTTATGTCAGGGTGCCCTTTAAGTTTTTGACTTAGTGAGATTATGTAACTGTCCACAAGTACACACCTGCATTGCCAATATGTACGCATTTGTTCAAAGACAGATCGAGACAGTGGTCTGATTTGAATGCAAATACCAAGCCATGATGGCTATGCAAATAGACAAATTGATAAGATTGGCCTTAGACTATTGCAAGCTGTGGGCATGTTGACACAGTTGCACAGGCACCTTTATTGCTTTATTCAGTGGGGATTTCAATTAATTATGGGCTTGTTTGTGTGTGTGTGTGTGTGTGTGTGTGTGTGTGTGTGTGTGTGTGTGTGTGTGTGTGTGTGTGTGTGTGTGTGTGTGTGTGTGTGTGTGTGCATGTGTGTATGTGTGTGTGTGTGTGTGTGTGTGCGTGTGTGTGTGTGCGCGCATATGTGTGTGTGTGTGTGTGTGTGTGTGTGTGCGTGTGTGCATGCGCGCGTATGTGTGTGCGTGTATGTGCTCACGAGCGTATGTGTGTGTGTGTGTGTGTATGTGTGTGTGTGTGTGTGTGTGTGTGTGTCTGTGCGTGCTTTATTCCTTTTGTCATGTGGATATGTTGGGGCAAGACATTCTCTCTCACATGTTTGTGCTTAACATTTATAAAGATCAGGGGTTGCTACCTGAGTTAAGAGAAAGTGACAGGGAAAGACTCCCCCCCCCGCCCCCCTGCCCCCTTCCACACACACACACACACACACACACACACTTATCTCAGCCCACCCCGACCCCAATTAATTTATCCCTCCCTCCACCTCTATTCCTCCCCCTAAAAAGACATATCAGTGTGATGGTGGCTGGTGAAATGTATGGGTAAATGATTAAACTGGCGAACATAGACTGGACCAGGATGATACAATATGATAAAGCTTTATTTATCCCCTTAGTGCAATTACATGAACAACCATTAATCATAAAGTGCAAGCATATAACTGGAGTATGAAATAGTGTATAACTGGAGTATGAAATAGTGTATAACTGGAGTATGAAATAGTGTATAACTGGAGTATGAAATAGTGTATAACTGGAGTATGAAATAGTGAATAACTGGAGTATGAAATAGTGAATAACTGGAGTATGAAATTATGTTCGAATGAGCAGTTACAATTCTCAGTTACAGTGAGTCAAGTTCAACATCTCATTATGGGATATGGACTGATAGAGCAATTATATTAATATCAGTTTCCATATGTATGTGTGGCAGAGACCTTTGGCTATATTTTGTAGATAGCAAAGCATATCTAATATTGATAATCTGACTCCAATGTAATTATCACTTTGTGCAAAGAATTGTTGAGTCTGTGCTTATTTAGTGCAAGAAAGGTCAAATAGAATGAATCAAATGAGGCTTTAATAATACTGTACACTTATACATCTATTACAAGGCAAATACTTCATAGGAAAATGTTACCGGTCGTCACAAAACAATGCTACTCACAACATGATGAGAACCTCACAACAGGACACAGGAAAAAGAGAGAGAGATTTTCCCTGTCCTCTGCTTTTTATATCATCCTAAAAACCACAGTATTTAAATCAGGAGCTGTTGACAAGGAGACCATCATTCATCTTATTGCATCTGAACTGATGACATCACAGTTCTGACACCTCAAGGCATTCCACAGAGCTCACAGCCGTTTGTTTCTCAATCATGCCTGAGAGCTCCGCAGACGACCAGACCTGCCTTTAGTCATGGTCAATAGAGGCAGCTGCAGTGCGTGCCCAATTTTTCATCTGCCGTAGACTGAAGACCCATCTCTTCAGGCTACATCTTGACTGTCCCTCCTAAATACCTCTTCACGCCCTACTACCTCTCTGTACAGATCCTCTACTGTTAATAATAACATTTAAAAAAAATATTATTATTATTAATAATAATAATAATAATAATAATAATAATGAAAGAAAAAAAAAAAATATATATATATATATAATAATCCTTCCTTCTTCTAGAATTGTGACTGCTAATGGCACCTGGATCTAGAATAGATTTGTGCTTGAGTCTTGTTTGCTCGTATGTGAACACACATCACGTGAATTGCTGTTAAATTGCTTATTTTCTTGCATTTGAAGTTAGCTAGCTTTCACAAGTTTCACAAAACCCTACAGAGTGTACCCCACCATTGTAGCGCTACCTCTCTTTTATACACTACAAGTACAGGAAAGAGTCTCGCTAGCATTACCGTGGCTAAGGTAACACCACTCCAGTGTTAAGCTTGCTTCAGCCACTTGCATATTACCGCTTAATTAGTGATGAGCTTCAGTCTTCGCTTCTACCCTGTGTGTGGCTCGACACTCATTCAGCCACCGCAGTGTGGTGGCTGGCTGTTGACAAGGCTGTCTCCGTACCAGGTTGTTTCTCCTTATTTTCGTCGATATAAGATGCTGTCTGGAAGACCACCCAAGGCGGCAGGGATGCGCAAAGTAAAGAATGCCAATCTTACCCAGCATGCTCTGGGAGAGTGAGCAGAGTGATCTCCCGCATTGCGCCTCCAACAACAAATCTCTGACGGGACGAAGAGCCCCTCCCTTCTGCCCCTTCTGCCCCTTCTGCCCAACATGTCCTTCCCAGAGGTTGGTGAGGGTGGTCCATTGCTGATTTGGTCCTCTGTGGCTCAGTTGGTGGAGCGTGTCGCTAACAACGCTTAGGTTGTGTGTTCGATTCCCACTGGGATCATATATACTGAAAAATGTATGCACTCACTGCAATGTAAGTTGCTTTGGATAAATAAACGTCAGCTAAATGGCATATATTATTTGACATTCTTGGAGGTAATCAGAAGTGCCGCAATTAAGATTGAGGTCGAGCTCCATGCACCTCCCACCGCCCACCAAAAAGACTAGGCCTCATTATGCCTGTCTTCCCAGACTGCCTGTCTCTGGTACAGTCTATGTAGGTCAGGCCACTCTCCTCCGCCGTCAGTGACCACTTTGCTTCAGGAGTGCTATAGCGAGCGTCGCATGAGGGAGTAGCAGCGTCTGGCTCACCACCGGCTGTCCCACACTAGGTGTCGGGCTGCTGGGCTGGAAATCTCAGTATGGTCTCTCCACTGAGTCAGTTGTGTCTCAATAAGAGTATATATTAATCGACAATTAGAGTCACATTCACACATTTGGCAACAAGTAAAAACTAGCAAAAATCAACCAATGATTCGTCTGATTGTATATACTGTATTATTCCGGTTCCTTCAACGTCAACATAATATGAAATCATTACACAGTGGATTGAAGTGCCAAACTTGGTACAAATGTTATTTGGGGTGTATAAGTCCATTTCAGAAGGGGTGCCCACAATTTCAGACTCATTATGTAAACATTTTTTACATAAAACCCTAAATGGGCGCCGTCCGTTGTTGGGGAGTAGTTCCACAAGATGTAGTTCAACTGTCAGTTTAACTGCAATTTGCAATAATGTAGTAGTAGATAAACTAAATTCAAATCCTAGTGTTTCCTGTAGTTAGCTACTTGTTTGCAATGTAGTGGTTTAGTAAGCTACTGTCATCAACTTTTTCCAAAAGGAAATAAAAAATACATTGTATTTTAACTATTATTCCAGCCCTTGAACTTCAAATTTCCATATCATTGCATCTTTCACTGCCTCTGGTCTCCCCACTTTCCTCCACCCCACATTTCTTTCTTTCCCATTGATTTCAGAGCGTTTCAATCGCACACTTTCTGTCACATGTTAAAACAAATATATTAATTCTAAAATCGCATGAACTATTATCCTAGCATTAAGATGGACTCAATTCAACTTATTGAGTGACTTGTTGATGGCAACGTGTTTTAAATGTAATCCATTTTAAATTGAGTTTATAACACAACAAAATGACGAATAAGTGAAAAGGTCTGAATACTTTCCGAAGCCACTCTACATACAATTGAAAGGTAGCACTGTCAATATGTCAAAATGAGTCCAATAAATAACCTAAGTGTTGTTGTTAACAAAAACTTACATTTGAGAAAGGAATGCTGGGTAATATGTAAATGACAAGAAATATACTAAAAGTATATTAACATTATATTCTATATACTTAATCTCATATTTTTTTATTGGGATTCTTTCAGGATATTCTACAAATGTTGTTCAAAGCTGTCGCTGAGATGGTTTACTCATGGCCCAAGATGACCAATATACCATTAAGTTTCTAATTGATCCCATTACAGGTGCAACTGCATTAAAGTTGAAGGGCCGGGGTACCTTGCACTCAGGGACACATTTACCGACATGACATTCAAGTATACTTTTTGTAAGTATACACAAGTACAGGTTAAACTCCATGACAATAAAGTGTACTTTTGAGTAAGTACACAAAAGTACAACTTTAGTGTACTTTAAGTAAGTATAGGAAAACATGAATATATTTTAAGCATATTAATTACTCCTTTAATCAATTTTAATTGATTAATTTTCGATACACTTAAGTATATTTTTTTCCGCTTAGGATAACTGACTGTCGTGTGTTGAATGAAGTAGTTTCAATGTAGTGAACCACTTTTTTTTGTAGTGAACTACTTTTCTCTCAAGGGTAGATTTAGTATAGTTAAACATTTTGTAATTGCACGTATATGTACATTATGATGATGAAAATTACTTTTTTAAAATTGTACATACTTTCTGTTACATAATACTTCCTTAATTCATGAAAAATATTATTAATTATTATGATTCTATCACTTTACAGTTACCTTACAGCACTTTTATTTTGAAGTCTCGAAAACGAAACCAGAAATATTATTGTCAGAAGGTGCCGGATATTGCCATTCAGAGAAAAACAGCTGTGTAAAGGTGTATATTTGTCCACGCATCTTGCGGTTTGAAGTGTACTTTTCTTACTTTTTACACTTATGCTTTCAGCTCTTACTTGTACCTTATTCAATCTACAAATACAATTCATCTGATCATAAAATTGATTTGATTAAATTGATTAAGTTGTGTGTTTCTTTTACAGTATGTAGAATATGTTATATTCAATATGTAAGCCCTTCAGAATGCACAATATGGTATTCTAATGACTCTTAAGTCCTGACTAAACACAGCCAATGTTTGTCCATGGTATTAGTCTAATTTAATGATTACCCTCTCAGCAGGTTGCAGTCTCAAAATAATTGATAAACTGCCAAAAAACGACTCTGATGACATTGGTTAATGCTGAAGGCAGAGCCATGGTAGATAAGGTGATTCAGTATTTAGTGATTCACTATTTCAGAATCTTCCAATCAGATGAATACACTTCTAGATTTCTGGTGAAACTGCTCATACACTTACACAAATTAAATGCGTATTTGTGGGGTTGCACAGTACATTACCTCCTTGTCAGTTGAACATGTAATAATGTTGTTAGTAATTCTACGAATTGATACGCAAACTTACATCCGTGTGGTATTTATAGGCAATGGTAATGAGCATGGACAGTATGATGAGACAATCATCTAAAAAAAGCTCCTTGAATTCCTGCCTGTATGTTTTAGTGACTAGCCGCGAGGCCCCACCTGACGACAATGTAATAATTACTACACTGAGTGCTGGATCACTGAAGCTCCTCTAATCAATAAAGTCTCCATCAGCCATTTCCCCCTGATGATTCTCCCTCATTTCTCCCCTAATTGTTCTTTTTCAGCAAACAAGGTATGTGCTGTGCGTGTGTCGTTCTCTGTGGGTTTTTGTTGGTTTTGTGTGTGTGTGTGTGTGAGTGTGTGTGTGTGTGTGTGTGTGTGTGTGTGTGTGTGTGTGTGTGTGTGTGTGTGTGTGTGTGTGTGTGTGTGTGTGTGTGTGTGTGTTCCCTGTAGCCACTTCAACCCCCTCCCTCTCAATGGACCTGGGATAACAACAGATTGCTAATGGAACTTCAGTAGCACATGGCTGAAGGAACCTTTCCCTCCAAACTAGACTCTGACCCGCCCTCAGACAGAGCTGTGGATTACTGTTGAGCCACGCCTCAACTACCCCAAGGCAGGCAGGCAGGCAGGCAGGCAGGCAGGCAGGCAGGCAGGCAGGCAGGCAGACAATTTTCTTTACTTCTCAATGATTTCTAACAACGTGATGAAGTCAGGGTAATTAGACATTTTATTGAAGCACCTTCAGAAGGACGAGTCTATGAGTCATTTCTGTATTTCTTTAAAATCCCATTAGTATACTGGGTCAATTTGGCCTGGCGAACAGAACTAAAGGGTCCAAAAGGTGAACATGTCCTACAGATTTTCTTACACAAAGAAGCAACTTTTTTTTTTAATATGTATATGCATTTCTGCTTTATTGGGATAGAGATTGTAGAGATTGACAGGAAGGATGGGTGAGAGAGAGGAGGAATGACATTCAAGATTCAAGATTCAAGATTCTTTATTTGTCACGTGCATACAAGTATACAGTGAAATGCAAAAGTGACAGTGCCACAGAGTAGTGCAACAATACAATAAGTTTTAAAATAGAATAAAATAAAATAGAAGTACTAAAAAATATACAGTATGGACAGTATAAACAGTATAAACAATATGAACAGTATAAGCAGTAAGCAATATAAACAGCAGATGGATGATTATGTGTGTGCATATGTGTTATGATGTCAGTGAGTGTGTGAGTGACTTGAGGGGGGCACTGGTGGGGTCATCGTTGATGATTCTGATGGCGTGGGGGAAGAAACTCAGCCTTAGCCTCTCTGTTCTTGCTGCATGACAGCGGAGGCATTTGCCTGACCGCAGCGGCTGGAACAGTCCATGTTTCGGGTGGTGAGGGTCCTTCATAATCCTGTAGGCTCTGGTCCTACACCTCCTGGTGTACAGGACATGGAGAGGGGGGGTTGGAGCTCCCATGGTCTTTTCTGCCAGGCGTACCACCCTTTGCAGAGCTCGCCTGTCCTGGGCCGTGCTGTTACCGTACCAGACGGTGATGTTGCCAGCCAGGATGCTCTCCACAGCTCCAAAGTAGAAGGACTGAAGGATCCTCCAGGAGACTTTGAATTTCCTCAGCTGCCTGAGATGGAACAGGCGCTGCCTTGCCTTTCCCACCAGAGAACTGATGTGGGTGGTCCAGGTCAGGTCTTCTGTGATGTTGACTTCCAGGTATTTAAAACTGCTCACCCTGTCCACAGCAGTCCCATCGATGTCCAGCGGTGTGTAGGCCCTTAGTTGTTCTGCTCTCCCGAAGTCCACAAACAGCTCTTTTGTCTTGGAGACATTCAGGATGAGGCTATTCTCCTGACACCAGAGTGACAGGTCCGCCACCTTGTCCAGGTAGCCTTTCTCATTGTTGTCTGAGATCAGCCCCACCACGACTGTGTCGTCCGCAAACTTAATGATGGAGTTTTCGCTGGACTTAGCCACACAGTCGTGGGTGTACAGGGAGTAGAGGAGGGGCCTAGGACGCAGCCCTGGGGGGACCCTGTGCTCAGTATGAGTGAGCTGGAGATGTGTCTACCCACCCTGACCACCTGTGGCCTGGCCGTCAGAAAGTCCAGGATCCAGGCACACAGGGGAATGTTCAGTCCTAAACCAATCATCTTATCAGCCAGTCTGATGGGGACTATGGTATTGAACGCTGAGCTGTAGTCTATAAACAGCACATAGCCCCCCTTCTGACTGTCAAGGTGAGAGAGAGTGGTGTGGAGGACCTGGGAAACTGCATCGTCCGTAGATCTGTTTGGTCTATATGCGAACTGTAGTGGGTCCAGGGTCGGAGGGAGGGAGGAGCAGATGTATTCCTTAATCAGCCTCTCAAAGCACTTCATGACCACTGAGGTTAGAGCCACGGGTCTATAGTCATTTAAGCAGGCTGGGGAGGTGATCTTGGGCACAGGGACGATGGAGGATCTTTTAAAACAGGTGGGAACTACTGAATTTGCCAATGATAAGTTGAATATGGTAGTGAACACAGGAGCTAGCTGGTTAGCACAGGTCTTAAGTACTCTCCCCGGAATGCCATCCGGGCCAGCAGCTTTCCTAGTGTTCACCTTCAGCAGAGCCCTCCTCACGTCGTGTTCCGTCACGGAGAGTGCTTGCTCTGCCCTAGCGTGTGAACTCCCATCAGCCGCGCTAGCCAGCACTCTGATGTTGTTATTGTTAGCCGGCGCGCTAGCGGTGGTGTTGCCAGCCTCAAACCGTGCATAAAAAGAGTTCAGGTCTTCGGCTAGGGAGGCATCTGCACTTCCGGTTGAGGAGTGTGTGTGCCGGTAATCCGTAATAGATCGTAGTCCTCGCCATAGGCCCCTGGTGTCGTTGTTCTCCATCTGCGCCTGCATTCTGTCTGCATATCTCCTCTTGGCGGCTTTCACCGCCCTCCGCAGTTTGTAGGACTCCACTTTATACTCCTCCATGCTGCCGGATACCAGCCCGGAGTTGTAAGCGGTGGTGCGAGCCCTCAGAGCGGCACGGATGGAACTGTCGACCCTGGGTTTCTGGTTGGGGTAGATCTTTACCGTTGTAGTTGGTACGATGTTATCGGCTAATGTAGAGATGAAGTCCAAGTCCCTGGTTCAATTCCGGCCATCGACATATCCTGCATCGATTTTGCGATGATATGGCATGTGCCTTAGTGTGCTACGCCACTGAGCTCCCGAAAAGAAGCAATATTAATCAATAATTAGTGCTACTGATAGGCCTCATATAATGGGCATACAGGAACGTGGATGTATGGTGTCCATGTGGATGTATGGTGTCCATGTGGATGTATGGTGTACATGTGGATGTATGGTGTACATGTGGATGTATGGTGTCCATGTGGATGTATGGTGTACATGTGGATGTATGGTGTCCATGTGGATGTATGGTGTCCATGTGGATGTATGGTGTACATGTGGATGTATGGTGTACATGTGGATGTATGGTGTACATGTGGATGTATGGTGTACATGTGGATGTATGGTGTCCATGTGGATGTATGGTGTCCATGTGGATGTATGGTGTACATGTGGATGTATGGTGTACATGTGGATGTATGGTGTACATGTGGATGTATGGTGTACATGTGGATGTATGGTGTCCATGTGGATGTATGGTGTCCATGTGGATGTATGGTGTCCATGTGGATGTATGGTGTACATGTGGTGTGCATACAGGAACGTGGATGTATGGTGTCCATGTGGTGTCCCAGCACCACAAGGCTCTGCCAAAGGGATTCATCAATAGGGCTATGATCAGATATGTTCCCTGTTTAGACTAACTCATCAGCTGTGCTTATTACCAAGACCCTGGTTACATGGACCAGGTATGTTAGCAGCACTGTGCTGTCATACAGATATTGTAGTGAACAGGGTTGTAGCACACCACTCTATCGCTGAAAATGAACCTGGGCCTCCCACCTCTAAAGCAAGAGCACAAACCGTAGTGCTAATTGAGTCGACCTCCCTACTGTAGCAGTGTTCCTAAGTTAACGAGGTCGTTTCAATTTGCACCCTACACAACTGCCAGGAGGTAATCCCAGTGATTGATATATAAATAAAAGCCTGAGTTTTTGCTGATGAAGGTTTGAAACATAGTTAGATACAGTATGGTCATGATGAAAAAAACAAAAGTGTGCCCAATATAAATTGAACTCATGGAGGAATGCTACTCACAGAGTAGTATAGGCTGTAGCAGCTGTGTAACCTACATGTGATCTAATGTTACCATTAGGAGTCCATAATCTGTATCAACCAAATGAAATCTAGATAGGCTATTCTTCTGAAAGCAGTCCACTGTAAGATCTATTAACTCTCTGAAGAGTAATTATTAGGCTGTAAAAAACAAACAAATTCAGAATGTTGTGTAAGCTATGTGATGGGGTTATGAAGGGGTGCTATGATCATCTTCACTTTGCAATAAAGTTTGTAATGTTATCATTAGTTTATAGTGTAACCGTAATCAATTAAATGAAACCTAGATAGACTATTCTTCTGAAAGCAGTCCACTGTAAGGTCTATTACCTCTCTAAAGAGTAATTATTAGGCTGTTTGAGAGAATATGTGAATCCTAACCAACATGCCCAGTGCTGAGTGTAACCTATGTTGTTTTAAGTACAGTAGCCCAACAAAGCTACTGTAGCAGCAGTCAAAACTGAGTGTGCAGAAAAACCCTGTCAATGCAGAGGTCAGATTTTGAGTTATGGTGCTCAATTTAATTTCCTTTTTTTTGGCTAATTTCAAAATTACAGCCTAATACTGTGCCCTATTACAGAATAATAGGGCACTTTGCACTTTTTATCAAGCGTTATTGACGCTTGTATTCGTGCCCTGGTCAAGTGAACTTGCGGGTTGATAAGCTTATAAGGTTCCCTGGTCCCCCTGTAGACATATGATGTGACAATATTAAACAATATTGCACAAACGCGTGTGACGCTGAAATTCTTTTCGAAGTGCATGAAATGCGGTTACAGTAGACTACATTTGTCAGGACTCCCAGACTGTCCGTCCAAATTATGACGATGAATAACCCAATTTATGCACTTTAATTTATTTATTTAGTTTTATTTAAGTAATATTCTGACATATATGTTTAGCTGAAACTATGCTGGGTGTAGGGAACAGACTCTTACTAGTTGGCTAACAATATCAAAATGTAGCCTATTTGGGAGGAGCGCACCGGCACACAAGAAAATGCACCCCTGGTTTGAACACACGCTCTGCTGTATCTCTCTCCCCCCCTCTCGTTCACTCACACTCAAAAAAAGTGTCCCTCCCCCATCAACACACAGAAGTCCTTACTTTAACTGAAGTCTGTGAATATGAGATCTACCAAAACTGAGAGTTGTTTTGTTCAGATCTCTGTTGTAACGACACAAGTCTGTTTGTTACAGCTATCACCAGTAGGCTAAATCAAGATTTTTCGTTAAAACATAACATACATTTCTCATCAAAATGCCATTGCCAACCTCTCCTGCCCCGCTTCACCCCACCCAAATAGGGGGTGAAAACCTGAAGATGGTCGTTAAGAGACTTCACATCCTGGCCATTGTTAAAAATTGTGAGAGAAGGTGAAGGGGGAATTAAATGTCCAGAAAAAAAATATATATATATTGGGCACTATGCAAGATTCACAGGCATTTCTGTCACTGTCATCTTCTCATGCCTTATATCAGCTAGTTTTCTATCTAGTCTCAATCTCACTGAAAATCACACAAAATCCTTACTCTTGACTCGCATGAACATTCCTAACTGTATTCTGCAATACATAGGTTGCATTATCAAAGCTGACTCACGCTGTTCATGTCAAATCACAGCTATAATATGTCCCCTGTTTCTCCGTGCATGTTGGTTGCTGCCTGCATGTAGATCAGTGTGATGACTCCAACAAATGGTGCGAGAGTAGAAGGATATTTGAAAAACACAAGTTGGCTTGTTCCCCGTTAAGATAACTTGACATTTCAACAATTTCCTCTCTTCATCTTCCTATTTTGTCATTTGTGGAAGGAGGTAATCTATCTAACAAGCTGATTGAGCAAGGCTCTGCAAACCATTCTCTGTCTTATTTTTATTTTAGTGATTATTTGGAGGGAACCTTTCAGTCATTTATACGGACAGAAGGATGGATCTTTTCAAACATCCTTCACAGCTCTTGTCACCACCTTGTGGTGGCTTTCGGCAACCTACCGCTGCGATGGCAGTATGAACCTTTTAAACATGGGCAGTCTGTGGGTACATATGTACATATTGGTATCACCATTTAGAGATTACAACACTTTTTATACATAGTCCCCCTATTTCAGGTCACCAAAAGTAATGGGACAATTGATCTGACAGGTGTGTCTGGTAAGTTTACCTGTGATGACTGATGTATAGTTGATTCACTTACTTAGACAAATGTACATATTGTAAGTCGTTTGTATAAAAGCCTCTGCTAAATGTTAAATTGTAAGTCAGGTATGTTCCATCACATAATTTGTGCAGGCATAAGTGACCTGTCAATATCTAGCATTGATTCTAGGCTTTGCATTTCCCTTTGGAGTCTGTTATTGGTGTCTGTCAACATGAGGACCAAAGAGGTACTACAGAAACATAGGCAAAACCTTAGGTGTGCCAAAATCAACAGTTTAGAACATTGCTAAAAAGAAAAAAAAGAGCACAAAGAGCTCAGCAATTGCATTGTATTGAATGGGGATCAATACAATACAATACACGTGACTACTTACTTATAAGGATAAGTTCAGTTTGCCAACAGCGTGTATAATTAATCTTTAAATTAAACATATGCCCAGGGGTTAAATTGGGCCAAAATGGTGGAATGTCGTTGTCATAAAGTTCACTATAGGGTTGCTAAATGTGTTCATGTGTATTTTGAACACATTTACTGTATCAACCCTATAGTGAACTTTGTAATGACATTCCACCATGTGATAGTGTATACACACCTCTGCAGGCAACAGAAACACTGTCTGACGGGCAGTTGTTCTGTCAGTTTGTGTTTTGCATTGATGATAAGAATAAACATCTGTCAAAATACACTTGGACACATTTATCAAGCCTACAGTGAACTTTGGAATGACATTCCAGCATTTGATAGTGTGTACAGACCTCTATAGCAACAGAAATAGACATTTGATAGTGTGTACAGATCTCTATAGCAACAGAAATAGTATCTGATATGTAACCATCAGTTTAGCCTTTGGCGCATTTGATTTGGGTTTCATTGGATTTTGCTCTAATTTTGTCTATTACAACCATGCTGTTCACTTGTGTATGAGACCTAGTGGTGTACATTGGTACTGCTCCATTTAAAGTTACAGCATGTATACCTGAAGCCTATGTCTATGGTTTATGGTTCTGTTAAGTTATCTAACAATAGATCATAAAACACGCATGGGGGAATGCAAGCCTTAAAGAAGATGTACAATTGCTGTGTAATTATAAATTGTGAGCTGGAAGATCATAAAGGATATAATAAGATAATAAAACACATATGAACAATACTGTAACTGCACTAGTAATACCAGTGACAGTAATTGATGCAACATAACGTGTAGGCTAATTTAATTAAAATTGTTTCTCATACCAAGAGGACATGCTCAATGTTCTTCAATGTATGTTTAAACCAAGCAAGAATATCTTCCCAACTTTGACAGAAATTAGGGGAAAACTAAAGCAAAAGTACCCAATTGCATGAAGCATATTTCGCGAATAACGAAGTTTGATCGTCAGAGTGACCCATACATTGACCCATTTCACAAGCACTGACATCATGAACGAGTTTGGAGCAAGGGCGCTTCGTCCACTAGGGGCGCTGGGGCGCCGCCCTCCATGCATTTAACGATTTTTTCTAATAAATAAATAATTTCTGAATTCAGTTGTTGTGTGAATATTGTGAAAATGTGTTTGTTTATTTGAAGTAGAAGACAAACTACTTCTTACTTTTAGCTATTTATTTATATGTCAAAATTCCAGGCTTGTACAAGGACCACTTTTGGCGAAAAAAATCACAGTCAGCAAGCTGTTAATCTGTAACCAACCTTCCAAAAATGGATGCATTCAAACAGTCAAACAAAGCATTTACAGTAAACAAAGTGATTGTGATTGTCTATTTGGTTGGGCAGGAACCGTGGTTTAGACTTCGCTCTTCCCTTGTTGGTTCACGAGCAGGTCACACCATTCGTCCCATCTGCGGAGTCAGCGCCCTGTTAGAGATAAGATACCTACTCTGGTTTGTCCTCCCTAGTCTGGTACTTTTCCACTACAGCTTTTTGTGTAAGCGTGTGTTGCAACATCCTTCTTGATGACCTGGCTTAACCTCTCCATGTATTAATCCAACGTACCATGGGACTAATGCTTGATCCATCGCTCATTTATCAACAGGCCATCACATTCGTAAATTTAGCACACTGCAGTAATGTATTTTTCTTATAGCAATAATAAACTGTTTTTATAAAAATAATTTCTAACAATATGAAATACACGGTTGATTTCCACATAAACTAGTGAATTAACAAAATGTAGATGCTTAAAAAACATTGCCTGTTGTCTGTTTTCGTCGTCCCTCGTCCCTCGAGACGTCCTTCGGTGTCTCATTGAGCATAACATTTTAGTCGCTCCGACTGAGACCCATTTGGGGCGGCGAAAAATACGCCCCATGGTGTAATTACAATTTACAACAAAGATGGCGCTATGCAAAACTGTAGTCAGCAGTCCTAGACCGTTACTATTCAGTCCACACAGTCCTTGTAGAAGAAGACATCTTAGCTAGCTATAGCTAGTTATAAAAGATGGCAATGGCGATGGCACCGTTAGCCCCTAATACTGTAGAGGCATGACTACAAACCCCATGACTACAAACCCCATGACTACAAACCCCATTTGAAAGGAGGACTTTACCAGACAAGCTGATAGTGAAGCAGTTGGGTCCAGATCAACCGAATATCAATATTCGACAGCTCTTGTGAGATTGCGGGAAAGCAAACATCAGGATGTTTGCCCCGAGCTGGTATGAAAAAAAAACCTGGCTATGTGGATGTACCCAGCGACATTCAGTTTTTTGTTTTCCTTGTTTACTTTTACGCACCTCCACCTCAGACAAGGCCTGGACAGAAACAGGAGTGGGTTAGGGTTAGGGTTAGGGTTAGGTGGTTAGGGTGATCTGAAGCACTTTTCTGAAAAAATTAAGAAGCACAAGGAGAGCAAGGCCCACATGAATAATGTCAAGCTAGCGATGTGATTGGACAGTGATGCTGGGCCAAACCAACATAGCTACGCAGCTCAACAACAGCTACTGGATCAGCACTGCAAAGCATAATGAAGAGGTGGACAGGAACAGAAACATACTATCCAAGATTATTGACTCTGTCAAATTTTGTCGCACTTTTGAGCTTGCACTGCGTGGGCATGATGAGAGTGACAGTTCTGCCCAACCAGGGATTTTTAAAGGACTTGTGAATTTTGCTGCCACCCTGTACAGTGTGTTGAAGCAGCATTAGGATACAGCAACTGTGTTTTAGGGCACATCCAATGTAATTCAGAACGAACTGATGGACTGCATGTTGGGAGTCATGCGGGAGAATATTGTAGAGGAAGTTAAGAACACAGACTTTCGAGCCATTCAGGCTGACGAAACGACAGACGTGTCCACTCTGTGTCAGTTAGTACTTGTACTGCGTTATATTGACAAAACAAATCAGGTCCGGGAGCGCTTTTATAGTTTTACTCCCATACAAACTGCCAATGCCGAGACTATTGCTGCATCATTTCTTGTCCAACTGCCAGAGCAGGGAGAAGAGAGAGATAATCTCATAGCACAGACCTATGATGGGACAAGCATCATGCGGGCCACAACTGGAGGGGTGAGAAGAAAAGTACAGGATGTATATGAGAATGCCCACCACATACACTGTTACGGACACCAGCTCAACTTGATAATGCAACCTTCCACGAGTGTGCATGTTCTTCTCCGACCTGAGTGGATTTTCTGTGTTTTTCTCCCGGTCCTCCAAGAGGACTGATGTCCTTGATAAAGTCGTGGTGCACAGACTACCAAGGGCATGTCAGACAAGGTGGAATTTGAACACAGTTTACGAACACAAGGATGATCTGATTCAGTGTTTCCAAACCATCCAGGACAGCAACGACTTCGATCCCACCACTGAGCACGAGGCTGGGGGATTCCTGCGGCTGTTGGAGGACGGGGAGTTTAATTTTTTCTTGGACTTGTTTCACCACTTGATGCCTCACATGGATATTTTGTTCCATCAACGACCGAGGAGAAACATAGATGCGGTGTATATTCAAGGAGAAATCTGATCTGGGGACATTCTGCGGAATGGCCACTGAGGTTTTCAACACTATCTTAGCCTATGCCCAGGAGCGCTTTTCATTGACAAACCACCTTGAAAGTGCTACCCCATTGCAGAGCAATTTGTTTAGCAATCACAAACAGCACTTCCCTGACGCAGCACTCAGCAAAACAATCGAGGCCTATCCGATGATCAACAAGAACAAACTGCGCACAGAACTGTCCCTCATCTACGATAGGCAAGAGTTTCATGTCTGCAGTGGCGCAGTGGCTCTCCTCCACTTTATGGATAATTCAGATTCTGAATTCTGAATTCTGAATTCTGATTCTGATGTTGGAGAATACAACCTGCAGATCACCTTCTCTGAAATAGTGAAACTTCCATTCACGGATCCATATCATGACCCCGTCGAGCACTGCTGAAGCTGAGAGGTGTTTCGCCACATTGAAACGTATTAAAACACTCCTGAGAAATACAATAAAATAATAAAATCCTGTATCCTGCGATATCGTTCCCTAATTAACTAGCAGTGCACAACGATCTAGCTACACTGCACAGACAGTGAGTGAGCTGAGAACAAAGTGTAGTCAGCTAACTCACATTAGTTTAAAAAAACGGCTGAACCGATCTTTATGAAATTTGGCCTATGTTATATTGAGGAACGGCAGAGAAATTATGATTCAATGCAACGCTATCGTGTGTCTCTAATACTACAAGGCAGTTAGCACACCTCTCCCTACATAGAGATGTATTCTCAATTAATACCATACAGTAGGGCTGAACAATTGCATGCATGTACAGCACCAGTCAAAAGTTTGGACACACCTTGCCAAGAGTGTGCAAAGCCGTCATCAAAGCAAAAGGTGGCTACTTTGAAGAATCTAAAATATAAAACATATTCTGGTCTGTTTAACACTTTTTTTGTTTACTACATAATTCCATATGTGTTCCTTCATAGTTTTGATGTCTTCAATATTAATCTACAATGTAGAAAATAATTTAAAAAAATAAATAAAACCATTGAATGAGAAGGTGTGTCCAAACTTTTGACTGGTACTGTATGCAGATATATAAAACAAAGCGATCTAAAACAGATTAGTTTTAAAGGTGAAGCATGCACTGTTGCACCTTGCAGCCATCATTGGCGACACAGAGCATTTGAAAACATACGATATGCTACATTTTTTAATAGCGTCAAACATGTGTATAACCTTGTAAATGAACAAAACTTAGAAAAAGTACATAAAGTCCTTTACTCAAATTCAACACCAGATTTAAGAAAGTGCATTGTTTGGTAGATCCAGATAAACAGTTTGGATAATGTGAGTGATATGAACAGGATCAGAGTGACCGTTCCCCTCCCCTTCCCCCTAACCTTCACCCTCTGGCTCCCCCACCCCAGCCCCCCCCCAGCCCTGTGGTCCATGACTCTCTCAAAGACCCGGAAATGATTGGGGTGTAATTGCTCTCCTTTAGCGATTATTGCCCTTCACTGCTAGTAAATCAGCGTGGTCTCCTCTCCTCTCCCCAGGGGAATGGGGGCGGCTGCCTCCATATGCCTCCCCTGCTCCCTGCAAGCATCACTACCCATGTGGAGCAGCCAGGACCTGCTGCCCCATCCCTTTTCATTGCCACTGCTAGTGTGGGGAGCACAAAATGGCTGCCTTGCTGCACCAACCCATGTGGTGGTAGAGTTCTTCCTCAGGCACCGAGAGCAGGTGAGAAGAATGACATTATAGCATTATAGTCATTTTCTCATGTAGTCATGGTGGCTGTGATCCTGCTGTAGTCTGTTTGTCTGTCAGGACAGAAGGACTGGGTCTGGTTCATCTGATTCCTGTGTGTGTGTGTGTGCAGTGTGTGTTTATGTGAGTTTGTCTATAAGTTTATTTCTTAGTGATCCATATGTCTCCCCTAACCCATGTTATCCCCTGCACCACTACACGAACAAACACACCTAACTAACCCTAGCCCTAACGCATGTTATCCCCTGCACCACTACACGAACAAACACACCTAACTAACCCTAGCCCTAACGCATGTTATCCACTGAACCACTACATGAACAAACACACCTAACCCTAACCCAAACTGGAACCCTAACCCTAACCCTAGCCCATGTTATCCCCTACATGAACAAACACACCGCCCACCACCAAGGTGAAGAGGGTTATCATGCGGCACGTAGGAACTCTAAATCTTCCGCTTTCTACAAATTCATCGAAGCAGTTCTTCAAGATCCGCCTTCTCAATTAAAAAGTTGTCAATGTATTTACCATGACCATGACATAGAGGTAAACATGCTCTAATAGTATGTATAGTCATAGGCTTATCATCGGTTTGAGAATGGCACGCAATGTCATTACAATAAATACTCTCTTGATTAATCTGTCCGTCCGTCCTTGTGAAGACCAACATCTCTGCGTCGTGTTTGGTGAGTTATGGCACCTTTAGCCTGTTGAGTTAGAGGCCCATATTGGGAAAATTAGGTTCAAGTTGTCTAATCGCCTGGCCTCTCATCTCCTAAGTAAACTCCCATAGATCCTCCTGCCGGGGGCGTTTATCGACAGATCCCATTACTGGAGTCTTTCACGTTTACAACCGCAACCATAAATAATGAGTGATGCTGCCTGGAATGATGGAGGCTCGGGGTGCATGAAGAAGAGATCATTTCGGGAGCGCTACTTGGCGGTTGAGCTCTCTCTCTCTCTCTCTCTCTCTCTCTCTCTCTTTCTCTCTCTCTCTCTCTCTCTCTCTCTCTCTCTCTCTCTCTCTCTCTCTCTCTCTCTCTCTCTATCTCTCTCTCTCTCTCAGCTGATAGCCTGTGATGATCAGAGACGATCTGTTGAGTGATGGCGGCTGGGCGTCGAGGGAGGACGTGTGAATGAGTTTACAGGAGATGATGAGAGAGAGCCGCTAGTCCAGGTCAGTCTATATTTACAGCTCAATCACTTTAGCACAGAGAGGCCTCTCTATTAGGGCGCCATCTATCTGACTGGGTGACAGGCGACAGCAGGCTATAGGGACGACCACGGCTGACAGGACCTCTGAGACCTCATTACAGAGTCATCACGGAGGGGCTGGATTACATTAAATAAACTGTGGTGTTTGAGGGTCAACAATATGATCTTCAAACTGTTCATCCTCCCCTCTGTTGACTTCTGACTCTAAGGTTTGTACATTCAAAACACGATTCATTTATTCTTTATTGTACTTTTTTTTTATGTGTATGTCGTAATCCCTCTTGAGAATAACAGGATGAAGGCGTCTAACTTTGAACTGGTAAATCTATCCCAAGTCGAGGGACAATGGTACACTAAGGTTTTTTCATCAGAAGAGGGTGCTGTTACTTCAAGTA
>NC_139653.1:49026298-49028798 GCF_951799395.1 Argentina silus | reverse complement strand
AGTGTGTGTGTGAGAGAGAGAGAGAGAGAGAGAGAGAGAGAGAGAGAGAGAGAGAGAGAGAGAGAGAGAAGGAGAGAGAGAGACAGAGAAAGTGACAGAGAAAGAAACAGAGACTGAGAAAGAGACTGAAAACGGCTTGCAGAGACTGAGATACAAAGAGTGTGAGAGAGAGAGGGATAGAAGAGGAAGGGATTGAGAGAAAGAGAAAGAGAAAGAGAGAGAAAGGACAGTTAAGAATCTGTAGTGTGTCCAGCTGCTCTCTGACCTGTGTCGGGTTTGTGAGGCCTGATACGTCCTGCGGAGACACTGATTGCAGTCTGTACACAGACACAGTGTTGCTGACGACCACGTGTGTGTGTGCAACAACAGTTCTTGAAGGGAAGGGGAGGGTTGGGGCAGTTGTTTTTCTCAGTCCTCAAGAGAATAAGCTGCTCGTTAGATTACTGGGATGCTACTGGATGGACTAAGACTCACTTTGTCCTCTCCTCTCCTCTCCTCTCCTCTCCTCTCCTCTCTTCTCCCCTTCCCCCTCTCCTCTCCTCTCCCTCTCTTCTCCCTCTCCTCTCCTCTCCTCTCCTCTCCTCTCCTCTCCTCTCCCCTCCCCTCCCCTCCACTCCCTTCTCCTCTCCTCTCCTCCCCTCCCCTCCCCTCTCCTCTCCTTTCCTCCCCTCTCCTCTCCTCTCCTCTCCTCTCCCTCTCCTCTCCCTCTCCTCTCCTCTCCTCTCCTCTCCTCTCCTCTCCTCTCCTCTCCCCTCCCCTCCCCTCCCCTCCCCTCCACTCCCTTCTCCTCTCCTCTCCTCCCCTCCCCTCTCCTCCTCTCCACTCCCCTCCCCTCCCCTCTCCTCTCCTCTCCTCTCCTCTCCTCTCCCTCTCCTCTCCTCTCCTCTCCCCTCCCCTCCCCTCCCCTCCCCTCCCCTCCCCTCCACTCCCTTCTCCTCTCCTCTCCTCCCCTCCCCTCTCCTCCCCTCCCCTCTCCTCTCCTCTCCCCTCCCCTCCCCTCCCCTCCCCTCCCCTCCCCTCCCCTCTCCTTTCCTCCCCTCTCCTCTCCTCTCCTTTCGTCTCCTCTCTTCTGTTCTCCTCGTTCCAGCCTCGTTCACAGGCCTCATGCAGTTTCTACCTTTCTCCCAATCCTACCAAAATACTGTATCATGTATTTTAATCTGGATAATTTAAGGAGGGGAAGGAATGCATGCACAGTATCCAAATGTGTAATGGGGGCAAAATAAATCCAGTGCCATTGGATATACAAGGTTATGTTCATTTTATGATTATTGCACAATGGCTGCCGCCACCAACAACACTGGCCTAGTTTGATTGTGATTTAAAAACAACTGCCAACAGTAGACAACACCACACAGTGTAAACTATAACCCCCCCCCACCCCACCCCACCTCACCCCCTCTCTTTGTCCCTCGGGTCAGGCTGTTCCGAGACACCTCCCCGATAAGATAAGTACCGACTTCCTGTGCTTTTTCACCAGTCTTTTCAATCAGAGCGTCCTGGTTTACTGTGGTAAATACCGTGCACATAAGGACGAGGAGGGGAGGCGTAGTCGGAGGAAAAATACACTGGAGAAAGTCAATGTAGACTGGAGGTGGGATATTAACATGAAATATCAAATAACAGGAGAAACAAAGGTCATGAAATGGCTGTTCCTGTGGCTTTGTATCAGTCTGGTGTGTGACTAAGGTTGAGAATGCTTAGTTGTAGCAATCACATTTATTATTTTACATTTATGGCATTTAGCAGACGCCTTTATCCAAAGCGACTTACAACAAATACATTTGTTTAAGTAAGTGAGGGCCATTGGCAGTCAATGCTAGAAGAAGGATTTTTTTTTAGCAATCACATTTATTATTATTAGAGTCAAAACCATTCTCGGACGCAGCCATAACCAACTATTTCTGAGAAGGACACAGCTTTTACCTTGATGTAGTCCGAAAATAATGTTGTTTTGGGTGATAGGCAATGAATTTAGGTGTATGTTTAGACGAAACAAGACCACGTTTGGAGGCCATTTGGGGACTGACCCTTGACCCATTAAACCTAAACCTAGACCTTGACTATCATTTGGGGACTGACTCAAGACCCAGAGAAATGTTTATAGGAGGCCCAGGCACAATCAGAGGGGTCAAAATGAATTCTTAACATTTACATTTAGTGCATTTAGGAGACGCTTTTATGGAAAGTGACTTACAACAAATACATTTGTTTAAGTAAGTGAATCATCTATCCATCAGTCATCAGGGGGGTAGTGGGGGTGAAGAGGTCTCTAGGGTTGGGGTTAGTACAGGGGGGTAGTGGGGGTGAAGAGGTCTCTAGGGTTGGGGTTAGGGTTAGTACAGGGAGGGTAGTGGGGGTGAAGAGGTCTCTAGGGTTGGGGTTAGTACAGGGGGGTAGTGGGGGTGAAGAGGTCTCTAGGGTTGGGGTTAGTACAGGGGGGTAGTGGGGGTGAAGAGGTCTCTAGGGTTGGGGTTAGTATAGGGGGGTAGTGGGGGTG
>NC_139653.1:49017697-49022697 GCF_951799395.1 Argentina silus | reverse complement strand
GTGTCTCTCACAGATGGCGTTCCACTACTGACAGGTGAAAAATGAGCCATGTCACGAGTGTAGTGATCCCACAGTCACAGACAGAGAGATCGAGAGAGATCGAGAGAGAGAAAGAGAGAGAAAGAGAGAGTGAGAGAGAGAAAGAGAGAGTGAGAGAGTGAGAGTGAGAGAAAGAGAGAGTGAGAGAGAGAGCATGATCCTGCATTTTCTGCTCAACAAACACTAACATTCCCTTTCCAAGTTAGTTCCGGAATCTGCCAAAACAATGGTGTCAATTATTGGCCACACTCCACTCTACACTCCCTTTTGCCTCAATTCCGGAAAATTAAATCCTGTGCCCCAGAGGAAAATGTTTAGATATTCCAAATCAATGATCAAGAACAGAGATTCGAAAACCATGTTGACATCTAAATGAAGCAATGTGCCGTCGTCATACATGTATTCTGCCTTTATGTCTGGCCACAGCTTTTTAACGTGGCTTCGGGGAGATGGGAGTAAAGCACAGACATATGGATTTGAAAGAGTTTCGTGGGTGGTTTTGGCAGCTGGAAAATACCACTACAGTTCTAACGGAAAGCACAGAGGGGAGATAAAAACAATGGAGGGAGAGAATGCAAACAAAAAGGAGGACATTTTCTTACGTTTACATTTTTGACATTTAGCAGACGCTTTTATGCAAAGCAACTTACAACAGGTATATTTGTCTAAAGTAAGTGAATCATCAGTAAGTGATTATCATCAGTCATCATAAGAAAAAATCAATGCTAGGACCAGGTGCCATTGGCAGACACAATGCCAGAAAAAGGAAGGATTATTATTGTTTATTTTTTTTATTAACAATAGAGGAACTGTTAGTGGGGGGTGAAGAGGTCTTTAGGAGGGACAGTCAAGATGTAGCCTTGAGGGGGAAGCCCCTCTTCTCTGAAGGAGGCTTAGTTGTTCCCCTGTGTCATCCACCAATGAGCACTTGAGTCTTACCCTCAATGGCCTGTTCTCTACTGTGTGCAGTACTCCCACAAGGCTATGGCTATACATTTGCCATAACACTGCAGTCACGTTACAGGATATTAGAGAACAGGAGGGCAAAAAAGTTAAAATGGGAAATCTGAGCCAGTTGAGTCCTCATGCCTGCAGCGAACCTCAATAACGGCCCATTTACTGTGAGCTGAGGACTTATTTGGGAAATAAACAGAGGTCTCTTTGAGGTGGGGGAGATAGTGTTTGTATAGGTGCAGCTGCAGTATGAGCACAAAGTCTCCCACTTCGCACATCAGGTTCTACTCAATCTCCTCAAAATAACAAGAACTTCCTTGTTTTTATTAACAGGAGAGAGAGAGAGAGAAAATATGTCAGTTTGAACGGGTGTTACAGTGACTTGATGTCGTAGGCTGTCTTTTTTTTTGTTTTTTTTTGTCTCTGTGTGGAAAAACAGCAGTTTATGTCTCTGTGTTTGGCAATGAAACCCATAACTGACTGGGTAACTTCTGTCTCACGCCTCGTGCCAAGATATGCTGCTGACCGTTTCTTTTTTTCCCGTTAGTGTTTTGCCCTCTTAAGTCTGTGTTTGTTGACATCTGCAAGAGGAGAAACACACAGCGAGATGCAGCCAGCAACTGTTCACCCCTTTAATTTGTGTCCTTTTCTTCCCTTTCTGTCGTGAAAATCTGTCCCAGACTGGGCTGTGCAAGTAAATGATTATCAGTAAGTAACCCTAACCCTAACCCTAACCCTAATCCTGACCCTAACCCTAACCCTAATCCTGACCCTAAACCTAACCCTAACCCCAAATCTGGCCCAGACTGGGCTGTACAAGTAAGTGAATCATCAGTAAGTGATTATCATCAGTCATCATAAGCAAAAATCAATGCTAGGACCAGGTGCCACTGGCAATCACAATGCCAGAAAAAGGATTATTATTTTTTAATTGTTTTTTTATTTTTTATTAACAATAGAGGAACTGTACAGAGGGGTAGTGGGGGGTGAAGAGGTCTTCGATAACGGCCCATTTACTGTGAGCTGAGGACTTATTTGGGAAATAAACAGAGGTTTCTTTGAGGTGGGGGAGATAGTGTCTGTGTCTGGGGTTCCCCAGAGAGCCCCCCCCCCCCCCCCATGGTAGCAGGGTTGAGAGGAGAGTAGAGTAGGGAAACTGAGTTGCATGGGTCGGGGGATTTCTCACCCCTTCTTACTGTTCGATGTCTGACTGAGGTTTTTGTTCTTAAATAACCCACATTCCTCGACTGATAAACTGCAACACCATCTGCATGTGATGATGAGAGACACATTTAAGGACATGTCTGCTTGGACGACAGAATGTGTGATGACAGGTTTACGACTTCCCAAAACGAATGTGGGTGCGTGCATGCATGTGCGTGTGTAAACACGTGTGTGTTTGTGTATGTGTGTGTGTGTGTGTGTGTGTGTGTGTGTGTGTGTGTGTGTGTGTGTGTGTGTGTGTGTGTGTGTGTCTGTAACCATAGCACCTCAGTGAATTCCTGGATGGAGGAGTACAGACAGATAGGCCAGTAAATTTCCCACGGAAGCTGATCAATCATAGCAGTGACAGTTGGACTTCCTCCCATATGCCTGGACTTCACTCCTTAACCTTGGGGAAAGTGCTTCCACATGTTCCTAACCCTAACCCTGACCCTAACCATAACCATAACCCTGACCCTAACCATAACCATAACCATAACCCTGACCCTGACCGTGACCCTGACCCTGACCCTAACCCTAATCCTGACCCTAACCCTAACCTTAACCCTAACTCTGACCCTGACCCTAACCCTGACCCTAACGTTGAGGAAAGAGCTACCACATGCTCTAGAGTTAGAGGTCGGCCATCCCGTTGATGGAGACCCTCATGCCATGCTGCCAACCCCGCTCCCCCGCTCCCCCGCTCCCCCCCCACAACACACACACACACACACACACACACACACACACACACACACACACACACACA
The DNA here is from genome assembly GCF_951799395.1 of Argentina silus. Classification (NCBI taxonomy): domain Eukaryota; kingdom Metazoa; phylum Chordata; class Actinopteri; order Argentiniformes; family Argentinidae; genus Argentina; species Argentina silus. Next base: position 49,019,732 of record NC_139653.1, on the reverse strand, counting down.
CACACACACACACTGTGCCAGACTGCTGATTACACATGTATATTATTATCAAACAATGGGCGGAGGGGTGAAGAGACAGAGAGGGGAGGACGTCTGAATCTCAGGCAAGCGTGAAGTACGTCCGCTGACTCACTCACCCCCATCTGCTAGCGCAAACAAACACTGACTCTCATGCACAGAATGTTTGATCGTAGGAGAAATACAAAGTCATGCAGTACATCAACTATACACAAACAGTACAGTAGGATATGCTGTTAGAATGCATGCAGGTTGCACACACTGAAATATAGGCATATGCGTAGTTTGTACATGCAAATATAGTGCCGTTAACATTGGCATGCAAGTATGACTTCTTAAAACACACACATGCACGCGCACGCACACACACACGCACGCAAACACACACACACAGACACACACCTAGGCACACACACAGACACACAGACACACACCTAGACACACACACAGAAACACAGACACACAGACACACAACTAGACACACACACACACACACACATACACACACACACACACACACACACACACACACACACACACCCACCAACCCTGCCCTGACTGACCTGAAAAGGTCATTCTCCACATTTTTCCAGACGAAGGGAGAGAGGTATTTCACAGTCTCACATGTCTGTGATGCTTGTAAAGATGTCTAATACTCACAGGCATATTACAGACATATCCTATAAGTCTAGATAGATCTGAATACAGTACATTTATTTGCCTAAACCATAACACACAAAACATACCATTTTGGTATCTTTTAAATCTGTATTATCATTACACATAACAAAAAAATGTATATGCCATTAAACACTGGGTTAATTTGTGTTTGCATTTTTGGCCATTTGTGTTTGCATTTTGTGTGTGTGTGTGTGTGTGTGTGTGTGTGTGTGTGTGTGTGTTCCTAATGAACACCCCTATCTTCGCCTATCCCTCAACAGAGACCCATGCCAAGGCAACAGTGGCAGTTTGAATAGATGCGAGGTGTATCAACATGTTGTGGGATCCTGAAAGCTACAGACAAAATCCCATTAGTCCAGATTGGTTGGCATTCCAAGGTCCTAGTTGCTTTTCCCCCTTTTTACCTATTTAAGACAAATGAAAACACTCAATTTTGACGAGAGCCCTTTGATGTACAATCACAATGCTTCTGCTCATTTAACAGGCAGGAGGAGGCTGCAGGCCTTACTAGGTCTGGACTTACTTATAAATGAATAAGGTTCTGCACTTAAAGAGGTTCAATTTTCACAGCTGTCGGCTTCACATGACTGCATCAGGCTGGAGGCTGGTGGAGGTAGGAATCCGAGGACGGGCTCACACCACACCTGATGTCTGGATACTGGTGTTATGTGTGTAATACATCATATGATCACGTTCAAACACAATACACACTGTGACATTAGAAAGTGTAAAAAAAAGAATCAAGCATTGTTAGCATTTTTACATTAATCAGAATCAGAATTCTTTTATTTGGCCAAGTATATTTGCACGTACAGGAAATTGACTTGGTGAGGTTGGTGCATGGGACATAAAAACAATAGCAAATATTGACAAAACATTTACAAAATAGCAAAATATTAACAAAATAGCAATAACAAATTTACAAATTTACAAAATAGAACAATAAAACAATACATTTTGTACACATTAGGTCATGGTATTAAAATATGTTTTCTCAATATAAAATCACAGTGAATATGCCTCTGTATGTGGGTGTCCTCTGCCCTACTTTACTACTTTACTTGTTTAAAGTAGGGCATAGGACACTTGCATACAGAGACATATTTACTGTGACTTTATATTGAGAAAACACATTTTAATACCGGCGTTCTTTTCTTTTGTACATACTGTTTCTTCAACCATTTGTTATGACCGCCAAGCACTTTTGGACATGAGAGCAACTCTCAACTCTTACTTACCTAACCTGGAACCTGCAGCCATCACCGATTATACAGTACTGTATATATATGCCATTTAGCTGACGCTTTTATCCAAAGCGACTCACATTGCAGTGGAT
>NC_139653.1:48902697-49015197 GCF_951799395.1 Argentina silus | reverse complement strand
GATATAATGGAGTGAATCTTGGCTGTAGTTTGTCGTCTAATAGTTAGAGAACCTTTTGTCGTGGGAAATCGAAATGCCTTTATTGAAGTTTGCTGGCAATCATCAAGTGAAAGGAGAGAATGTTAAGGCCTGTGTATTAATGTTCTGATTGGACATTAAGAAGTTCAGAAAGAGAGCCTCAGTGTTCATTCAAATGTTAACATGAATATGATATGCACTTGTATTGTATTGTAACCCTAACCCTAACCCTAACCCTGACCCTAACCCTAACCCTAACCCTAACCCTAACCCTAACCCTGTGTAAATCATTTCCACCACCTCTAACACCACCCAGGTGTAGACATTTGAGGATGTTTATGGAGCTCTCAATCTACACTCCCTCAACACTTGTGAGGAACACTTATGAACTTGATAAGAGGCCCAGTGTCTTCAGTAAGTGTTCACCCACCTGGACTTTTTACACATTTCATTGTGGCCCCTCTGTACAGTTCCTCTACTGTTAATAAAAAAAAAAATTCTTCTAGCACTGTGACTGCCAATAGCCCCTGGTCCTAGCATAGCATTTGTTTGTTCTTATGATGACTGATGTATAGATGATTCACTTACTTTAGACAAATGTACTTGTTGTAAGTCGCGTTGGATAAAAGCGTCTGCTAAATGTAAAAAATGTAAATGTGCATTTCTTTTGTCCCTGATCTACACAACATACTCGATAATGTAAAAATGAAAATATATTTTTTCAAATAATTCATGATAATAATGTGATTCAAAATGAAAATCTTTGTTTTTATAGGGTCTTTGAATTGCATAGGAATCAATTAATATTGTGTGGATGAGGCTGTCACTACCAACTCTCCAGCCCATACCTGTGACAAACATACCCATAACATGATGCAGCTACCATTATTCTTCATACGTGGGATGGTGCGGAAACTGTATTGCATGTGCTGAATTTTCACTAAACTTAATGCTTTGTAGTAAAAACCAAATAAACACATTTCCAGCCGCTTTCTTTGCTGTATCACTTGGATGGATGTGAAATAGATTTTTTTCATTAAGGGATTCTCTTTGGCCACTCGGTTGTATGGACAATTTAGTAGAGTGACTGGTATGGCGTTGTACAAGAGTGGGAAAGGAGCGGGGTCGATCAACGAATGGACGGAGGGGTGTTAGACAAGGGCTGAAAGAGATTAAACGAAGGGGGAAAATGGAGCCAATGGCCTTGGCTGCTGAAAGCAACAAATCTCCTGTTCCACAGTCTGCTTCTCTCTCCGACACAAAAGATTAGAAACACAGCATCACGTTGCTATGGATGAAACGCTGGCCGCCCGCTCAGACCCAAAGGCCAGCTGACAGTGAAATTTAATTCACTTGCAACCAAAAAAGCCACCCACATTTAGCTGAGGAAAAACTAGTCTGCTAGATACATTTTGTTGTGTTTTAAAATTTAACTCAATTTAAAATGGATTACATTTTTTGCCATCAATCCACACGTAATACCCCATAATGACAAAGCGAAAACACATTTTTAGAAATGTTTGCAAATGTAGAAATACCTCATGTACATAAGTATTCAGGCTATGACACTCTTAAAATTAGCTCAAATGCAAAAATGTCTTCAACAAATCACTCAATAACTTGAATTGAGTCCATCTGAGTGCAAGGATAATAATTCATGTGATTTCAGAATGAATATCTTTTGTTTTTATAGGGTCTCTGATTTGCATAGGAATCAATTCCACACTGTGTGGATTAGGATGTCACTACCAACTCAGCAAATGTAATTTTCTCTTGATCCTGACAAACTCCCCAGTCCCTGCTGGTGACAAACATACCCATAACATGATGCAGCTACCACTCTTCTCATGATGTAGCTACCAACATTATTGCATTTGAGCACATTTTAAGAGTGTCATAGCAAAGGGGGTGAATACTTATTGATTCAAGACGTTTCAGCCTTTAATTTTTTAATTAATTTTTAGATTAATTTTTAGTTAATCTGTAAACATTTCTATAACATAATTTTCACTTTGATATTATAGGGTATTTTGTGTAGATCAGTGACAAAAAACATGAATTAAATCTATTTAAAAGTCAGGTTGTAACACAACAACATGTGGAAAAGGTCCCGGGGGTGAATACTGAAGACATTGTATATTCATACCAGTTTACAAGTTTGGGCAGTTTTTCTGTTACATGTATTTGAAATACATATTTCAATTAATTGTCAATATTTGTATTTGACTGGCCTGAACAAAATCTATATACTGTATTTTTGTTTTTTCATAATACTCTAAACTCTTTTCAAGGCCATTATAAAGTGATAATGTCATATGTAGCTCCTTTAAAGTAATGAATCATCCAGGAGGCAGAGGACAAAATGTCACAGTGAAGATGTGTCACCCAGTTCTAGGGCTTCATAGCTGGTCACACTGTGTGGATTAGGATGTCACTACCAACTCAGCAAATTTCATAATTTTCTCTTGATCCTGACAAACTCCCCAGTCTCTGCCGGTAACAAACATACTCATAACTTGATGCAGCTACCACTATTCTTCACACAAGGGATGGTGCGGAAACTGCATTGTATGTGCTGGATTTGCACTAAACGTCATGCTTTGTTTTAAAAACCAAATAAACAAATTTCCAGCCACTTTCTTTGCTGTATCACTTGAATTAATTGTTGCAAGCACAGATTATTTTTACATTTAGGGAATCTGGTTGGCCACTTGGTTATAGACCAGTTTTGTAGAGTGACTGAGATGATGTTGTCCCGTCGACTGTGCTTTTTCCTCTCCACCATTCAACTTTGTAGATTTTTAGATTTTTATAAGTCTCCCCAGGCTTCAGGGTCGCATCCCTAGGCCTCAGGGTCATCAGAAATCACAATAGAAGTCACCCGGCTGAAATAGTAGCATCCACATTGTAATCATTCCTTATGATGAAATAGATGAATGAATTCATTAATTCATAAAAGCATAACATAGATCCATCATTGGTCAACCTCAAAGGGCTACACATTATTGTAACATGTTTGCAGGTAGGAATGCTCATTTAGTAATATGATGTATTTTGTGCAAGATGTTAAATTAAATTTGATAGACAGGCAGGTAGGCTAACCATCAAATACCCCCCCACCCCATCCTGTCACACACACACACACACACACACACACACACACACACACACACACACACACACACACACACACACACACACACACACACACACAATGCACTGACAGTGTAATTTATAATTATTTAAAACTATTCTAATTTATAGTGTACATGCCCCATACCCATTTCACAGCCTCTAGCCTCATTGCCACTTGTTTTTTTATATTGTTTTATTATGTCCCATGCACCAACCTCACCAAGTCAATTTCCTGTATGTGCAAATATACTTGGCCAAATAAAAGTATTCTGAAATAGGCGATTCTTAGGCCTCCGTGGCTTGGCTCCGCTGTGCCTTTCCTCCTCGTGCTCTCAGCAGCTGAGGTTATATGATGCTAAGTGATTGTCCGATATCAGATTTAATTCACGAATTGACAGCTACATGATATACTGCAACGCCACAAATGAGGACAATGTACCGCACTGAAGTAGACCTCGGCCAGAGTTATGGCCAAAGGAGAACGGTACGTTAATTTTCAATGTTGTTAATATTAAGTGAATTAAAATGAGCAAAAATCAAGAATGTTGTTTTTATTTCCAATGACTGAGAAAATAAACATGGAATTGTAAATCATTATGATTATTGTCTTGAATTGTAATTTGTATTCAATGAAAAAATGGACAGAGGATTTTCTCCAAATATGATGAAGTACGCTGAGTCTGGTCGAAGTCTAATTATCATTAGGCCTGTTGGAACGTCCACCGGAGGAGACATGTCGCTGGCAAATGTTTGGTAGCAACTGGATTACCTAATAAGGAGATGAGCCCCGGGTGTATACTGATTGATGCTCTAGTCGCAGGGGGAATCTTGGTTGGCATTCTCATTTCACACCTGTGTCTGATTTAACAAGAGACCAACTTATGGTCATCCGTTCCGAATTTTGGTTGCAATATACCCCTCGTGTTTATACTGATCGTAATGAAAATCTTTGTTTTTTTAGAGGGTCTCTGAATTGCATAGGAATCAACAACAAACTCAACAAACGAACAAACTCAAACAAACAACAAATCAACAAACTCTCTTGCCTTCTTTCTCTTTCCCTCGCTATCTCTCTCATTCATTTAGTTTGATTAAGACAACTACAAACATTGACTAAGGAGGCTCTCCAGCAATTACATTGTTTACTTAAATGCCATCTGTCCTATGTTCACTGAGGGAGATGTTTATTATTTACAAATATTTACGCTGCTTTATGAACAAAGATGTCATGCATTAGAGATACTAGGGACAGTTTATGGATGTCATATTCCTTTGAATATGATCTACTGTGACCTGTCTAGGGTCATTACATGCGTTATGTCAGTTGCGCAAAACAAATATGATGAGTTCAGTGCGTGACAGAGTGCTTAAATATGGTGTAATCAATACATCAATCAATTGAACCACCTTGGAAGGGGATTATAAAACTGGGACGGTTTTAATATACGCTACCGCTCCAGTCCTTCCACGACAGTCTTATGTGACCGATAGAACAGATTAAGATGGAGGGATAAGGTAAAGGAGTGGGATTACTAGAAACCATGGTGATAGATCGGGGGGCCATGTTGGTGGATCCAATTGACCTTTCAGTGGAGAGAGACATATGACACATGACACGGGCCACCTGTCCACCACTGATAGGTCTCTCTCTCTCTCTCTCTCTCTCTCTCTCTCATAGAGCTAGAATTGTTGTATATATACAGAGGTGTATGCCTTTACTCTTCCATTCTGAACAGGGCCAGCTCATCATAGTCAAGCCCGTTTGAATATGGTAGTACAGGTAGTCCAGTTTGATTTCCCTTTCAACTTCTTAACTTAACAAGGTTTAGGTCACACTATTGTGAGACTCTCATTGTGATGGGAACGTTTGATTTATTTTTCCCATGAAAGTTATACATATACACCCAGTGGATTCGGACTGCTGCATTAAATAACTTTGGGATTTTTAGTTAATATCTCGGTGAGTGAGTATTTATTTTACAGTGTGTAGCTCGTTTATACTCGAATGAGTTGCATTTTATTTTCCCAGCCATCATGTCATGACATGTGCTATCTTGCTGTAGACAAGCCCCCAACTCCCTGCAAGCTAGCTTAAGTGCACTTTTTTCTTCTCCTGATAGCCTTTGTTGGAGTGAACGTGTCAGACGGAGAAACCGGCAATCTTTACAGTAGCAGACGACACCGTTTCACATGGCCGAGGAGGACGCAACACCCCCCCCACCTTTCGGAGCTGCCTTGCCACCCAACTTCACCGGAGACGGCAGCGAGAGCTTTTCACAATGGCCTTGTCATTTCCAAGCGTACTGCTCGAGTATGGACAGAGTACACCTGGCTAAAGCCCTTCCATCATCCTTGGCCGGCGTTGCGTTCAGCTATTGGGACAGTCTCTCGGGCGTTATAAAAAGTAACTATGATGACACATCTGCTCATATGCTGTTTGCTTTTGGACAAGGACGGAAACTGAACGCCACGCATTGTCAGAATACTAAGCCTCTGGGAGAGTACGCAGCAGAGCTTTGCCGCCTGGTTCCACAGGCATTCCCACACTATGGAGCAGCTGCTGTTACAGGGGAAATTCTACGACGGTTCGTTGCAGGACTTGACCCAGTGCTACAAGCAAGGATCAACGAGATCGGTGTCACTACCCTGGAGGATGCGCTGACAGTAGCCGGTCAGTATGAAAGTGCATACTCCACGCTCCAGGCCCCTGCTTCAGCCATAGCATCACCGTCACCACAGTTTCAGACAGGCCAGGACTTCAGACAGCAACATGATGACGGCCGCCAACTCACAGCCCAGGAGACACATCTGTCTGCCCCAACTGGAGCTGAGACGACAAACACACCGAAAGCTGAGGAGGCAAACCCAGGAGTGTCGAATAACACAGACCAGGAGACAAAGCCCACAACTACACCCCAAGCCACTGCACACGTTTATTCTATCCCCAATCTCTCATTGGGCATTGACATCCCCCAGAGCCAGAAGCAAGATTCTACATTGGCCACAGTCAGACAGTGGTTAATCGCAGGGAAAAGACCCCCAGTCAGGGCACTAATAACTTACTCACCCACCCTAAGACTGTTAGGTAAACAGTTCCTAAAACTGTATCTATATGATGACATTATCTATCGTTCGTCTTCTAACAAGCCAGGAGAGGAACCCTCTTTGCATGTTGTGATACCAGACTCAGTCATTCCTTGTGTATTACAGCACTTGCACCATTCAGTGGGTCACTTGAGTCACAAAAAGATAGTGGCTAGGGCTCAGGAGCATTTTTACTGGCCGTCCATGATGACAGACATTGAAAAGTACTGTCAGCAGTGTCTGCCATGCCATCGTAGAACCATGCCAGCACTCAGGAATCTAACTCCACTCTGTGGAGTTCAGGTCACTCGCCGCTTCCAAATAGTGTCTGCAGCCAGTACTGAGCTCCCCATAACATCCGCAGGCCACAGATATGTGCTAGCAATACAAGACTATTTCACTAAATATGTAAAGTTGTACCCCATGACAAACCAGTGTGCAGTGTCGGTGTTCTCACCATACAAGGAAGGAGACCTGGTCTGGCTGGAGGATCCAACTCACTTCAAGCAAAAGCTGACACTGCGATGTAGAGGTCCCTACGTTGTCATACAGGCAGTCCACCTGGCTGAGGATGATGTACGGTATGTGATCAGGCAGCAGCACCTGCCTAACGGCCACAGTCGTGTCATCCATCACAACCGCCTCCAACCGTACGTGACCCCCGATCAGGGGTCATCTGCTCTGCCACAGCAAGCTGACTTGGTGGAGCCAATGAGAGACATCCCAAATGCCCCTGCACCAAGCACCGCCACAGAGTCCCCATGCCTAATCTTCTCTGGAGCAGAGCAACACCCTGGTGCGGAACCAGAGGTTCCTACGCCGTCAGCACCCCAGGTCCATCCCCAGTTAGCACTCCTTCTTGAGCTGCCAGCAGCTCAGGATGAAAATACAGCGCAGGTGACATGTCATGTAGAGCAAGAGCTCCCCGGCCACACACAGGACCCGGGTCAGGTTCCCACAGCCAAGGGGACACAGAGTTGTTAAAATGCCCATCCGGTTCAGAGACTTTGTTTTTAATTCTTAAGACATTAAAAAGCAATAGACCATGGACTATATGCTGTAATAATGTGGTATATGTCTAAAAGTGTGTTATCCTTGTTGACATTTTACAGTATTCGTGTTGTGCCCGGTTATATGGTAATGTTAGGTCCCGAGTTTGAAACATGGACGCAAGGCTTCCAAAAGACATGTGCCCAGGGACCTCACGGAACATGATCCGGCCCTGGATGGGAGTTGTCCATGATGGCCTATTGGACACCTCCTCCACAGTCTCCAGGGTGACACCGAGGACAGAACCAGATTTGCTAATAAGCTTGTTCAACCTCTTCATGTCACATTCCTTGATGCTGCACCCCCAACATACCACTGCATACAGCACTGCGCTGGCCACCACTGCACTGGCCACCACTGACTGGTAGTATTAAATTAATTAAACTATCGCTATCATTAAACTATCGCTATCATTAAACTATCGCTATCATTAAACTATCGCTTTACACTGGAATGTCCGCTGTCTGAAATTAATTAAACTATCGCTTTACACTGAATGTCTGTCTTTCTTCATATTGCCCTTACAATACTTTGACTCCATCTTGAAATCAATTAATCAAACTGAATCAAAAAGGCAAAAGCGTTTTTTGCTGACTGTCAAGTTACTCTTAATAAGAGGTTCGCACAACGACGTATTCGGAATGTATTTATTCAGCAACTCAGTACAGCAGCAGTCGGCTAGCGTGCATGAACAGAACTCCCGCTCCCGCTCCCTTACCGACGTGCGTGACGTCACTCCTCATTACTTCAAAATAAAAGCACTGCTTACTCTATTATACCATAATACCACACTGACCAGTTTAAAACTTAACTTTCCCTGTGTTTTTCTGACTTGTAATCGAGGCCTACAGTCCAGGATGCTGTGAGTTTATGAAGCATGGCTATTTTCATTCTCCCTCTCAAACGTCTGCATGTGGCAGCCCGGCACTGCACAATACCCTATTTATAGTCCAGGGGCAGTCGTGTAAGAGTGTTTTGAGTTGAATTCTCAATTCCGCTCAGCCTGCCCACTTCCTGTCAGACAGGAAGTATGTGTATGTGTATTTGTGTGTGTGTGTGTGTGTGTGTGTTTATGTGTGTGTGTGTGTATGTGTATGTGTGTTTATGTGTGTATGTGTGTGTGTGTGTGTGTGTGTGTGTGTGTGTGTGTGTATGTGTGTGTGTGTGTGTGTGTGTGTGTGGGGGGGGGGGGGGGGGTTACAGCTGACCTTTGGGTCTGAGCGTGCGGGAAGTGTGTCATCCGTAGCAACATGATGCTGAGTTTCTAATCTTTTGTGTCGGAGAGTGAAGTAGACTGTGGAACGGGAGGTTTGTTGCTTTCAGCAGCCAAGGCCGCTGCCTCCATTTTCCCCCTTCGTTTTCAGCCCCTGTCTAACACCCCTCCCTATTCACCCTTTGCTATAACTCTCCTAAAATTAGCTCAAATGCAATATCAATCAATAAGGTGAATTGAGTCCATCTGAGTGCAAGGATAATAGTTCATGTGATTTCAGAATGAATATCTTTTGTTTTTATAGGGTCTCTGATTTGCATAGGAATCAATTCCACACTGTGTGGATTAGGATGTCACTACCAACTCAGCAAATGTAATTTTCTCTTGATCCTGACAAACTCCCCAGTCCCTGCTGGTGACAAACATACCCATAACATGATGCAGCTACCACTCTCCTCATGATGTAGCTACTACATTTTTGCATTTGAGCATAGCAAACGGGGTGAATACTTATTGACTCAAGACATTTCAGCCTTTACTTTTTTATTAATTAGTAAACATTTCTAAAACATAATTTTCGCTTTGATATACGATATTTTGTGTAGATTAGTGACAAACAAATCTATTCAATCTATTTTAAAGTCAGGTTGTAACACAACAAAATGTGTGAAAAGTTTTTTTTGGGTGAATACTTACTGAAGGCACTGTACATTCAGACCTGCACTGTGTATCAGACCATTTTACAAGTTTGGGCAGTTTTTTGAAATACATATTTTTATTAATTGTCAGTATTTGTATTTGACTGGCCTGAACAAAAAAATCTATATATTTGTAACAATATATGTTAGAGAACTGTATTTTTGTATTTTCATGATACTCCAAATTCTTTTCAAGGTCATTATAAAGTAAAAATGTAATGTGTAATGAATCGTCCAGGAGGCAGAGGACAAAATGTCACAGTGAAGATGTGTCACCCAGTTCTAGGGCTTCATAGCTTGTCTGTGGCAGCAGGTAATTAAGTCACCATCAGACCTTGACAGACATGAGAGGCACATAAAGGGATATTCCTAGGCTGAACAGCCGGCCCTGATTGACAACCTGTCTGTCTGTCTGCCTGTCTGCCTGCCAACATGTCTGTCTGTCTGTCTGTGTGTCTGTCTGCCTGTCTGTGTGTTTGTCTGTCTGTCTGCCTTCCAACTGAGAAGAAAATAAGCCTTCCTGACATCACTTCCTGTCACCTCAGCCACAAAGTCAGTGCTGCTGCTGGCCAGGATATTCTGTATCTAGACTTCCTGGATATTCTGTATCTAGACTTCCTGCTACTTTGCTTGGTGCTGCTATGTAACGACATCATGGAGCACACGGATGTTTACCTAACCGGCCGTATCCGTCAGGATAGGAGGTATAAACAGCTTAGAATGTAAAATGGCTTCATAAACTATCAAAATCAGTAGGGCGTCCATGTCAACCACAATGGTGTTTGAATGAGTAGTCTTTTGTTACAATGTGATTCAATGAGGTGAGGTTGGAAACGGAATGTCTGTGGGAGAGTTATTGCAAACAGTATGACCACATGCAACAGGAAACAGCCTTATGGCTATTCATAGAGCTTCAAGATTAAAGAGCGATAAGCATGATATAATACCATTCCTAACCATTTTAACAGCAATTGTGTATGGCATACAGATACAGTAACTGACATGACACATTGTTATAACTGCAGGTTCTGTGAATTGTCAATATCAATGTGGTTGTCGAACTGTCATAACAGGAAACCGCCACTATGTGATGCTTATGATGGCATTATGAAGGCTTAATGTCAAGCCATCTTAGGTGCAATGATACCTTTGCCTTTCAGCTTTGATTAAACATGACCGCGGGAAGCAGTTTGTATATTTATTTCATGTTTATTCTGTTAAAGAAAGGCCTCGTATTCCCCTAAAACCTTCGCCAACAGATCATTAAAAAAAGAATATTTAGAAAAATATACATTGATATTAGAACTGAAAACATTAAATGCTTTGTTTATTCAAATACACATTTTGCATATTAGAACTATGAAGAGTCAAGGTTTTGCTTCGAGCTTGATTTTGAGGTGAAAAGGACAACAGATATCCCAACAGAACAAAGCGCCTGTTATTTTCAAAACCCTTTAAGCTTGTATACATTCAGCAATGTACTCCTGAGAGTAGAGTTAAATGAAAGGGTCAAGAGGAGGTCTAAGAACGTACTAAATCTCTTAATCTCTCTCTCTCTCTCTCTGTCAGTCCATCATGTCCCCCTCCATCTGATAGAGAAGAACAGAAACTATAGAAGGTTTTTGTTAAGACTTTCCCACTCCTGAGACATAAGGCCATAATGTCACCGAACTAAAGCCACTGTATTTAGACTGAGAGACTAAAAAGACAGCTGAAAAGAACTTCCCGTCTTCTGATTGACCTCAAAGTTCAATCAGAAGACGCCATACGCAAAGTCAAAGTGTCACTGTCCTTTCTTCCTTCATCTTCTTGTAACACCATCTCTCCGTTCGTCCACGTGCTCTGTCCTTCATCGACACATCACACATATCTCTCTCTCTCTGTGCTTTTCCTGTAACATTCACAGACTTTAACCCAAAAACATCTGCACTCAAAACTACTGCCCCTCTCCCTCAGTTCCATATCCAGCTAACCCATACATGATATGCATCCTTCATGTAGTCAATGATGGCCATTCATATGCCCTGTGCCTTTCCAGAACGTCATCGAGCATTCCTGCAAAGGCTGCAGAACTCCTCTGCCCAAAAGCCACAGGTTCCGTTCAGTTCTGTTCAGTTCCGCTCAATCTGGTCAATGTCCAGCTCTCCTCCCAGCTGGTAGATGTCCTTCTCTGTCCCACGCTCACCCCTCCAGAGGGTGCGTCTCTCCCCCACTACCCCTACCGGCGACCCGGCCCTAGAGTCCACGCTACATGCTGAGTCGCTATCCAGCTCCTCGTAATCCAGCTCCTCATAGGAGGAGTCCTCCTCGTCCCCACCCACTTCCTGCTGAGGCTTCATTCTGACGTCGGACACAGAGATGAAATCAGATTCCGATTGGCTGATGCTCCTGGAGGAGGGAGGGGACCGGCTTGATTGGCAGCTGTCAGGGCCAGAGAATCCAGGGCAGCTCAAGCTGTGGAAGGTCTGGAGTTTCTGTCAAGGAGAAAACACAGGGAAAGGAAAAAAAACTGGTTAACATTCGGATTAGATTAATATTCCTGTTTGATATCTCCATTTAGCTACAGTACATAGCTTAATTAAGCCATGACATACCGAGAGAGTCGTTGAGAGAAACCTGAGCTAATGGCTTCAAAGCGTGCAGAGGGTGTGTCTGACTCGTGTTTCACTTGGGGAGCTGAGCTCACCCTCCCACTAGGGGCCAAGCTATGTTAACTTCCTGGTAACAGCATGCAGACGCACAAAACACACATTGGGGGGGGGGGGCACAGCACACTACTGCACATACCACATAATCGCAAGATTCCTGGTTCGATTCTGACCCTCGACACGTCTTGCATGTCATCCTTCCTGTCAATCTCTACTGTCTCTATCCCAATAAAGCAGAAATGCCTTAAATAGTGGGATCAGTGGTCCTCTGTGGCTCAGTTGGTAGAGCGTGGCGCTAACAATGCTTAGGTTGTGTGTTCGATTCCCACTGGGACCATATATACTGAAAAAATACCCAACAAAAGGTATCCTCTCCATGCCCTCCTACTCGCCTGCTACAGTACATTGAGGAGAGTTTGCTGTACAGTGGAACACACACCATGGTGAAGGAACAACCCTGCCTAAGATTTTACAGGGTTAAATCCTTGGGCAAGGTGTGTGTGTGTGTGTGTGTGTGTGTGTGTGTAGCAGCTCCCTCCCACCCTGGGTGTAAACACACCGCAAACAGACGTCACAAACCCTCAGGAGTGGAAAGAAGACTCTGGGGTAGATCCAGGTTTACCCAGGGTGTGATCTCTCCTTTCAGAGACCAAAGTGTGTGTGTGTGTGTGTGTGTGTGTGTGTGTGTGTGTGTGTGTGTATAACAAACAGCCATTCCTCAGCCACGGTGTGTGAGTGAAACGGACTGCTTGGGTTCCAACAAAGTGTAATTAAGAGTGTGCGAGTGATTGTGCATAACAATGTCTGGCAGGTGTGTGCAGAGAGAGAGAAAAAAAAGAGGGAGAGAAAAAGAGAGAGAGAAAGAGAGAGGGTTTGGCTGTTATGTGAGAAACTGATCCTCCTACTAGTCTAACAACGCAATAGGCGTCAGTTTCCATAGACATGAGTGTGTTCCTGTAGTGTCCATAGACATGAGTGTGTTCCTGTAGTCCACACAGAACCATGATGATGGACAAACTGTAAGTGCTATAACTGCCCCCCTCTTACAGAACGACAAGAGCATTCGGGATAGTCTGGTCACACACACACACACACACACACACGCAGCAGTGGAGGAAATCGAAAGACGAGCTCATTGTAATGCATTGAGATCAAGTTTCAGCATAGTAAAATAAACTGCTTAATTGTTACGAGGAAGAGAGTGACCTAGCGCAGACGAACACAGACACAGAGGAGAGAAAGGGAGGGAAGTGGAGCAGGCAGACTTACAGACCAGCAGCAGCTCCTCCTGTATGCGTGTGCGTGTGTATGGTTAGGCTGGGATCCACCCCCCCTCCCCCCCCCACACACACTTACACACACGTTCCCTCAACCCCGCAGAGCCTGCAGCTCAGCTATGATCGCCATGTTTGCCATCCCAAGAATGGAGCGGAGGAGAGAAGGGGGAACGTGGTGCTGTCTGTCATTTTACGGGTCTGAAGCCCAGCCAATAAATCTCTCTCTCTCTCTCTCTCTCTCCCTCTCTCCCTCTCTCCCTCTCTCTCTCTCTCCCTCTCTCTCTCTCTCCCTCTCTCTCTCTCTCTCTCTCCCTCATCAACAGTTAACATTATTTTAACAGAGGCAAAAAAAAACAACACATTTTTGTGATCATCCTGATCCTACACCCTCTCCAAATAGCGAGAAAATCAGGCCCAACCTGACCCTGAAATTTAAAAGACACACACACACACACACACACACACACACACACACACACACACACACACACACACACACACACACACACACACACACACACACACACACACACACACACACACACACACACACTACTAGATTCCTTAACAAACATTTAGTTACGGCCCTACTGGTATTGAAGGGGGAGACATAAATTCTGCCCCCCTTCCTTGAGATACCTTCCTTGAAATCCCTTCCCCTGAAGGGCCAAATGACTGTGATATCTCTGTGATGTTTACAAGCTCTCTGGAATGTGTCCATGCTGTGGTGTCATCTGACTAGAATTGATAGGAAGAGGTCTCATTCGTTCTCCTTGCAAAAATAACTAATCGGCTTAATAAAACTAATAAAACATGCTTTTCTATGAAGGAATCTGTAATTGTGTGTGTGTGTGTGTGTGTGTGTGTTCATACTATTTCTTAAACTTTGTTGTGACCAACTATGTTTTAAAATGTATTTAACAGAAGGTTTAAAAGTATAATCACTGTTATGTCCCTTCGGGGGGTGCTCAGGGACAACTAACACTGGTTGTGTAATGTGTTATTAAGTAGAGCCTTGTGCGTCGGAAGCCATCACATAAGATAGGTAGGGAATTTAGACGATGGCCCTGGGGTGAGATACAAGTGTGACGGTACTAAGTTCATTGAAACAGTCATCTGTCCTCTCCATGCACACGTTTTAGAAGGTATTTTCAGTATATAACAAATTAATGTTCAAGTTTTCGTCAGAGTCTTTGGGAGCTGTGGCTTCCAGTAAACAACTATTCTATTGTAATCAATTTTTTTACCTTGGGTATGTTATTGTTCTCTCCTTGCAAGTTTTTCTTCCTGTTGATTATTGCTGTTGTATTTGATTCTTACTTGAACATTAATTGAGTATTGAATGAACGATAATAAATTATTCATTTGATTTATCCCAGTTAATGTCACACTGGTGTCTGTCTCACATTCTTTGTTTCAAGTGAAAAAGTGGATTCCTACAGCTATTAACAGTACATAGTCAAACTCCCTTGGTAACCCTTGGTATTGTAACTGCATTCCTATAAGGACCTACAGTATCTGCTTGGAAAATACTCTGTTACATTCCAGAAGTAACAGGTCTACTAGCAGACAATATTTTCAAGTAATACTGAAAGGGAAGGCAGCCATGCTTGACAGACCACAGATTGAAGGGAGGGTTGGGACAGACACAGTAGTCCAAAGACAGAGACAGGGAATCCTGGGGGAGTAGTCTTTAAATACATGACGCACGCACAGCTCCTGAACACGTGGGCCTATTCACTGTTTTTCCCATTTAGAGCTTATATCAAAAGTTCATCACCTAACCCCAACCCTAGAGACCCTAACCCCAACCCTAGAGACCCTAACCCCAACCCTAGAGACCTCTTCATCCCCGCAACCCCCCCTGTACAAGTTCTCTCCTGCTAATAAAATAAATAAATGTAAAAAAATGTATATATATATATATATATAGAGCCTACTAGCATTGCGACTGCCTATGGCCCCAAGTCGCTTTGAATGAAGGAGTCTGCTAAATGCCATAAATGTAAGTGTAAAAATGTCATCATCTTAAGGTGAGGCCCTGTAACTTAAACTCAGGTGAAGAAGCATTCATGTATTTTCACTTTTGGGAGAGGTGCAACCATCTATGCAATCAAAGTAAATGAGGATAGGCACACTTTTCTTGGACCATGATCAGCGAAGGATCACACAAATGTAACACATGTAAAAACGCCTCAGGGAGAATTCGGCAATCACATAATCATGCAATTATCCTTGTTACTGTAAGTCAAACTAGGCATAGACGTATTGTTTTCCGTGAACTAACGCACCCCCATGTTCAGGTCAACCATGGACAATGACCGTTACGATTAGCATAGGGAGGTCCTCCAATGACCAATGTCCTGATTAAACATGATTAACTGTAATTGAATTCCCTCAATTCTTCACTTCGTTGCGAGTCCAGCACAGTTCGTAACCTGCCTCAGATTGACAATGTTGACATGTCACTTTGCCAGCCAGCAGCCCGTCCTCTCACACACACACACACTCACACACACTCACACACTCACACACTCACACACTCACACACTCACACACTCAGCCAGCAGCCCAAAAGCTGTCCTCTCTCCTCAACCCTGAGACAACAACACATCTCTCTGCTCATGTCTGGTGACCCTTGACCCTTTCACTCCTACATTACATTTACATTTTATATTTATGGCATTTAGCAGATGCCTTTATCCAAAGCAACTTACAACAAATACATTTGTTTAAGTAAGTGAATCATCTATCCAACAGTCATCATAAGACAAAGTAATCAATGCTCAGACCAGGGGCCATAGGCAATCACAATGCTAGAAGGCTTTTTTTTTCTTTTTTTTGTTAACAGGAGAGAACTTGTACAGGGGGGAAGTGGGGGTGAAGAGGTCTCTAGGGTTGGGGTTAGTACAGGGGGGATAGCGGGGGTGAAGAGGTCTCTAGGGTTAGGGTTAGTACAGGGAGGGTAGTGGGGGTGAAGTGGTCTCTAGGGTTAGGGTTAGTACAGGGAGGGTAGTGGGGGTGAAGAGGTCTTAGATGGATGACTAGCAGGGTAGCAACCCCTCCCACCTGACGATCAGTTAACGACCAGACAAGTTTCACCACTCACTCAATCCCAAATGTATTAGTCCTGGTCCAGGGTGAGCAGGAGTTAAATACCTGGCAGGATAGTGTTTGGGCCCTCCCACTGAAGATCGAAAGCACTTCACAGCTATTGACTTCAAACAGGTGGCTTTCAATAGAAACTACTTATCAGAGCTTAAGGCAAAACAAACAAACTACATCTGCAATACCCATCATCCATAGCAATATACAGGCTGTACATGTCACTCCCACAATCTTTGATTCACACAGAGGTGAGAGGTGCACACACACACACACTCTCACACACACACACACTCTCACACACACACACTCACACACACACACGTTTGGCTGTGTGCTATGTGAGAAACTGCACACTAGTCTCACCTCCTAAGGCTCATTACTGACCCCCCCCCCCTTAGTCTAGAGTCCTTTTGTGACACACAGTACTCTGGAGTGTGAGAGACTAGCCACAGGTAGAGTGAGTGTGAGTGACTAGCCACAGGTAGAGTGTGAGAGACTAGCCACAGGTAGAGTGAGTGTGAGAGACTAGCCACAGGTAGAGTGAGTGTGAGAGACTAGCCACAGGTAGAGTGAGTGTGAGAGACTAGCCACAGGTAGAGTGAGTGTGAGAGACTAGCCACAGGTAGAGTGAGTGTGAGAGACTAGCCACAGGTAGAGTGAGTGTGAGTGACTAGCCACAGGTAGAGTGTGAGAGACTAGCCACAGGTAGAGTGTGAGAGACTAGCCACAGGTAGAGAGAGTGTTAGAGACTAGCCACAGGTAGAGTGTAAGAGACTAGCCACAGGTAGAGTGAGTGTTAGAGACTAGCCACAGGTAGAGTGTGAGAGACTAGCCACAGGTAGAGTGTGAGAGACTAGCCACAGGTAGAGTGTGAGAGACTAGCCACAGGTAGAGTGTGAGAGACTAGCCACAGGTAGAGAGAGTGTTAGAGACTAGCCACAGGTAGAGTGTAAGAGACTAGCCACAGGTAGAGTGTTAGAGACTAGCCACAGGTAGAGTGTGAGAGACTAGCCACAGGTAGAGTGTGAGAGACTAGCCACAGGTAGAGTGTGAGAGACTAGCCACAGGTAGAGTGTGAGAGACTAGCCACAGGTAGAGAGAGTGTGAGAGACTAGCCACAGGTAGAGTGTGAGAGACTAGCCACAGGTAGAGTGTGAGAGACTAGCCACAGGTAGAGTGTGAGAGACTAGCCACAGGTAGAGTGTGAGAGACTAGCCACAGGTAGAGTGTGAGAGACTAGCCACAGGTAGAGTGTGAGAGACTAGCCACAGGTAGAGTGTGAGAGACTAGCCACAGGTAGAGTGTGAGAGACTAGCCACAGGTAGAGAGAGTGTGAGAGACTAGCCACAGGTAGAGAGAGTGTGAGAGACTAGCCACAGGTAGAGTGTGAGAGACTAGCCACAGGTAGAGAGAGTGTGAGAGACTAGCCACAGGTAGAGAGAGTGTGAGAGACTAGCCACAGGTAGAGTGTGAGAGACTAGCCACAGGTAGAGTGTGAGAGACTAGCCACAGGTAGAGTGAGTGTTAGAGACTAGCCACAGGTAGAGTGTGAGAGACTAGCCACAGGTAGAGTGTTAGAGACTAGCCACAGGTAGAGTGTGAGAGACTAGCCACAGGTAGAGTGTGAGAGACTAGCCACAGGTAGAGTGTGAGAGACTAGCCACAGGTAGAGTGTGAGAGACTAGCCACAGGTAGAGTGAGTGTTAGAGACTAGCCACAGGTAGAGTGTGAGAGACTAGCCACAGGTAGAGTGTGAGAGACTAGCCACAGGTAGAGTGTGAGAGACTAGCCACAGGTAGCCACCTATCTTGTTTCATGTGTGTTAAATAAAACAACTATTTAAAAAAGTAATCTTTCCTTCTTCCAGCATTGTGACTGGCACCTGGTCCTAGCATATAATTGTTCTTATGATGACTGATGTATAGATGTATTCACTTACTTTAAACAAATTTACTCGTTGTAAGTCAAGCTTTGGATAAAAAATGTAAATGGAGAGGAGTACACTCCTCGTGCATTCCTGTACAACTGGTGTGAATAATGAACATGTGCTTGGTTTTCCCCTCTCAGTGGCTGGCATGGACAGAGGAAACAAGCTAAGCTCCATTACCCAACACTTGTTGATCCACCCGTGGGTGAGAGAGGGGGGGGGGGGAGAGAGAGGGGGGGGGAGAGGGAGAGGGAGAGGGAGAGAGAGGGGGGGGGAGGGAGAGAGAGAGAGAGCAAGAGAGAGAGAGCGAGAGAGAGAAACAGACAGAGACAGAGAGAGAGAGTAGAGAGTGAGAGACAGAGAGAGAGAAAGAGAGGATGCATTTGAGGAGACAGCTTTTAGACTGGGACTGCATTCATTCACAGCTGAACACCAAAAAATATGGGGGTGTGGGTGTTCAATGAATGTTCTGCAACAAATAAGGCCATGTTCAGAACGTCCTCCATCTGTCCGCTCCCTCTGCGCTATTTCTGGTTCTACAAGCATCTCATGACTGTTCCATGCTTTCCTCTGAACACTAATACACGCCACGCAAGCACAAACAAGCCCCCACCGGGGAAGAATGTAATAGCAGCTAAAACAAATAAGAGCCGTCCCATGTCGCTCCCATACGAATAACCCGGTGAATCAACATCTGCTGGCCCCAGACGGCCAACGACTGGACGGAGGGAAGTAAAAGAGGGTTCAACCTCTGGATCAGCGGTTTAGCCAAAAATGATAACCGGAGCTGAGGTTGCCAGAGCGTGGCCGTGACCGAACACAAGGAATGCTTTCTTAGTTAACGGCACTTCCCTCAGGGAAGGCCCCAGTTAAAAAAATAACAATTAAAAAAAACACTTAAAAACGGACATACAGTGCCCTGCGTAAGTAATGGGACAGTGTGTAAGTAATGGGACAGTGAAGCATTTTTTCTTCTTTTGGCTCTACACCCCAAATGTTTGGATTTGAAATCAAACAAAGTTAAAGTAGAGATTCTCAGCTTTCATTTGAGGGTATTTGTGTACACATTGGTTTCACCATTCAGAAATTACAACTGTTTTTGCACAGTTCCCCTGTGTCAGGGTACCCAAAAGTGATGGGACAGATTCATCAAATGTCCAAATTAAGCACTCATGTTTACTATTTGGCTGATGCGACCTTTTGACCTCACCAGGCGACCCATTGACCCCACCAGACACTGGGTGTCTTCTCTGGTGATGCTCTGCCAGGACTGTACTGCTGCCAGCCATTGTTTTTGTTGTTCTTTTTAGGTATTTTTGCCTAAATCATCATCAGGAAATTAAATGCATGTTAAATTGGATTTAAATCTGAAGATTGACTTGGCCAGTCGAGAATTTTACACTTTTCGGCATTGAAAACCTAGTTGCTATGGCAGTACTGTTTTACCGTATGATGAAACACCATGTTTTCAGAGACAAGATGTTTTCTGTACACTTCAGAATTCATTCTGCTGCTGCTGTCAGCAATAAATCAATTGATCAATAATCAATTAAGATTGTAGCCCGTTCAAGTGCCAGCTCTGAGTTACTGAGTCATAGGAGGTTACCTGAGTTACCTGTCATTATGGGGACTATGCATAACAAGGGTTAGATACCAATATGTACACAAATAACATCAAATAAAAGCTGAGAATCTCTACTTTAACCTCACAGTAATTGTTTGGTTTCAAATCCAAAAGAAGAAAGAATGCTTCACTGTCCCATCACTTATACAGCTCACACCTTGCCAAGCTGTCATCAAAGCAAAAGGTGGTTACTTTGAATAATCTAAAATATAAAACATATTCTGGTTTGTTTAACACTTTTCTGTTTACTACATAATTCCATATGTGTTCCTTCATAGTTTTGATATCTTCAATATTAATCTACAATGTAGAAATAAAATACAATAAAAATAAAGAAAAAACATTGAATGAGAAGGTGTGTCTAAACTTTTGACTGGTACTGTATGTATATATACATATATATATATATATATATGAATGAGAGAGAGAGAGAGAGAGAGAGAAAAAAAGAGAAAGAAAGGCCAAGTTCACTGAACACTGAGCTCTCTAAGAACAGAGGGGTGTTTGTCTGAGTAAGTGGGTTTGTCTGCCAATGCCAACCTATTTATTAAGGTTGATTCCAAGGCATTGAGTCGTTTTTAGGCCAAGCCAATGGCTGATATGTTAATCAACATAACAAAAGGTTTGTGTTTGCATGTGTGTGCGTGCAAATCCATAGATACTAACCTGGTTCATCTTAACCAGGTCAAGGGATGGCCGTGTTTCCCGTGCGTCCTCAGGCCTCCTGCGTTTCATACCGATCTTCTTATCGTTCAGGACGCAGGGCTGGGACTTGCTCCGGGAGAGCCCCCCAATCCCCCTGGCTCTCTGTCCACGATGCCTGCCCAGCTCTGGGGTGGAGTCTGGGGAGCTGGCCCCTCTGTGGGGATCCGGCAGGCTGATCTGCTCATGGGACAGGGAGAGAGGCCGGAGGGATTGGTGGTGGTGGTGGGAGGGGGAGGCGTTGAAGAGGGGGTGAAGGGGCAGGCGTTGGGTGAAGCAGGGCAGCTCCAGGGTGCTCTCAGCGGGGTTGATGGAACGGGAGGGCAGGCTGAAGCTGGAGCTCCGCTGCATGGCGAGAAAATGGCCCCCTGAGACCCTCCCCTCACCACTACCACCTCCTCCTCCTCCTCCTCCAACTCCTCCTCCCCCGGGATAGCGCTGGACACTCCCCCCACTGTGGCACCTCCTCTTCTCCACCGCTGTCCAAACGCGGGACCCCTGCGGCCTCCATGACGACCCGTGGCATCCCCCAAACTCGTCGGAGAAGGAGAGGGAGCGGCACTGCCGTTTGCTAGGGGGCGCCGCGGAGGCAGCGGAGGGCTGGGGGTCAGCTCCACCTAGCTTCGCATCGGCCAGGTTCAGGTCTCGGATCAGGCTGGTGATGGCCGTGGCGGTGCCCAGCTCGTGGCTCCAGGTGCGGCTACTCCGCTGGGACTCCTCAGGCAGCACGTCCCACAAGCTCTCCAGGCTGGCACTGGATTGGCTGGAGGGTATCCCTCGGTGGATGGCACAGCGTCGCCCCAGATCCAGCCACCTGTCTGCTTCTGTGACACACAACACACAACACACAACACACAGACACCAAAAGGTATGTAATTTACATTACATTCATTTGTCTGACTGTTATGTCTTGCTGTCTTTGTCCTTATGTTGCCAAAGCCTCACATACAACTATCATGCCAGAGATACAGAGCACTTAGACCATGGTCAAGTCATAAAGTAACTAATCGCTAGGCTGGGCTAAGCTGCGTGGGTCATTCAATGGTCACAAACACAGATATACAGACAGACACACAGACAGACACACAGACATACATAAGGTTGTCTGCACCATACATCAACGGTAACTTTCTAGGTCTATTTTTCGTGGATGTAATTGAGGGATTAGGCTCAACAAACAGAACCAGCAGAAAGACTAGCCAAACCCTGAATGATTCAGACAGGAGATATGCAGTGTCGTTATGAAAGTAAATTGGGAGAAGGCGCGGAAAATACATAGAAGAATGACTCCATTGTCATTCAAAACAACAGTCCTATGATAGTGTATGACACAACAATAGAATAGAAGAATAAACAGGTCACTTCTGCCTATAAGTGGTGATTCTCCTCACCACCTACAAAGCCCTCAACAACATGGCACCCTCCTACCTCTCTGACCTCCTCCTCCAGCACACCCCTACCCGCAGTCTCCGGTCAGCTGATGCCGACCTCCTTGTCCCCATCACCAGAACTAAACACCGGACTGGGGGGACCAGGCTTTCTGCAGCCCCCACTCTTTGGAACACTCTCCCAAACCTCGTCAAATAATCCAGCATGCTCTCGACCTTCAAGCAATCCCTCAAAACCCTAACCCTAACCCTAAACACAAACACTTCAACAATTTTTATTGTTATTTTCACTGACTGTGCTTTTGTTTTCCTTTTTATTTATCTATCTATTGTTGTTCTCTCCATGGAATGTAGTGTATTTGAGTACTGAGGAAAACGCTATACAAAATAAATACATAATTAATATGAATAATAATAATAATAATAATAATAATAACAATAATAATAATAATAATAATAATAATAACAACAATAGTAATAATAATAACACCACACTGGTTGTGTGACCCCTTCTGGGCTCTATGCTAGCACAGACCTCTATTGATTCTCATGAAATACTTTTCAAAATCTTCTCGGCCAATTCTTGCACGTTGGTGGGCAGAATCCATTGTTGCAGTCCTAGAACTCGAACAATGTACGGGGGTAACAAGATGGCCGGACAAGAATGTCAAGAAATACAACAACAAATAAGAAGACAATGGAAAATAGGCTGGCTATGAAAACAACACAACCAAACAAACTTCCACCAAAGAACTAACGTCCTCAGCTCACCTAACAGCCTATGACGTGTACGTATATAGTAGGGCAAACGGACCACTATCACGTATATATCAATGTCATATATATATGTACAGTACCAGCCAAAAGTTTGGACACACCTTGCCAAGAGTGTGCAAAGCTGTCATCAAAGCAAAAGGTGGCTACTTTGAAGAATCTAAAATATAAAACATATTCTGGTTTGTTTAACACTTTTTTGTTTACTACATAATTCCATATGTGTTCCTTCATAGTTTTGATGTCTTCAATATTAATCTACAATGTAGAAAAAAAAATAAGAAAAAAAATAAAATAATATATATATATATATATATATGAAAGAGAAAGAGAGAGAGAGAAAAAAGAGATCCCACTAACGTCAATGCTAACAATAGGTACAGGAGCTGAGAGACATGTCCCTTCCCTGTGCAGTCTCCTCTTCCGTATATACAACAGACGAGCTGACAGACTCTTATTTACAGTAAGTTGTCTTTTAACACGACGGCTAATTATGAGTGTGACATTCACTGAGCCTAAAGGAAACAGCTGACAGACACACACACACACACACATATACACACAACATTCAATTAGAGTCAATTCCCCTGAGTGTTGTGTCAAGGCAGGTGCACACTGTATGATAGAGAGAGAGAGAGAGAAGGAGAGAGAGAGAGAGAGAGAGAGAGAGAGAGAGAGAGAGAGAGAGAGAGAGAGAGAGAGAGGGAGGGAGAGAGAGAGAGAGAGAAGGAGAGAGAGAGAGAGAGAGAGAGAGAGAGGGAGAGAGAGAGAGAGAGAGAGAGGGAGAGAGATGAGTGACAGATGGAGAAAAAGAGAAGTGAGAGGGGGAGAGTGACAAAAGCAGGATAAACAGAGAGACAGTTACAGAGGAGGAACAGACAGAAGGCTGGGGAAGGGAAATGAATGCTGACCAACAGGGCATAGATACCGAGAGACAATGTGTTGAAAAGCAAAGCTGATAACATGACAGCTGAGGCCGCCGAGGGGGACTTGAGGTTTAACACCGAAACTACGCCAACACAGAAACAAGACCGCACCGTCATAGTTGAGTGTAATCTGTGAGATTGAAGAATCGGAAATAAAACACACTGAAGAATTTGAGGACGGGGGTCAAAAATGAGACATACATTTATTCCCAATAATTAGTTTTTAATAACGGTTATGGAATGCGCTGACACAAACATTGATCTGATGACAGGATAGGCTGTGTTTCGTAAAGGGAAGCTGTCTGAACATAATTTCGGCTACACTTCATAACGGGAGGCTATATTCATGAAACGTCAACAACTAATATGCATTTAATTTTTTTGCGTCAACAATGTTTTTCTAGCCTAAAATGCGATGCCGAACCTTTTCAATGTGTGCAGGGTGATTTTAGCAATTTTTCTACTTTTTAGGATGATTGAGATTATTTGTGAATTTTATATTTGATATACGATGAGCTCATTTCTCTGCATCTACTACGCCTCTGCAACGCTCGAAGCGTAAAACTATGGTGCTTCCAGCGAGCCTAGCTTCGTAGACGTGCTGCTTTCGCATGCAGTCTAGCTTGTCTCGTAGATCACCGTGAGTTGTTAAACTGCGGCTCACGTCAAGCAGATGTTGCGGTGCCATGACGGCGTTGGTACAGTGGGAGAAGAGGAAGGGAGGATGGTAGGAGAAGAGGAAGGGAGGAGAGGAGGAAGGGAGGAGAAGAGGTAGGGAGTAGAAGAGAAGAGGAAGGGAGGAGAAGAGGAAGAGAGGAGAAGAGGAAGGGAGGACAAGAGAAGAGGAAGGGAGGAGAAGAGGAAGGAAGGAGAAGAGAAGAGGAAGGGAGGAGAGGATGAAGAGAGGAGAAGAGGTAGGGAGTAGAAGAGAAGGGAGTAGTAGAGGAAGGAAGGAGAGTAGGAAGAGAGGAGAAGAGGAAGGGAGGAGAAGAGAAGAGGAAGGGAGGAGAAGAGGAAGGAAGGAGAAGAAGAAGGAGAAGAGGAAGGAAGAAGAGGAAGGGAGTAGAAGAGAAGAAGGGAGGAGAAGAAAAGAGGAAGGAAGGAGAAGAGGAAGGGAATAGAAGAGAAGAGGAAGGGAGGAGAAGAGAAGAGGAAGAGAGGAGAAGAGAAAGGTGGATAGTCTGAATGAAGAAGAAGAGGAGGAAAGGTGCACTCACCCACAGTTCCACAGGAGAAGAGGGTGGTCCCTCTGCTCAGGGTGTGGAGCTCACGCTGTGGATGGACAGACAGACAGAAAAAGGTAAAGAGGGCATGGTTTAACTCCAGGATTATCCAGCTCTGGCTCCTCAAGAGCACACACACACTTTTTTATTTTTTTTTATTTTTTAAATGGGCCCAATTTCTGTTAAATGCATTTCACCCAAATTGCCTTATTCAAAACAGCCCTTTTATGCCATCGACTGCCGAGGGCCAATGGTGAGGCCACATAAATGAAGTTAAGTCCTTGGAAGCGAGTAAGTCCTGCCAACAACGACAACAGCTGGTACTGTAGAGGTCCTCTGCTATGAGGCCAAGGTCTGATTATGCTCTGAAGGTTAGCAGAGCGAGAAGCACCTGTAAGGTCTTTTCAGCCTTTCTGTTGCTACCCTGAAGTGGTCTGCTAACTGTTACACTTACATGTACATTTTAGCCCTGACATTTTGCAGAAGCTTTTATCCAAAGCGACTTACAACAAATACATTTGTCTAAAGTAAGTGAATCATCTATACATCAGCTGTGGCCTAACTCATTCTAAGACCCACTAACTAACGGCCTGTCTAACTAGGGTCCTGGCTCATTCTAAGGCTCACTTTTGTCGATGGCTTTTGTGGTTATCCACTCATGTAATTGTTAACCTATTGATTTCACATACTAGTGTTTAATGCCAAAAGCACAGCAGGCTTATATTCGGAAAGCAAAAATTGTCAACAGGTTTTTTTTTTTTTTACATACTGTAGCTGGAAGTCTCAGGGGTTACTTTTTGCTTACCAGCAATTCAGAGTCCTTGGACCTTACATCATTGACAGCCTTCTTCTTTTCCAGTGTTTTTTTGAAGATGATCACCATGGTAACACACAGGTCTGTTCCAGTGTTTTCCAGTGCAGGAAAAGGCCATAGGCAGCCACGTTTGTCATGAGCGGAGGGTTGAGTGAGTTTTGGGCAGGCTGGATCGGTGGAAGACCTCCCATCTGCAGAGTGTCCTAGTACAGGTAGCCGCTCTGGAAAGATCTGTCACGCTTCAGCCAACCCTGTACAAAAACATAGAGGGTGAGAGATTTATAAGTACACAAACATAAACATGGTGATTTGCAAAGGTGTTTGTTTTCTCACATTGCAATGGTGGCAGCAATGCCAGGACTGAGTACAGAGATGGATGATGCGTGTGTGTGCATGTGTGTGTGTGTGTGTGTGTGTGTGTGTACATGGGCAGTCTAAAGGCACACATATTCTGGACAGTATGTCAGCCTGATGTGTGTGAGCATGCCATAGCAGTAGTTGGTGACCTTTTTCCACCATACAACACCGTGTCCCCAGGCCTAAACACAGCCCTGGGACAGGCCTAAACACAGCCCACTGGGATGGGCCTAAACACAGCCCACTGGGCCTAAACACAGCCCTGGGACAGGCCTAAACACAGGCCACTGGGACGGGCCTAAACACAGCCCTGGCACTGGGCCTAAACACAGCCCTGGGACAGGCCTAAACACAGCCCACTGGGCCTAACCACAGCCCTGGGACGGGCCTAAACACAGCCCTGGGACGGGCCTAAACACAGCCCTGGGACGGGCCTAAACACAGCCCTGGGACGGGCCTAAACACAACCCACTGGGCCTAAACACAGCCCTGGGATGGGCCTAAACACAGCCCACTGGGCCCAAACACAGCCCTGGGATGGGCCTAAACACAGCCCTGGGACGGGCCTAAACACAGACCTGAGACGGGCCTAAACACAGCCCACTGGGACTAAACACAGCCCACTGGGCCTAAACACAGCCCTGGGATGGGCCTAAACACAGCCCACTGGGCCCAAACACAGCCCTGGGATGGGCCTAAACACAGCCCACTGGGCCCAAACACAGCCCTGGGATGGGCCTAAACACAGCCCTGGGATGGGCCTAAACACAGCCCTGGGATATTATAGTATAGAGGCATTGTATATGTACAGCGTGAAAAATGTGTGTTGTACACATGTGGCTACGAGACACAAAGAGGAAAAGATGGAGGGAAACGGAGGTTTCATCACTTCACTACACACACATACGGTATGTTTCACTTCAGCAAAACAATGTTGAACTTTTAGTCCACCTCTTGGAACTTTTCACTCACAACACAGAAACGAATCGTACACATTAGGAGGATCATCCCTACCCTGAACTTTGATCGACAATGGCCTTGGGGTTCCTTTAAATCTCCCCTCCCATCGCCACCACACAACAGACAAATATGGAGGGTACAGAGTGAGCAGGACATGGTGGTAGAGGCTGGATGCAGGAGGCAGACCAGAAGGGAATGTTCTTCTTTATCAGGCCTTCAGATAACTTCACTGATTTGTAGTGACATTGAGTTATGGGTGAGCAGTGTGTGTCTGTGTTTTTGTGTGTGTGTGTGTGTGTTGGACTCAGAAAAGGGAAGGACCAGACCAATACCACTGAGAAAAGTATGTGGGATTCTGTGTGTGTGTGTGTGTGTGTGTGTGTGTGTGTGTGTGTGTGTGTGTGTCTGTGTGTGTGTGTGTGTGTGTGTGTGTGTGTCTGTGTGTGTGTGTGTGTGTGTGTGTGTGTGTGTGTGTGTGTGTGTGTGTGTGTGTGTGTGTGTGGAGTTGGCAAGGGGGGGTCATGGGAGAGGGCAAACCCTAGTGAGAACTCAACCCTGGGGCCATATTTTACTAATGATCCAGCTCCACAGCATGGAGAGCTGAACCTTATCTTTGGGGCTGAGGAGGAGTGCTGTTCGCCACGATATTTGTCAGCGAGCGCATTGCTTATAGACACCCCCCGTTTCACTCGTTTTTGCAGACCACAAGCTGGTAAACAAACTCTGCCCATTCAACAAGTTACAGCTACTTGTGCTAATATCTGTGGTTTCTTTCTTCATAGTTGATAGTTGTAACATGGCCCCTGTAATTCCACACATGTTGTATCATGTTTCCTTTCTGAGCAATTACACCACAGACTCTCTGGCTCTGGAACAGGTTGAGATAGGGGGGGAAAAAGAAACACAGTAAACGTCAATAATTCGTTAATCATTGAATCAACAAAGCTAAATATGGTCCAAATCCATAGCGAATTTAATACCAAATAGTAATCTTAACCAGATTTTCTTAATTCGCGTGAGTTGGGTCTGGGCGCAGGTCCCTTAGCTCTCACCGACAGATGACTCAGGAGGGCACTTGAAAGGGCAGCACTTATAGTGGCACCATGCCCAGGTTGAAATCCGCACGGGCAGATGATAGCCCATGTGGGGCCCAACAAAGGTGCTGTGTCAGTTTGGTGTCCCTCGCTGATTGGATTCAGTACTTGTGAGGAGCGCCATAGTTTGATCAGTGACCCCCATTGAATGAGGTTTCCTCGCCCCTGACAATCATGGGAATAGACCAACTGAATATCTTGATTGACACTTTGTGGCTCTCACAGTTTCACTGCATCTGATTGACGCAATGGGGTGGGTCCAGGCTAAAATAAAATACTGGATCTTCAATGACAACAGCATTGGGGTCGCCCGGCAGAGAGTTAAAATGTTGACGCAAACAACGATTCATTATTTATCCTCTCATCAGGAGGTGTTTTTAGTCTCGAAGTGAGGGGAAAAAAAGGTATTTTCAAGAGAAGATTTAGTCTGTGTGAGCATTTCAGGGTTTAATCCGGGCCAGCTCTTGAGAACAAGGCCATAAAATGGGGCTGGAGAGGTCATGGCATACCAAGGCACCCCCAGGCCATCACCCCTGCACCCACTGGCTGAACACAAGGACACCACCACCGTCACGCCAGAGGAGCCTCAGGAGAACATCAACAAAGCAGGTTTTCATTCAATCAGACTTGGTTTTACTTGATTGGCTTGTTAAAATGTTTTTTTTTTGTTTTTTTTACTAGTTCTAATGGTGTTTCTGTAACAGCGGTCGGTGACCATGAACTTGTACAAAAAGACTGTCTTATCTTCAATTCTTGAGTAGTTTATCTCAGAAAGGCATCATGACAAGAGTCCAATGGGAGAAAAACAAAACAGAAAGAAACAACTTATTAGAGAAAATACTGTTTCTCTTTCACACACACACACACACACACACACACACACACACACACACACACACACACACTTCCCCTGTGGTCACAAGTCACGGGTCTATTTTAGGGTATTGGAGAGCAGCAGCGTCTTCAGTAGCTAACATGTGATAAGAAAAAAACCCCAGGAGGAAATCCACAACGCCTTGTCAGAGCCTATCACACAGCTGTCTGATCCTGTGATCTGTGAGAACCCACTGCCTCCGTCAAAAAACGAGAAACAGTCAAATAATGCAATATCCCATCATGACTTTACTTCCACATTCAATATTGATGTAATGAATCCAGGCAGTGCATGTAGGCTACTGATATTGTTCATCGTGATCCTCTGTGGCTCAGTTGGTAGAGCACGGTGCTAACAACGCTTAGGTTGTGGGTTTGATTCCTGCTGGGACCGTACATACTGAAATGCATGCACTCACTGCAAAGTAAGTCGCTTTGGATAAAAGCGTCAGCTAAATGGCATATATATTATATTATTATTACATATACAGTACCAGTCAAAAGTTTGGACACACCTTGCCAAGAGTGTGCAAAGCTGTCATCAAAGCAAAAGGTAGCTACTTTGAAGAATCTAAAATATAAATCATATTATGGTTTGTTTAACACTTTTTTGTTTACTACATAATTCCATATGTGTTCCTTCAGAGTTTTGACGTCTTCAATATTAATCTACAATGTAGAAAATAATAAAAATAAAGAAAAACCATTGAATGAGAGGGTGTGTTCAAAGTTATGACTGGTACTGTATATATATATATATATACACACACATACATATACATATATACATATATATATATATATATATACACTGTACCGTACTGTATATCATTTAGGACTGTTAATGATCCTCATTGGATCATTAACTAGAATATGAATCCTTCCTGAACTGTGGTGTGCAACAGATGTGCCACCTCTGTTCATCTCTTCGACTTCCCCATAACAACTGCCAACACCAGAGTAACTGGTGGAACATACATTGCAGTACTGGGTTACTGCAGGCAACTTCAATGCACCAATACAGCATCCTGATTGGACGGGCAGATCTGCTGCACAGTGTACTTAACACAGCATGAGTATGTGTCTGTGTGTCAGCGTCAACACAGCATGAGTCCTGTGAGTGAGTGTGAGTGTGAGTGTGAGTGTGTGTGTGTGTGTGTGTGTGTGTGTGTGTGTGTGTGTGTGTGTGTGTGTGTGTGTGTGTGTGTGTGTGTGTGTGTGTGTGTGTGTGTGTGCTACTACAGTCACTCCATGCTCTTTAAAACTGATTTAGGGTCAGCTCTCTCTACATCGGTCCTGATTGGTCTATACAAAGAATCCAGCCCAGAATGCAGTGTTGATGGAGGTTTGGGCCCCCCGCTGCCCTCTGGAGTGACCCTTGCATGCCAGGACTCTCCACACATCAGGTAACCCACTAATTACGATAAACACTCTCTCTCTCTCGGTTTCTCCAATTACCCATGACCACCTGCTCTATGCACACTAACCAGACCCTATAGAAACCCGCCAGGGATACATTACAAGAGAGCCTCCAGACCCAGGCATGATGGAGAGCCCCTCACAGAGCTCCATCTGGGGGACCA
This sequence comes from Argentina silus, assembly GCF_951799395.1. Taxonomy (NCBI): domain Eukaryota; kingdom Metazoa; phylum Chordata; class Actinopteri; order Argentiniformes; family Argentinidae; genus Argentina; species Argentina silus. The sequence continues at coordinate 48,984,721 of NC_139653.1, read as the reverse complement.
CTCCAGAGCTCCATCAGGGGGACCACTCCAGAGCTCCATCAGGGAGACCACTCCTATGCTGTGTAAATAGGTGACGTTGTACAGAGTAGTACTGCCCCGCAAGGTAGTTACATAACATACCGCGTTCATGACAAATGTGAGCTTTACCCATTCAACTACACATTAATCTACCACTGGTTTGGCAACAGTGTGTGTGTGTGTGTGTGAGAGAGAGAGAGAGAGAGAGAGAAATAGTCTTTTCTCTAGTAAGGTGTGTTTCTTTCTGTTTTGTTTTTCTCCCTTTGCCTGTTGTCATGGTGACCAGTCTTCTTTCTGAGATAAACTGCTCATCAAGACTGAAGATAAGACAGCCTTTGTGTAGAAGTTCATGGTCACCGACCATTGTTACAGAAACACCATTAGAATTAGTAAAAAAAAAACTTGCCATTAGGTCTACAACTTGTTCTTATGCTTACATTCTTTCACACCAAAATTAAGGATTGATCACATCCAGGGAGATAAGAGAACTGGCAGTTGATAATCAGCTGATCTTGCAGTCATCTGCCATCTTGTCTATCTTAATGTCCTGCAGGTTAGACACAGTGGCAGATGTACCTCCTGACACATCAATAAGGGAAGACAAATCAATATCACAAGATATGGATTGCCAGACGTTGACTTGAATGTGACATAAAAATGCATCAAGATATCTGTTGTGGACACAAGATGATTGTCAGAGCACACTTACCCTATCCTCACTACTACCATGGACAGAGTAAAACCATATACATTTCATGGGAATCACTTAGCATTACAAAAATAGTATTTTAGGATCGAGGGAAATGACCTTCAGAAATTTGTGAAGCAAAGCCATCTTTGCAGAGATACTGTGAAACCCAGTATGGAAGGCCATTGCTTTAACACTATGGAAAGCATGTTCTACTCATATGACAAATAAGGTTGTCTGCACCATACATCAATGGAAACTTTCTAAGTCTATTTTTTTCGTGGATGTTAGGCTCAACAAACAGAACCAGCAGAAAGACTAGCCAAACCCTGAATGATTCAGACAGGAGATATGCAGTGTCGTTATGAAAGTAAATTGGGAGAAGGCGCGGAAAATACATAGAAGAATGACTCCATTGTCATTCAAAACAACAGTCCTATGACAGTGTATGACACAATAATAGAAGAATAAACAGGAGGTCACTTCTGCCTGTAGGGAATTCAGGGACAAGATGTGAAGAAGTCCTCCATTGGTAGTTGCCTAGTGACTCGCCACACAAACACACAGAACAGACACACACACTCACACAGAACAGACACACACACACACACAGAACACACAGAACACACAGAACACACAGAACACACAGAACACACAGTCTCCAATCTCTCTGTCCAGTTCAATCCAAGCCAAATTGGCTAATCTAAAATTCTCCAGACCTCCAAACGGGGCATGAGACTGTGATTGGAGGTATGGAGGTGCAAGACAATTGAATAACAAGACATGCTTCTTTTTTTTTACAAAAACGATAATAGGTCCCTTAGGGTAGCTGTGAACAACATTGGAAATCTAACACCATGTGAGTGAGGGGTTCTCGTTCAGTTCAACACCACATCCTCTTCCTGGCATGCATTCAGTGAAAGGCCCTCAGCAAATGTGCCTAAATGGTCACAAACACTGTCAATTATTGGACAGGGGGAAGCCATTCCAGACTAGCTTCGAGGGGCTTATCAACAGAGAGTTGTGGAGTGATGAGTCACTGACACTAGGTTTACAGATGTGGCACTGACACTAGGTTAGGGATGAGTCACTGACACTAGGTTTACAGATGTGGCACTGACACTAGGTTTACAGATGTGGCACTGACACTAGGTTTACAGATGTGGCACTGACACTAGGTTTACAGATGTGGCACTGACACTAGGTTTACAGATGTGGCACTGACACTAGGTTAGGGATGAGTCACTGACACAAGGTTTACAGATGTGGCACTGACACTAGGTTAGGGATGATCAAATCTAATCTAATTTTATTTGTCATTTATGTTATCACAAACAGTGAAATGTTTTGGGATCTTGCTCCACACTCAACAACAATCAAGTCACCAAACAATCAACAATTCAATAATAAGTAATAATTGAGTCACTGACACTGGGTACAGAGGGTGTCTGGTTACTGGTGGGGGGGAACAGAGGGTGTCTGGTCACTGGTGGGGGGTACAGAGGGTGTCTGGTCACTGGTGGGAGGTACAGAGGGTGTCTGGTCACTGGTGGGGGTAACGTGTGTTGGCAAGTCAGTGGTCGCAAGTTTGAGGCTCGGTCAGAGCAAGTTGAGTTGAAGGGCTACTGTTTGCAACAACTTGACGCCTGTTTCATCTCAACAACAGCCTCTGCAATATCTGACACAAACATACTGCAGGCCTACCCTTATCAATATCTGGGGTGTAATTAGATGCTACAGCTGGGCATTTCATTACGTCCTTGCCTGACTCTTGCAAGCTGAACTGAGCCTCATATCTTCCAAGTGCATGAGTGAAAACACAGTTTGCTGCAAGCAAAAGGAGAAAACAAAAACCAGTACTGGAGGGGAGACATTCCATAAAAACAGACACACTTTAATTGCCATCAAGCACAACAGCAAACTTAGAAAAAGGCATTAAAAAAAACACACGAAGCCCTCCAGCCTAGTTCCAGTTCTTGCATTTCCAAGAAAAAAATGTTACACTTTAAGCATTTCCAGGTAGTTTCAGTCTGGCGATCCTGGTGCAAAAAACAGAGCTTCCTGGTATTTTGTTAAAGACATCCGCAAAAGATCAACCATCTCCCCCCACATCATAACCAGAGAGGAAAAAACAAATGCTCTAACAATAACCTGACTCCCAAAGGAAGCAAGTCAAGCTGGTAGCCAAAGGGCACCATTGTGACAATATGTGGATTTTATTCACAGTGTATGCAATGCTCACTATTTTAAACTCGAAAAGCATCACACACCAACTTCAACCCTGATCCAGAAACAATGCAATCAGACAATACAGCTTTCTCCTGTCAGCACTTAAGAGTAGGCTCGATCTTACCCTTTGTTTATTTTTGTTTGGAGCAGAAACAAGAGTTGCTAGAGCGCCTAGACACTGAAGAAGAAGTACCCTATCCAGAACAACGACTGTTCCCATTTGCAACTGGCGACTTTTCCCACCAGTCTATGGGTTGCACCCAATTCAGGAACAAAAACACAGCACATGGGGATCGCATAGCGAAATGTCCTTGTGCTCAAAACCCTCCTCTACTAAACCACAACCCAGAGGGATGATACTAATTACAGATAGAACTCATCCAGATGTAAGGCTGAAATGTGTGTGTGTGTGTGTGTGTGTGTGTGTGTGTGTGTGTGTGTGTGTGTGTGTGTGTGTGTGTGTGTGTGTGTGTGTGTGTGTGTGTGTGTGTGTGTGTGTGTGTGTGTGTGTGTGTGCGTGTGTGTGTGCGTGCAAGTGAGCAGGGGGGCAGGGGTGACTGTCATGGAACACAACAAGATGAGGTAGGATGACCACTCTGCCCTCCCAACTGGTACACAGGTTCGACTGACAGTAAAACACTGTAAAACCTAGAACGTGAGTGAGTAAGTGAGCAGGAGTGGAACAACATTGTACAACTCCCGGCATGCCTACAACAGAACATCTCCAGCTCTACCTTCCCCCTCTGGATATGTGGGGGGCCGACCGAAACGAGCAGGAGCCTTGAATACAGGGTTTTGTCCAAGTCACCCAGGGACAGCGCAGCGCAATACGGCTATCCTATCTATATAATAGTAGCATACAGTTAAGTGAAGTCAGGCGCAACGGGAAGCTCTAGTTAGTATAAGTCAGCGTCTCATTTGAAAAACGTATTTCTCATTTTGGAGTAGACTGAATCTGAAATAGGCCTACATAAAACATACGTATATTATGGTTACAACTAATCTGATGTAATGATGAAAGTTACAATGATAGAGAGAGTGACAGGCAGAATTAACAGTCAACATGTTTGTGAAGTTGCATTTGTTATTTTGTGCATTGTTGACAAACAACATAGTCAAAGACTGCCCACTATGTTAGTATCCTCGGCTAATTGTTTAGAGAGTATCAACAGGAGTCAAACGAGGTTATTGCACATGATTGATGAATAGGCTAATTCTTAAGAATATAGTTTCAGAATATAAAAAAACAACACTATAAATTACCATTATTCAACTCTCAAGTGACTGCCAGGTCAAGTAAACTTTAGCTACCTATAGAAACTACTTTGGATAGCAAGTACCAGTAAGAGCATAAGAAAATTGTCAAATGGCCCAGTCATTAAAAAAAACTGCGATGTCGGGATTAATTCGTGCCTTAGGTTATTACCTGACAAGCAGCGAGTCTGTCGAAGTCAGGACATCTTCGATTTCTGCAACAAAGGACCAGAAAAGTATGCGGGTCCTCATGCACACAAGTCCTAAAACTGCGTTGCCAGCAAGAGACTGGGCAACTACAAGATTCATCGCACTCGCTGGGTCCTTTAGCCTGAACATTGTATCAACATCCGCGTACAGCCAAACCATTTCTCGCTAAGAGGGGGGACACAGGCAATAGACTTACTCACTGGTGTACCTCATTTTACCAAGTCAACTGAATATGCACTGCTTAACAACGCAATTTGTTTGATATTGTATTCCCTATGCCAGAGACATGAATATTACCACATAATAGTATTTTATTGATAGATTATTTCACCCCACCAAATTGGCATCGTCTACTCGTGTGCGCTTTAGTTTCTACCCAAAAACAATTACAAACGTATAACTCGGTAACAATGTGACACTGACCATATGCATTTGTTGTTTCAATGTTACAAACTGTGTCTACTTGATAGGCTATGTAATGACATTTAGAGTCCATCCAACCTGTTCATGCTTCATATAACCGCAAACCAATGAAGTGAAACTGATTTCTTCAAATATGGATAATTTACACCAAAATACACCAAAATCAAATACCCTCAAACTTTTAGAATGCCGGTTTATTTGTGGACGTTGTTTTCTTACCTTTAGCAGTCATGTGCTAGGCTATTCTACTTCATTACAAAACGTCTTATAAGTAGTATTAGCAAAAAATAATATGTCCATGTAGTGTAGACAGAGAGATAGAAAGACAGACACTGAATAATGTCATTAATAGATTTATGCATATGTAAAGCTGAATTAGCTGACTGAGAAGGTAACGCTGGGACCTGGCCAGTGGTTTTGAAATGTGGCCATGGGGACTCTTTCCCACTTCCACATACTTCCCACCATGGAAAACACAGCTACATGCAGGAGTAATTCAATCAGTGCCCGAAAATCGTATTAGGAGGTTTCAAACAGTTTCCAAGGAGATGGAACAAAAAACATAAATATTTACTGTATCACACTTGAGACTGAGGTGAAAGCACTGCATTCATGGTGTCAGGGTGCGAGTAGTGCACGACATCAAGTCTGAAAGTCAAGTCTGAGTCGCGTTATGACTGGAATAAATGGGTGGCTTCACACAAGAGCCAGCTCGCAGTGGTCTGCTGACATTGGCATATTACAAATCTAAGACAATGTATAGACAACCCTAATTGCCTACAACATGCTCGAAGTAGGTTAATCTAACTCATCTACAGGGCAAAATCTGTTTTATTGGGCCTCAAATTCCTTGTGTCAACATAATGACTGCTGCATTCAAACATGCTCAGTCCCATATACACCACAAGAACTCCAGTTATGTTCCTGTTCACAGCTTAATAAAGCAACACATGAACCAATATCAAACTATCAGAAAAGGGTGAAAGGATCACAACTATATAGCAGATACATCAGCTTTGGCAGCAATCAATCTATCACTTTAATTTATCTATAAGGAATGTAGGTGCTTTCCACAGATGCAAATGGTGGTTCATTTGAATGACGCCTTTGCAACTGCACAGAGTATAACGTTTGTATGGAATGCTGTTTGGAAAAGTTGAGGTGAACTACTCACCACATGACTTAGGCAAACAAGATTGTAAAGTGCTGGCCAACATCCCCTTATTTGTGGCTGTGTCTCTTAGCAACAGCACCTGTGCAAGGGTGTGGGGTTCATATGAAAGACCTTCAATCCGTAATTCAATCTAATCTGTGGTGCACAATTAATGACACGGATCCCTGTGCAAGACAAACAAAGATCCATTTGACAAGTCTTAGCACAGTGTCCAGTCTCAAACTATAAATAAAGTGGGTAAGTATTGATCAGTGGGTAAGTATTGATCATACAGAGCAGGAGTCAAGTCAAGATGTAATTTCATGGGAATGTTGTGCAACGGTGTGAAGGTTGACAAGCAGGATATCCAGTGCCTTGTAAATTTCCAGGCGGTAATTCTTGTAACATGTTGCATGTGTTTACTCAACAGCATGCATCTACATGGCCTCCTCTCACTGGGCCACTGTTCTCTGGTCCTCTGTGGCTCAGTTGGTAGAGCATAGTGCTAACAACGCTTAGGTTGTGGGTTTGATTCCTGCTGGGACCAAATATACTGAAATCTATGCACTCACTGCAATGTAAGTTGCTTTGGATAAAAGCGCCAGCTAAATGGCATATATATATGTATATACCAGACCAGATTCCAATTAGAGTTAGTTTGACAGTTATTAATGACAGAACATTGAGAGAGGAAATGGCAGGCTACTTCTCTTCCTTTGAACCATGCCTCTCTGTGTGTTCATGACGAGGTGGTAAATAGTATGTAAACAAGCAGCGCCCAGTTTCATTCATTATGACATCGTAAAATGTTTTGGGATCTTGCTCCACGCTCAACAACAGCAGTCAGCAACAATCAACAATTCAATAACAAGTAATAAAAAGTGACGAAAAGTGACAATAAAGTGACAATAGTACTAGTGTAATAATGTCAGTGTGCAATAATGTCAGATGTCTTCTGATCAAAGGGGGGTTGGGGGGACATTGGTTTGTGTCATTTGTGTGTGATAATAGAAAGCACAAGGCATGTTGCAATTCTTAGGTCGCTGAGAAATGGCTCCATCTACTGGCTGCCACTATATTTTTCCCTATTATTTTTACTTTTATTTTTTTAACAAAAGTATGAGGTGGTTACATAGTCACATAATATGCAGACATTTATTGGTACACAGGTAAAAGTAGGTATTGTACATTATACATTACACATCAAATAAACAAAAAAGGAATAGGGCTAATATATGGCTAATCCCTTTGGCCCAGAAAAGACACCTATTTATCCCACAGTCTCTGCCCCTGCTCTTTCCTCAAGCTTAAATTAAGGGTCAAACACTCCATCTTGAAGACATTATTAACTATGTCTACCCGCCGGTCTAAAGTGGGAGGTTCCGTTACAAGCCAGCGTCTCATGATGGCTTTCTTTCCAGCAGCCATGAACACTTTTAAAAGATATATATCACCACTACCACAGATTTTACATTTTACATTTATTTGCATTTAGCAGACGCCTTTATCCAAAGCGACTTACAACAAATACATTTGTTTAAGTATGTGAATCATCTATCTAACAGTCATCATAAGATGACAGATATCACCGGGTATCACTTAAGTAGATAACTGTCATTAATAACTGTCAAACTAACTCTAATTGGAATCTGGGCTGGTATATATATATATATGTCATTTAGCTGATGATTTTATCCAAAGCGACTCACATTGCAGTGAGTGCATACATTTTTCAGTATATATGGTCCCAGTGGGAATCAAACCCACAACCTAAGCGTTGTTAGCACCAACTGAGCCACAGAGGACAACATGTCAATGATCTGCCAGTAGGGCCCCACACTGTCTACAGCATTGAAATGGGGTAATAAAAAGACGTGTTATATTCTTCCAGCCAAACTTACTCCAACAGTGGCCTGGGGTGGTCCAGTGGTCTAGCACCAGGGCTTACAGTGCACCCATATGCCCACGTCGCCATGGGTTAGAATCCGGCCCTGCTGACATACCCTCTCCTCCTTACTTTCCTGTCTTTCTTCATAGTCTCTATCCAATCACAATTCAAAATATAAGAGTGGGACTGCCCCACTCAAAAAAATAATCTTAAATTATTTTATTTTTGTTAACTCTCTCCAACACTGTGAGTTACTGGAGCTCATTTGAGTGATGCAGATGTTCATTCTTGCCTCATCCATTATTTCGATATTAAACTCTTTCTCCTTTTTTTTCTTTTATGTAGTTTGTCGAGAGATCCCTGGACAGTAAAATACCTTACTATAGTCTGCCAGTGACTCTTCCAGTACCCCTGGATTTATAGGCATCAATGAAGACCTGCATCACTGTTGATGGTTGACCCGTATTAAGACCTTTCACTTCCTTCTGGAAGTAACAGTGGACCTGCATATACCTATAGAAATCTGGTCTCTCAAGTCCATATTTTCTGCTCAGGGTCTCAAAGCTCTCAAGTTCCTAGAAATGTGTAATAAGGCAAATAGATGTGATAACGCTCCACCTCCACTGTCTGTATGTACGGTCTAATGCTGCCAGTCTGAAGTCAGGATCATATGCAGGCCAAATCAGTCATTTTAACTCGTTATGTATTGGGGACCGCCTGACAAAACTAAACCAGGTCCTTAAGGAGAAATTAACCCATTGATTGTCTTTGTTATACACCTCATTGGCCATGTTTGGACAACCCAGTACAGATTGTAGGGGTTTATCTAATAATGACAGCTCAGTGTCATTCCATTTGGCCTCATATTCAGAGTTACACCAGTAGACAAGGCGTCTGAGCTGTGCTGCCATGTAGTAACCCCCAAGGCATGGTAGGGACATCCCTCCTCTCTCCTGAGGTTGTTATGTAGAATATCTTATTCTTGGTCTTTTACTGTTCCAAATGAACCTAGATATGTTTTGTCCCATTTCCTAAATTGTTTAGGTGGTATTTCCACAGGTAAAGACTGGAACAAATACAACAGCCTTGGTAACATATTAATTTTACTTACATTTTATTGACTGTATTCTACTGTTGAAATCAAAAGGGAGGGAGTTCCATCTATCAAGATCATCAAATATCTTCCTGTTAATGGCTATAGTTTATCTCCAAAAGTTGAGACAGATCTTTTGTTGGTTTACCCCCAAATACTTGATATATGTGGAATTCCATTTAAAACTATATCTCTCCTGGAGTTCCTGAGAGGAGGAATAGTTGAATACCAGAGTTTGAGTCTTCTGGACATTAAGCACATATCCTGAATAAGTTCCATACATATCCAGTAGATTCATTTGAATAGGTACATCACCTCCTGGGTACATCACCTCCTGGGTACATCACCTCCTGGGTACATCACCTCCTGGGTACATACAGACCCTATGCTCAGTACCTCTTATTGTTATACCTTCTTGGTTCCTGCCTGTGCTAATAGCTCAGTAAAAAGATCAAAAAGAGTCGGGGACAAAGGACAGCCCTGCTGAGAACCCCTCTGCAAATGGATCGTCCCAGATAAATAACCATTGACCTTTATTCTGGCAGTTGGGGAACAGTAAATTGTTCTAATGCACTGTATACATTCTTTGCTAAAACCAAATCTATTCATAACCTGAAATAGATACTCCCATCCTGCTGAATCAAATGCCTTCTCTGTGTCCAAACTAACCAAAATGGCACTAGCCTTTTCATGGATAATATGATCTATCACATGAAGAACCCTCCTTATGTTGCCCTGAGTCTGTCGGTTTCAAATGAAACCGGTTTGATCTGTGTCTATTAAGTCCACTACCCTCCTTTGGGATCACTGATATTATGGCTTCCCTCCAGGATGGAGGGAAAATCTCCCTCTTTTAGGGTCCAGTTGAAACAAGCATGGGTGTAATTTGTTCTCTCATGGTCTTATACCATTCTGAAGGGAATCCATCAGCACCTGGCGATGTATTTGCTTTTAGATTTGAAATTGCCCTATTCATTTCTTCAGTAGTTATTTCTGAAATCAGCTCCTCATTTTGGAGCCTGCCAATACAGGGAAGATGTAGTGTATTCAAGAACTGTTCAATTGTATGTGCTCCAGCTCTATCTAGTCGGGTGTACAGAGATTTGTAATATGCATCAAATGATCTCTGTATGTCATTCAATTTACATTATACAGTCATGAGAAAAAGTTAGGACATCCCCCAAAATATTAAGTTATTCTCTTATGGACAATATTTCAATATTTTATCTTCTTTCTAACAATATCTATAGATAAAGGGGATGTAATTGAACAAAAAACTATGAAAATGTAACTTTGTAATAATTTATTTAACGAAAAATTAACAATAATGCCAATTCCTACTGAGGAAAAAGTTAGGACACCATATGCCCTAATAGGTAGTATTGCCCCCCTTGGCTGAAATAACCTCAATTAGACGTTTCTTATAACTGTCTACAAGTCTCTGACATCGATTGGGAGAAAGTTTTTCCTACTCCTCCTTGCAGAATTCTTTCATCTGTGTGATGTTCGAGGGGTGTCTTGCATGCACAGCCAGTTTCAAATCAATCCACAGCATCTCAATAGGATTAAGATCCGGGCTTTGACTTGGCCATTCCAAAACTCTCAATTTATTTTTCTTGAGCCATTCCTTGGTAGATTTACTGGAATGTTTTGGGTCATTGTCATGTTGCATGGTCCACATCCGCTTCAGCTTCAACTTTCGAACAGATGGTCTCACATTTTCCTCAAGCACCCTCTGATACAATACAGAATTCATAGTGGATTCTATGATGGTGAGCTGACCAGGCCCTGCTGCAGAAAAGCAGCCCCAAACCATGACATTTCCACCCCCATGCTTCACAGTTGGTATGAGGTTCTTGTTCTCAAATGCTGTCTTGGTTTTGCGCCAAACATGTCTACTCTTACTGTGCCCAAATAGTTCAACTTTGGATTCATCTGTCCAAAGCACATTGTTCCAGAAGTTCTGGTCTTTCTAGGTGTTCTCTGGCAAACTTTAGTCTTGCCCTGATGTTTTTTTTTGACAGCAGGGGTTTCCTCCTTGCACACCTCCCATGTAATGCAAACTTGTTCAGTCTCTTTCTTATGGTGGATGCATGTACTTTGACATCAATTGTGGCAAGAGATACCTGTAGGTCCCGTGATGACATTCTGGGATTGTTGGAGAATTCTTTAAGCATCTTTCGGTCAGCTCTTGGGCTGAACTTGCTTGGGCGGCCTGACTTGGCCATGTTGGTGGTGGTTTTAAATGTTCTCCACTTGTAAATTATTTTCCGGAAAGTGGAATGGCTAATTTCGAATTGTTTGGAGATCTTTTTATATCCCTTCCCAGACTCATATGCATCTACAATTTTTCTTCTGAAGGCCTCAGAGAGCTCTTTTGATCTTGCCATGGTGATGCAACTCACTTCAACAATCAAGAGCAAACCAAACTAAACGTCTGAGGTTTAAATAGGACAGGCTCCTCCAAAATCCTCTGTAACGATGTTCTAATCATTTGCACCTGATGTGGTGCTCTTGATTATAATTTTAGGCATTTTAAGTGGAACTAAATGTGGGGGTTTCCTCACAAGAAGATTGCATTTCTATTAATTACATTTTACCAATCATTTTTTAAATAATTTGTTTCAGTTGTATTTGTTTAGTTATATTACCTCAATTTTTCAATATTGTTCAAATTAATATCAAATGTCCATATGTTTGAATATGTTGAAAAAGACAAAGGTTTTCATAGGGTGTCCTAACTTTTTTTCATGATTGTATCTTTTTGGACTTTAATCTTATGAATAGCATTTTCTGCTTCTTCCTTTCTAAGTCTCTATGCAAGCAGCTTTGTTGCTTTGGGGCTGAATCTACCTGGGGGTAAATCTACCAAAAGATCTGTCTCAACTTTTGGAGATACACCATAGCCATTAACAGGAAGATATTTGATGATCTTGATAGATGGAACTCCCTCCCTCTTGATTTCAACAGTAGAATACAGTCAATAAAATGTAAGTCAAATGAATAAGTTACAGTCATGTGACAACTGCTGAGGTGAGAAACCCTGGGTCCAGCCAGAGACTGCTGCCACTGTTGCTTCCCTACAACACTATCCTTCACCCAGTAAGCGATGACACCTGAGGATGGCACTGTTTAACACCAGATCCATTGACAACATCCATCCTCAGTGAGTTCATTATGGAAAATGACCCAAAACAGGTCTCACTGTACATGCTGACAAACAACACCAGCAGCTGTACAGAGATGCTCTCCAAAGTGCCCCCTCCTCCGACTAACTACTCTGATGTCATTCAGTCCGGCTGTGGTAATCCCAGAGTTCAGCACTATTAACAAGCTCCTCAAACCAATGGACAATCTCTCTCACTCATTCACCACTGACAAATGTAACTGGTTTATGTGATTCTTTCAAACCAAGATCGACAAAATCTATAACCAGCTGGCCACCTCCTCTGCCTCGTCTGAGCTAGACTTGGACAGCTCCTTCTCCAGTTCCTCTGAAATCACCATCTCTGACTTTGCAACGGTGGTTGCAGGCATGAATACCACTACCTGTGCCCAGGACCCAATTCCACCTTGGTAAAGGCCTGCCTCCCTACAGTCAATCAGTCCGCTCATCATCAGAGCTGTCAACTCCTCCCTCTCAACTGGTAATGACCCCCCTGCTCTAAAGCTTGCTGCTGTCACCACCATACTTAAAAACCCTGCTTTGGACAGCTCCAACAACTATAGACCCATCTCAAACCTCCCTTTCCTGACCAAAATATTGGAGCAAGTTGTCACCTCCCAGATGAAGTCATCCTGGACTCCAGCCTCTCATTTGAACCTTGTGTCAAACACATGGCTCAGGAATGTTGCCTGTCTCCGACCCTTCCTGTCCTTCAGTAATGCAGAGATCCTCATCCTTGCGTTTGTTACCTCCAGGCTGGACTACTGCAAAAGTGTTCTATTTGGGGCCACCAACAGAGTCCTCAACAGACTCCAACACGTTCAGAACTCAGCTGCCCACTCGCTCACTAGAACCCACTCCAGAGACCGCATCCCTTCAGTCCTCCACTGGCTCCCAGTCCAATTTAGGATTCAGATAAAGATTCTCCTCACCACCTACAAAGCTCTCAACAACATGGCACCCTCCTACCTCTCTGACCTCCTCCTCCAGCACACCCCTACCCCTAAGTCTCTGGTCAGCTGATGCCAACCTCCTTGTCCCCATCACCAGAACTAAACACTGGACCTGCGCGGACAACAATAACAGCGCGTAGAAATAACATGCAGAATAATCTTCATTCTAGAATCTCGATGAGACAACATGTAACAACTAGAAAAAGAAGTTCCAGAAGAAACGTCCTATTTTGGTAGAAGAAAAGGTTTAAAGATGGTTTGGACAATAGATAGATTTGCTGGGTAGTTGAAAGAAAGTGAGATTTTAGTATTATTATTTTAATAGAGGATATAGTTAAAGATGGTTTGATTGGTAGGTTGGTTGGATGGATTAATTGATAGATACTGTAGATAGATAGATCTATAGCTTTTACCCAAAACAATTAACACATTAATCAGTATGGGTTATACTGAGTGAAGCAGTAGTGACTGTTGAAAGGAAGAAAGGATAGGTAGTTGAAAGGTTAGATAGATACCATGTTTGGAAAGATAGAAGGTTAGACAGATAGTATGTTAGAAGGTCATAGATAGATAGATAGATAGATAGATAGATAGATAGATACAGTTGTGGTCAGAAGTTTACATACACTTACACCATGCTTGACGGTAGGTATGGTGTTCTCCTCCAAACATATTTCTGGTCATTGTGGCCAAATAGCTCAATTTTTGTTTCATCTGACCACAGAACTTTCCTTCAGAAGGCCTTTTCTTTGTCCATGTGATCAGCAGCAAACTTCAGTCGAGCCTTAAAGTGCCGCTTCTGGAGCAACGGCTTCCTTCTTGCACGGCAGCCTCTCAGCCCATGGCGATGTAAAACACGCTTGACTGTGGACACTGACACCTGTGTTCCAGCAGCTTCTAATTCATGGCAGACCTGCTTTTTGGTGGTTCTTGGTTGACTCTTGACCATCCTGACCAATTTTCTCTCAGCAGCAGGTGATAGCTTGCGTTTTCTTCCTGATCGTGGCAGTGACACAACTGTGTCAGGCATTTTATACTTATAAACAATTGTTTGCACAGTTGATCTTGGGACCTGTAGCTGCTTTGAAATGGCTCTAAGTGACTTTCCTGACTTGTTCAAGTCAATGATGTGCTTTTTCAGATCCGTGCTGAGCTCCTTAGACTTTCCCATTGTAGTGTTTTTGGCGGAGTGTAATGAGTGTATCAAACGTGCCCTATTTAAATGGGCTGAAATAAGTCACCAGCTGTAGTCAATCATAATCACTCATAAGAAGTTAAGAGACCATGCCACAAAGCAAATTTGATTGACACAACTTTCTACATCACCAAAATTGATAATTCAAGGTGCTGTATGTATATTTTTGACCCAGCAGATTTTGTCACATTTTCAGAAGACCAATAATAAATTAATAAAAGAATCAAACTTCATGAATGTTTTTTGTGACAAAGAAGTATGTGCTCCAATCAATCCATCACAGAAAAATAAGAGTTGTAAAAATGATTGGAAACTCAAGACTGCCATGACATACATGTTCTTTACAAGTGTATGTAAACTTCTGACCACAACTGTAGATAGATAGGATAAGCCTGGGGTAGTTCAGTGGAGTGGGTAGAGGGTTGGTTGGTTGAGTGGTTGGGAGTGGTAGTTGTGAAAGTTCCATAGCAGTTGCAGTAACAATGGAGCTCTCCGAATGTTGGCCTAAATCAACATTCCACCATGTTAAAAGATAGGAGTTTTTGAGTGACAAAAAGCTGAAGTGTAAAAAGTATAATGACTTTGAAAAATATCAATGTGAGCAACTCAAGTCAGACCTCTCTGCACGTTTTAAAGTTTGATTGGTGTGAATAGCTTAAGCTGTAGGAGTAGCAGCATACCAACAAATCTGAAAATAGAGAGAAGGTTAGATACAAGGTTAGCTAGAGGAGAGAAGGTTAGATAGATGGAAATAGATGACAGAAGGTTAGATAAATTAGAGAAGGTTAGATAGATAGATAAACATTTTGAGGTTATTCAGTATGGGTTAGAAGTTTAGTTAGATTGAATGTTGTCAGGTTGGGTAGTTCAGTGAGTGGGTGTAAAGTTGGTTGGTTAACCGAATTAGAGTTTTTGGAGTTAGAAAAAGCTTAATAGTTTAAAAAGTTTCTGTCTGTTCATATGTCACATGTTTTTTCTCAGACACCACTGGGACAAATTTGATGAAACTTGGATGAATGATGAGTCTTGCCATACTGATATGGCATTTACGAAATGACTGAAATGGCTCAAAACTATGGTAAAGATGTGTCTTGCCATAGAGATTCTTCAGGAGTTTCAAGGTGAGGCCAATTCCTCATTAAAAACATCATAATAGGGTGCAAAGTGGACAGCTAGGAGTGTAGCCTAATACAGTAGGCATATAGCCTTGTGATTTGGGAGTAATTCAAACTAACCTACTGCTTATATTATACTATATCATACTGCACTACTACTGATCATATATTGCACTACCTGTAAATACTGTTCATTGCACTTTCTGCTATTTTGCACTTCTGGTTAGACGCTAACTGCATTTCGTTGTCTCTGTACTTGTACTCTGCACAATGACAATAAAGTTGAATCTAATCTAATCTAATCTAATCTAATATTTTGAGAAATCAATGCAAAGCTTAGTAAGAAGCTGACCCCTGAGGGTTAGTCTGATAAACAGACTAACATTTGGTGGAGACGGCCCCTTAGGCTATAGGCCTACTGCATTAGGGGCCATGTCCATCAAACGTGCATTTGTCTACAAAAAAGCGAGGCACGCTGGTTCTGTACCTATTATGATGTTTTTAATGATTAATTGCCGTCACCTCGAAACTCCTAAACAATCTCTACGGCAAGAACTACTGGTACTGGTGTACCATTGTACGTACAAGTCATTTCTGGTTCCTGATTCAGAAATGCAAAAAAGCAGATGTGGGACACCATCATGTGCTCTGGCATGAACATGCCTCACCATGTCATCTCTAAACAGGTATCATGGAAACTAACCTTCAAAATGATAATTCCTGTTGTATTGGAATGACATCTTGAAGGTCATAGATAAGTGGTGGGACGGGGCCAGGTGCATGGAACATTCCAACTGTTGAAGCAAGCCCACTGATAAGTATGAGCAATAACAACAGATGGTTTAATACAATGTCAGTGACAAACTGCAAAAGTAGAGGACAAAGAACTCCTTTGTAACAAAATGTAAATGTTGTGTTTATTTTGCAGAATACCACTGTTGATACACTCCTTCCTCAAAACATTTAGCAAAAAAGTCGAAACAGTTTTTAGTTTTTTGTACAATAAAAACGTTGCACGTAGACCGGCGTCACTGTCGTCGTTTCAAGATGAGTGCTGTCACACTGTTGCCAGTCTTGCCACCAAACTGGAAGTGGGGTGTTGGTAGCTCCTGCACAAACTCAAACCCTGCAGAGCAGAGAGGACAGGTTGAGAATGTCAAAATAGTAGTTATTATCCACAAATAATTCCTCACTATCCTTCAGTATTGCTTTCATTGCGGTAATGCTGCCTCAAAACCGGATGCCTAAAAGCTTAAGCTATCGCTGATCTCTAAACCTCAAAATAGCTTTTGAAAGCTTGGATAAGCAACATCCATCCAACATCTGTGGTCCATCTTTAAACCCAGTAGAGACAACTTGTCATCTGTGGTCCATCTTTAAACCCAGTAGAGACAACTTGTCATTTTGATAGATGGGTTCACATGGCCTTGACTCTAGCAGCATTTCTGTACAGTTCCTCTACTGTTAATGATAAAAACATTTTTTTTTTAAATCCTCCCTTTTTCTAGCTTTGTGACTGCTAATGGCACCTGGTCCTAGCATAGATTTTTGTTTATGATGACCGATGTATAGATGATTCACTTACTGTAGACAAATGTACTTGTTGTAAGTCGCTTTGGATAAAAGCGTCTGCTAAATGTCTAAAACGTCAAATGTAAAATGTTGCTTTGAAACTGTCAAATTGGTTATTTTGTTGATACTCTATTTTCATTCTTCCTATGTGCATTAGTAAATGCTAAAGGTAAAAAAAGGCATTTTCAGAGCTCATATTACAGGCTTATATTACAAGGCTTCCGCTATGACTTGCACTTTCGTTATGACATCTCCCAGCTGTCGTTTTATCTGTCTTTGTTTGGATAACAGGTCAGAGAGCAAAAGGAGCCATCCAAAGTCATTATTAATAAATCAAACAAAGACTATCATAACCTTTGTTGATGACACCCAACTAGTCACTTACATCATACAGAAGCCCCTGTATACACTTAAGTGTAATAAGCAGCATCAACAATGTCTTAATTCAATTTAAACAACCTGTGTTCATACCACTTACAGCAGACTGGCACAAGCAGTACTGGCAGCTGAGGAGTACTGCTTTTAATGAAACTTTTAATGAAACAAACACATACAGTGGCTTCGGAAAGTATTCAGACCTCTTCACTTTTTCCACATTTTTTTGTGCTATAGACTCAATTTAAAATGGATTACATTCATTTCTTTGCCATCAATCTACACGCAATACCCCATAATGGCAAAGCAAAAACATGTTTTTAGAAATGTCTGCAAATGTATTAAAATTGAAATACAGAAATACCTCATGTACTTAAGTATTCAGACACTTTGCTATGACACTTTAAAATTATCTCAAATGCAACAAGTCACTCAATATGTTGAATCAAGTCCAAGGATAATAGTTCATGTGATTTTGGAATTAATATCTTTGTTTTTATAGTCTCTGATTTGCATAGGAATCAATTACACACTGTGTGGATCAGGTTGTCATTACAAACTGAGCAAATGGACACATTTCTAAAAACTTGTTTTTGCTTTGTCATTATTGGGTATTGTGTGTGGATTGAAGGCAAAAACTAAAAAATAATCATTTATTTTCATCCATCATACATTTATATTCATAAATTGAGTCTATAACACAACAAAATGTGGAAAAAGTGAAGGGGTCTGAATACTTTCCGACGCCACTGTACTTAAGGCTTATCATTACGCATCATGATAATGCACCTTGGGACGTCACTGAGGGGAAGCAAAGGGTAATCCCAGAATCTCTGGTGTCAACAAAGTCCGCCTCACCTTGGCTGAACATCTGTAGCAGCTGTTCCTTTGTCCAGTTACAGGAAGTGATGGCGAAGAGTCCTTCCTCCCTCAGTGCCCCCCTCAGGGCTTGGGCGTAGCGTGCTTTGCCCTCCTCAGTGTTGTCAGGGTTCAGGCTTATGGCGTCAAACGTGCCCTTGTCGATGCAGACATCGAAGCCGCTCAGTTCCTCAGAGCAGCTCAAGAAGTCTGCCTCCTGACATGGTGCAAGAGAGACAGCGAGTGTTATGGAAAATACACTGATAGAACCGCTTGAAGGATATACACTTTCATATGACTGATACAACTTGTGTAAATACTGTGATCACATTTTCTCTAGTAAATCCTAGACATTCACCACAGGAGTGAGTTGGAACCCACACATAATACATGCCATTTAGCTGACGCTTTTGTCCAAAGCGCCTTACATTGCAGTGAGTGCATACATTTCAGTATATATGGTCCCAGCGGGAATCAAACCCACAAGCGTTGTTAGCGCCATGCTCTACCAACTGAGCCACAGAGGACCACTGAAACCAGGTGTCTATTGAACGTTTCCATTTATTTAGTCTGGTTTCTTCTTATTTAGTCTGGTTTCTTCTTATTTAGCCTGGTTTCTTCTTATTTAGCCTGGTTTCTATTGATGTTGAAGCTACAATACAGGCTAGCGATAGAGCCTAAAAAGGTTAGGACAGTTGGGGCCTAGAATCTTTCTCTTCCTCTTTGTGAATCGTAACTGATAGGAAACCTTCAGCATCACTCAAGCTTACTCACCATCTTGAGTAAACACGAGAGAAAGGGTCATTTCCCCATGCATGCACTTTCACCCATTTCTTCTAACCTAGTCTCATTCCCAGACACTTCTGCCCAAATGTGCGAAAGGTCTGGTGGACCAACGTGCCAAACTTGGCCTTCATTAAGTCAATAGAAAGACAGAAGAAAAGGGACGGCACATAGCCATTGGCTTTACTTCATATCAGTCATGTCCCACAGCCCCTCCCCCCCAGTGCTTGCACACCACATGTTTCTGATTCAGAACTACACCTTGCAGCCGTGTCTTCAGCTGAAATCAAATAATAACAAATGCTTTACTCCCACTAAGGCCAGGTTTCAGTGGTTGTTATTCCAGGCTTATTCCAGGCTACGCTCCAACCTGACCACTGCGGCTGAGGACCTACCACCAGACAGGGCATGGAACACTAGACCATTAGGGTGAGGTCACCACCCAAGGGTCAGATCATCTGAGGGGTCAACAGTGATTCGGTGTTGAGAGAAATGAGTGTGGCTGTTGGAATGGCTCAGTTTGTTTTTGACTGATCTTCCAATAAACCAAAGCTCAGTAATATGTTTGTACACACACACACACACACACACACACACACACACACACACACACACACACACACACACACACACACACACACACACACACTTCAACAGATGTGTTAAATCCTGTCAGCTCACTTAGAGGCTAGGTGAAATGAAAGGAGTGAATTGCCATTCCCATAGAGGAAGACAAAAGGGCTGGCTTGAACAGAGCTTCCTTGGTACAACACTCTTACTTGGTACATGACACTCACTCTAGCTTGGTCCGACAATGAAAGCAGATTCATTCTTTTTCAAAATGAGTTGTCAACTAAGTTTGCATTAGTTGATAAATCTGTTCAACTTTACAGCCCTCATTTTAACACCCATACACCATCCTTTCCACCCTGCAGCAGTGTAAACACAGCAGAGTTTCCACTCATGGCTAGTATACTAGTATACTCTATGCTGAGTATGCTCCATCACTGGCAGTTGGGGGGAAATTAATGCAGAGCTAACTGGGTTTGCATCAATGGCTGGGTTTGTCTATGGTCTGGGTACCAAAAGACCCCAAGCATAACATAACCTCCCTTGGATGAAATTGAGTGTAGAGGGTGGATAACACATGGAAATGTTTATATTCAAATTCTGCACACATGGCAGTAACACTTTACAGTATGCTCATTCATAAAATATTCATTCTATATATAGACATTTATATATTTTGCTGTTATTGGAGTGCCTACTGAAGTAGCTGAATTTAGCAATGTAACTTAAGCTTGTTGGACTGCAGTCAGTTAGGACAGTGACTAAGTACAAGGAGGTAGACTAAACAAGAGAGTAATTCAGCATAAGAGGTCATGCAGTAAGATATTATGTGTTTCACCAGTTAAAATGGCTTGTATCCATGAATTTCAGAGTCAGCATTCTAGCTAACTTTGTCCCAAGCGGCTTAGGTGTGTACAATCAACCGTATCTGCATGGACTGGACGACAGAGGTTTGTTTACTCTCGTGAAGAGAGCGGAGTTGACCACTTTGATAAATGTCTAGGGGAGGAGGAGGGATGAAATAAACCATTACTGGAGATTACACTGGTTGGCAACCAGAGAGTGCAGGGGGTTCTAACAGTACGTTTTAAGAATGCTTTTCACAGTGCTTTTTTTGTATGTTTTTGTTAATATCTAACTGAGTGTAACAAAAATAATTCAGTGGATTTGGCATAGTACAAGTAACTTCTAATTCATACAATGAATAAATGTTGCTCTATTTATCAATGGAGATCATTTCTGGTCATTATTGACCTACAGATTTTTGCCTAATCAGCATTAAGAGCATCTTTTGCCATTGTTTTCTTATGAAAACTGTGCTAAAAATTATTTCTGTAAAAAAACAAAGATACATACAGTGCCTATAGAAAGTCATCATACCCTGTGAAATCTTTACCTTTTGTCACATTACACCGTGGAAATTAAAATAAATCAAATCTAACTTTTTTGAGCTGTATGTACACATCATAACCCTCATCATCAAAGTGAAAATAAAAAAATTTAAAATTCAGGACAATTATTAAAAATTAATTAGTGAAATACCTGGTTTGGTTAAGTGATCAGCCACTATATTATAAACTTGCTCAGGTGCAACCAATCAACTTCCAGATCAAACACCAGGCTAATTGCCCCCCACCTGACATCAATTGTAGTGGTTTTGATTACTCCAGAATAAAACCAGCTGTTTCTTGAGGATTCCACTACTAGAAGTGCACGGTTCTGCAAAGAATTCACCATGGTTGGAAAAGTACTTTGAAAAGGCCTCTGGGATAAAGTTGTGGGAAGGCACAAGTTAGGTGAAGACTACAAAAAGATTTCGAAGGCTTTAGCTATCCCTCTGAGTACCGTTCAGAGCATCATTAAGAAGTGGAAGGCGTATGGCACCACCAACACCTTGCCTAGATCAGGCTGTCCGTCCAAACTGGATGACCAAGCCAGGAGGACATTGATCAGAGAAGCTACCAAGAGGCCAAAGGCAACTTTGAAGGACTTACAAGTCTTTATGGCTGGGACTGGGACCTCTGCTAGACAGCTGAAGATGGGCAGGTCATTCACCTCCCAACACAACAACGATCCTAAACATACCGCCAAAAGAACAACGCATGTCCTTGAGTGGCCAAGTCAGAGCCCTGACTTAAATCCAATAGAAAATCTGTGGATGGACTTGAAGAGAGCAGTCCATTGCCGCTCACCACGGAATTTGACTGAACTCGAACAATTCTGCAAGGAACAATGGGCAAATATTCTCCAATCTAGGTGTGCAAAGCTAGTAGAGACATATCCAAACTGATTGATGGCTGTAATTGCAGCAAAAGGTGGCTCTAAAAAGTATTAAATCAGGGGACTGATGACTTTTCCAATCCTGTTATTCTTGTTTTGCATTTTTTTATAAATTTTCAGAACTGTCGCCTTTTTTCCCCCCATTAGTTTGATGTTGTATGGCTAAATTTGTACATACACATTTTTTTAATGGGTTTTGATTTCAGGCTGTACAACAAATATAGTAACTATTTCAAAGGGGTATGATGACTTTCTATAGGCACTGTATACATCGGCAGATACATCGGTTATCTGTGAATTTTGCCCCACATAAATCGGCATCTGTATTGGACCTAATAATCCAATATCTGTCGGGCTCTAGATGTATGTATAGTATTATGAATAGCCATCCTGTATGGAACACACAAAACATATGTGGTCCTTCAGAATCTGTTTGAGGTCTACGCACCACAAATACATCCCAATCCTGACCAACTGAATAACTGCATGGAATCAAGGCTCAACATGGTCCTACCTGAACTTTCACATTCAACAAATTCTCGGTCTGCAGAACACTTCTGGCAAGTTCCACAGAGGCTGAAGAATAATCTATTCCTGTAATATTTGTGAATCCATGCTTGGCCTTGAAAAGAAAACAAACAACAACAACAACAACAAAGTTAATTATAAAAGAAATGCGCTGAACAGAGGAATAAACTGTTCTGTAACTCCTGTGTCATCATCCTAAGTGTAACAAAGGTGTAATTTACATTCCTTACATTTTGCTTTTTAGAGTTACTTTAATTGAGCGTAACCCCTCCATGACCAGAAACATTAAGCCCAGCGCAGGAAAATTAAACATGTGGTGGCATCCTTCCCAAATTCACATGAGTATTCCCCTCATACCAATTCAACTAAGAGGACACCATTTCCTGTGCCGATATCCAGTATGGCAGCGTTTTCTGGAATATTTTTCTTTTCCATCCACCGGAGTACACGGTCCATGCTCCCCTCACCAAACCTTTGAACAAGAGGGGAAAACAATGCATGACCAGAAATGTTACTTTGGGGTTCATGGGCAGACGGACAGAACACACAAAGTCAAAAATCCCATCTAAATTGACATAAAGTTAGGGCTGGGGTTAGGACTGGACCTAGCATAACCTAGCGTTCTGGATCACAATTAACACAACAGCACACTCATAAGGATTGGCTAATTCATCTGTAGACTGTTCCACCCGGTTTGGCCAGCACTGGTTTTGTTTGGGAGTCGATTGTGGTCATTGAGACACAGAGATTCATTATATTACAGCAGCAGCATGGCAGTGTCAATCATCTTTACCATATCTCACCCACGTCTCCGATGTCTTTGAATGTCTGCAATTCTCTTTGGTATGCTTCATCCCAGCTAGAACAGACAGAGGAGCATTGCACATCATGAGTAAATGTCACTATCTGGGATAAAATAAATAACACGTTTCAAAGAACACGATGAGACACAATGTAGCCATTCTGCTATGGCCCAGTTGGTGTCGTTTTTAAACACTTATTACAGCACTCACTATTCTTTCGTTCCAAGCTTTGAAGATATAAAATCATCTTCTGAGACTATGTCCTCTTCGGATTTCGAGGTGTCTTGACAGCCACGCGTGCATCCTGAATCCTGCATGCTGACAATTTCGTAAACACGAAACACGCTGACAGTACTCGGAAATACACGTCATGCACTAACAGGCATTGCAATCTATCCCCCTTCGACTTACAATGAGTAATACATATTCATCAACTTCTACGCACATAATCCGTGTGTTCAGATAAATAAAGACCATACAAAGACAACTGCTTTGTTACAGTTATTATAATTATCAACTACAGATCCCATATAAGTTTCCTGTGTTAAGGCGAGTCAGCAACCGCAGGGGGTGGTGGGATAGATGGGGATGTTTCCATCATGGCGGCGTCTATTTCGGGTTATACTTTTAGTTCTGTGTGTTATCACAGTGCCAACAGCAACTCCGATCATGTAAGTACCGAAAACTATTTTTGCAGAGTTACGAGAGAGTGCATGATCTTATGGCAGTATCCCATCGGCGTCCCTGATCGCTATTCTCAATCATTTCTGCGATGTGTTTTCCAGTGGCACTGGCAGTGTCATCTTCATCTCAGTAGCACTGGGTTAGCTTGCTACCTCTACCAGCTAACTTGCTATAACCTAGCAGCAGAAGAGCAGAGATGGTGCTAACTTGTAACGTTGGAGTAGACACCCACGCCACAGCAAGCAACGTTTTGCTAGTTAGTTAGCTAGCTTAGCTATGCTACAAGCTATGTCAACTGACTTCCGTGGTCCTGCACCTAGCTAACTAACTAGCTAGCTAGCTAGTTAACAGTGTGACCGTAGCGTTGTGAATGATAAACATTATAATTGATAGCTCGCTGACAGTGCTACGAATTTAGCAATTATATCTGATCATGTTTCACAGTCAGATGTGTTGTGCGGAGAAAATGAATACATTTGTATCCCCACCCCTAACTGACGTTAGCATCTAGTTAGCCTAGTTGGACTAGGAAGTGATATCTCTGATCACCTGCAGCTTGCGTTCTTTGCATACTATAGCAAAGGGTACCTTAACCAAAAGTAGACTTAGATAACATTAATGACGTTGACAGCTGCCGCAAAACATAGCTAAGCAAGCCGTGGCTTTCCCTGATTTTCAGTGTCGATAGATTGCCTGTTGATTAGTCTATCCACATCATGTTCACAATTGCTCAGTCTCTGGCAGTGCAGGGCGGTTGGTTCCTTGAGATACAGAGTCAGTCCTCAGACTATTCTACTTATGCATAGACGAAGGCCTACTACGTAACTTAAGGGCATGGCGATTTAACGTTAATGTAGTCTGCCTTTGATTTGGGTATGTTTTATAAGATTATGTTTATGATCGCAAATTCGATAGACAGATTGATAGATTGCAGGTGGTTATATCTGCCAGTCCCACATTTGTCACAATAATCATATCCCTCAACACTATTTTGATATAGACGTGCTATACTTTTGTTTCTACAGGAGGGATTCCTTTTAGGGGAAGTTAGGCAAGAGGAGACTGTCAGCATCAGTGACACACAGATGAGCAGTGCAGAACTCATCCAAGTAGTAGGTAAGGCCTTGAATAATCCTATAAATTGACTTGTAGGGACACAACACAAAAGAAATCTGCGTATTTGGCTTGTTTTGATGATTAGGCTTCATGCACAAGTTACTGTGGAATGCTGTCTAACACGACTGGCAGGTTTAGCTTTAAGATCAAAAGTGGCTTTCTGTTGTCAGTTACTGGTAGCAATCCTTTTATAGCTGTATTTGGATTCATGTTATGTAATCTGTTTAAGACAAGACTGTGATTTATCAGCAGTCTTATTTTATAGTGGTGGACTGAAGCCCTATCAGGGTTATTTAAAGAATTATTCAGGGTAGCCTACATGTTGTTTTCTCTGTGATTAGTGTCAGCCTGTATGATTTTGTATAGTAAGTAACCATATATTTGCGGTGTTTTTTTTTCTTAACAGAAGTCCATAATCATGAACCTTGTGCACAACTATTTAGGTAAGATTTGGTGTTGCTGTCACATTGAAAGTATGTACAATCCACTCAGTGTGTCGTCTTGATGACATTTTGTAGAAATGTCTATTTTTTTCCCTTTTTTTGTTTGTTTGCCATTTGACTATCCACAGACTACTCTAGTTATGGCTTCATGGATAAGTAACGTGATTTAATGAATTCCTCATCCAAAGTGTGAGCAAGCTTTGTGTTGATCATGTCAAGTTCTTCCATTTTACAGAAGTGACTAATTGTCAGTGTACAGTACGAGACCCCCCACCCTGCCAGACCCCACATGACGTGTGTAAGCTACGATGGAGGAGAAATCTTGAGGAGTCGTGTGGAATTATATTAAAGTTATCTTAACTGTTATTCTCTGCATCATTTCCCCCAGCTTTTATGACTATGCTGGCAAAATCAACACAGAAAGTCTTAACAGAATTCTTAAAGATAGACGAAAAGTGAGTATCTGCTGTAGTTGTACGTTCTTAAGACAGTAGGCCGAATCAGTAGAGGCCTGGCTGGTATTCTATAGATCAAAGTCTGTACATTTAGTGAACCAACTAATATTGTTTTTAATAAACTGTAAATCAAGTGTGTTTTTCATAGCCCAACCAACAGATAATAACTAGAGGTGACACTGACTGGAGTCTCCTAATGACCCCCCTTGCCGTCCTCTACTCCCTGTGTAGAATGTCATCGGCTGGTACCGGTTCAGGAGGAATACACAGCAGCAGATGTCCTTCAGGGAACAGGTCATCCATAAGCAGCTGACCCAGCTCCTGGGTGTGCCCGACCTCGTGTTTCTCCTCTTCAGCTTAATCTCCACAGCCAACAACTCTACACATGCTCTGGAGTATGTGCTTTTCAGACCCAACCGCAGGTATGACTACCCCTCCACACACACACAGTCACTCACTCACTCACTCACTCACACAGACACATACACACACTCACTGTTGTTCACATTAAGCATCACAATAGGCTGTGTGAACATTTCATTTGTCAATACATTGGCCTCTCTACACACAAATTCAACCTTATCTTATCGATGACGCATGCAGCTAAATCAGCTGAAAGTTTACGCAGTGGATCTGTCGCGATGCATTCACCATAAGTGATGTCACCATAAGTGAATGCATTCACAACAATTTCAGCAAAATCCCTGCTACGATAGTTGAGAGATATCAAACCACTTGGCCAGCTAGCATATTTTATTCCGTCATGTTGGTAGGTACAGTCGATAGCTAGTTGCAGTTATTGAGAAACTTACCTCATGTTTATTGCAAACCCTTACTGTTAGCTGGTTTACGCAGCTAAGTACTGGTAACATAATAATATATGCCATTTAGCTGATGCTTTTATCCAAAGCGACTTACATTGCAGCGAGTGCATACATGTTTCAGTATATATGGTCCCAGTGGGAATCAAACCCACAACCTTAGCGTTGTTAACGCCATGCTCTACCAACTGAGCCACAGAGGACCACAGTAGTTGACCATGTTTGTAAATGCGTCTCTCTGCTGTTTGACAGACAACGAGTCAGAATGTATGAAAAATGTAATTCAACTGTCAATAGACGATTTGTCAGTTGTCACCGGCTGGTAGAGAAAAGCAGATAGAAAGCAGTTTGATTGGGCAGGGTTTTGCCCCCCAGCTGAAAATTAAAACGTTCACACCCTATTATGATGTTTTTAATAATAACAACATATCGATGAACATGCATGCATCTGAATGCACCGTTATTCTGGGGAGTATTATAAATTTCATAATGTATCTACACACATACATACATATACACACAATGTTGACTCTTGAGCCTATGCCTCTCGGTCTTCATTCCCACGCCATTGCTCAACTTGAACAGGCAGGTCAGTCTGTGTGGGAGGCAGGGAGCAGCTCTGTCAGTCTGTGTGGGAGGCAGGGAGCAGCTCTGTCCATCAGGCCCAGCCGCGTAGCCTTCAGTCATTACAAGTTGCCAGCTTGAAATTGAAAGTGAATCACTGACTACCACTGTCCTCATGAAGACACATTTTACATTTACATTTATGGCATTTAGCAGACGCCTTTATCCAAAGCGACTTACTTAAACAAATGTATTTGTTGTAAGTGAATCATCTATCCATCAGTCATCATAAGATAAAGTAATCAATGCTCAGACCAGGGGCCATTCGCAGTCACAATGCGAGTAGAAGTATTATTTTTTTTATTAACACACAAAAACATCTGAACATGGTAGGTAAGAGAGAATTACAAGTGTAAGCCGACTCCCCCCATTTACATTTTTAAATGTTTGACATTTAGCAGACGCTTTTATCCAAAGCGACTTACAATAAGTACATTTGTCTAAAGTAAGTAAATCATCTATACATCAGTCATCATAAGCAAAAATCTATGCTAGGACAAGGTGCCATTGGCAGTCTCAATACTAGAAGATTTAAATGTGTTTATTATTATTATTATTATTATTATTATTATTATTATTATTATTAACAGTAAAGGAACTGTACAGAGGGGTAGTGGGGGGTGAAGAGGTCTTTAGGAGGGACAGTCAAGATGTAGCCTGGCATGGCATGTATCCAGCTTGACTTTCAATGAGAGACTGATCTTCAGGAAAGTCTGTGAAAGAGAAACATTTGTCCTTCACGCCAGTGGCACAGAGACTCCATTGAATTGGAGGGAAGGAGCCATTG
This sequence comes from Argentina silus, assembly GCF_951799395.1. Lineage (NCBI taxonomy): Eukaryota > Metazoa > Chordata > Actinopteri > Argentiniformes > Argentinidae > Argentina > Argentina silus. The sequence goes on along the minus strand of NC_139653.1, from coordinate 48,956,637 downwards.
CTGCCTTGAGCCCTAAAGGCTGCTAGTTAAGGGGGCAGATACATAGAAGTAGGATACAGAATAACCAGTCATATGTAAATCGCACATGAAAGAGATGTCAGGTCTGTTCATGTCAAGACCAGTTGGAGGTTTGTCTGTCTTGGCTGTTCGGCTCATGCTGGGGACTTAAATGCTACTGTGTCTAGAGCCCGCAGTGTGTTTTGTTAGTGTCTGGACAACAATGAAACTAAATAGCATCCCCACCACGTGCTGTGTGAGTAACAGTGACCAAGCCATTTAAACCCGTGATGAATCTCTGAAGCAAAGCTAAAACAATGGAGACGGTTGTCTCTTGTAAGCCTATACTGTCCCTAGGTTGTCCATGTCTGCTCTTAGGCTAAAGCTCTGTGTCCACCCAGCTCTCAGGGCTGTTACTGTTAGCGTGACGTTAGGCTAAAGCTCTGTCTCCACCCAGCAGGTACAACCAGAGGGTCACCCTCAGCATCCCCAACCTGGGAAACACCAGCCAGCAGGAATACAAAGTGTCCTCTGTCCCAAACACCTCACTCAACTACGCCACAGTCATCAAAGAGCATGGGTGAGGGCCTCCCGCGTGTGTGTGTGTGTGTGTGTGTGTGTGTGTGTGTGTGTGTGTGTGTGTGTGTGTGTGTGTGTGTGTGTGTGTGTGTGTGTGTGTGTGTGTGTGTGTGTGTGTGTGTGTGTGTGTGTGAACAGACACCCCACTCTCCTAGCTGGTATATACAGCTGGTGTAGTCGAGTAGATGTCTCCTTAGAGGGCCTTCATTCTATTTTAACTGCAGCTAATATTACTGATATCATCATTTGGTCAGGTAGAAAAAAACTATTGAAAGGGCATTCTGCCCTCAATATTATTTGAAGGGATGAAGGAGTATACTTTGTTAATGTGTACTTCTGTAAATGATTATCTTGGTGGATGTATTACATGGTTTGGTCAAGTCCATATATACAAGTCCCTCTACTGTAGGGGTGTTTCGTAACTGACATGCTGATTGAACCTTGATGTGATGAACATTTTGCAGGGCTGAATTCTTTGACAAGGATGGTGTAATGAAGGATATCAGAACAATTTTCCAAGTCTACAGTGCACTACAAGATAAAGTGCAGGTGAGCATCTGTAGCTGTTAGCAAATTTGTAATCCATCACTCGATACCAGTTGCATATTGTACACATATATATATATATATTACACCCACACACACGTATGTATGTATACACTCACCGGCCACTTTATTAGGTACACCTTGCTAGTACCCTTTTGCCTTCAGAACTGCCTTAATTCTTTGTGGCATAGATTCAACAAGGTGCTGGAAACATTCCTCAGAGATTTTGGTCCATATTGACATGATGGCATCACGCAGTTGCTGCAGATTTGTTGGCTGCACATCCATGATGCGAATCTCCCGGTCCACCACATCCCAAAGATGCTCTATTGGATTGAGATCTGGTGACTGTGGAGGCCATTGGAGTACAGTGAACTCATTGTCATGTTCAAGAAACCAGTGTGAGATGATTTGAGCTTTGTGACATGGCGTGTTATCCTGCTGGAAGTAGCCATCAGAAGATGGGTACACTGTGGTCATAAAGGGATGGACATGGTCAGCAACAATACTCGGGGAGGCTGTGGCATTTAAACCATGCTCAATTGGTACTAAGGGGCCCAAAGTGTGCCAAGAAAATATACCCCACACCATTACACCACCACCACCAGCCTGAACCGTTGATACAAGGCAGGATGGATCCATGCTTTCATGTTGTTTACGCCAAATTCGGACACTACCATCTGAATGTCGCAGCAGAAATCGAGTCTCATCAGACCAGGCAACGTTTTTCCAATCTTCTATTGTCCAATTTTGGTGAGCCCGTGCGAATTGTAGCCTCAGTTTCCTGTTCTTAGCTGACAGGAGTGGCACCCGGTGTGGTCTTCTGCTGCTGTAGCCCATCTGCTTCAAGGTTCGACGTGTTGTGTGTTCAGAGATGGTCTTCTGCATACCTTTGGTTGTAACGAGTGGTTATTTGAGTTACTGTTGCCTTTCTATCATCTCGAACCAGTCTGGCCATTCTCCTCTGACCTCTGGCATCAACAAGGCATTTTCGCCTTGAACTGCCGCTCACTGGATATTTTCTCTTTTTCGGACCATTCTCTGTAAACCCTAGAGATGGTTGTGTGTGAAAATCCCAGTAGATCAGCAGTTTCTGAAATACTCAGACCAGCCTGTCTGGCGCGAACAACCATGCCACGTTCAAAGTAACTTAAATCACCTTTCTTCCCCATTTTGATGCTCGGTTTGAACTTCAGCAGGTCGCCTTGACCATGTCTACATGCCTAAATGTATTGAGTTGCTGCCATGTGATTGGCTGATTAGATATGTGTTGACGAGCAGTTGAACAGGTGTACCTAATAAAGTGGCGTGTGTGTGTGTGTGTGTATATATATATATATATATATATATATATATATATATATATATATATATATATATATACACATACATGCATGCATACACACACACATATATATATGCGCATGTCCATTTGCTTTGGTGGACAGAAAATGATATGATTCTTGAATCATGAGGTTTTGTTCCTTCTGTTTCTAGGCAGTCTGTGGAGAGGTTGAGCAGAGTGAGAGTGTGAGGGGGAACATCCAGGAGGAGGTGAACAAGCTCAAACAACAAATTGCTCACAGGAAACGAAAGGCTGCAGAGGAGGAGAGAAGTGAGTGACAGGTTTGGGTTCCAAGAAGTAGGGTTGTTTAACTGCTCTAGGGTTGTTTAACTGCTCTGAGGCGCTCCCCTATCCAAACATTTCACCACATCCTAGATCCTAGGAAGTATTTCCCAAAGAGACATTCCAAAGTCCAGATGTTTGTTTTGTATGTTTTTTTTTTTTTTTGGGCTGTTTGAGGTTTCTTTTGCTTGTTTGACTCTGTGCGTCCCTCAGGACTCCAGGAAGCGCAGAACCCAGAGGCAAGTCCTACTCCAGCGGAAAACACAGAGCCCTTTGAGACCTCCCTCCTGTCCAGGGTGGCCTTCCACACCCCCTCCGCCCCAGAGCGACCTAGTACTTCTACCAACCCTCCTGCCTACGCAGACCTCTCATCCCAGGACCACTCCCTGCCCTCTTCCTCCCCCACTCCCAACAGTGCTGCACTGCTCCCCCGGCCCCAGGCTGTGGGCTCCCCTGGCCACCCCACCCCGAGCCCCCTGGGTCTGGGTTTAGGTTTAGGCTTGGGCCTGGTCGCCAGCCCTGGTCCCAGTTCCAGTCCCAGCACCCCTTATCTGGGCAACGGGGACGGCTCCAGCTCTGACTCTCTGGACAGACAAGCCGCAGGGCAAGAAGATGATGATGATGATGAAGACGACGACGATGATGAAGATTGCGACGACGATGAGGACAGTAGCGAGTATGAGAACCTGGTGAGTGAAGCCACACAGTTGCCCACAGTTTCCACCAGTGTGTTGGCCCAGGGTCGCCCCGCTGCCCTCAGTCCGGACGGCGATGCCTGTGGCTCATAGAGATGGAAAATTGCAGGCCACCGGTGGCGTGGGTGACATAATAACTGATGCACCCAGAGAGGATGGCATCCCAACCAATCAAATATAGACAACTATTAGATCACAGAGGAAGTGCCAGCCCTGAAAATTAAAGGCATGCGCAGGTGGTATTCCGCTGTGTGTAATTCTCTTTGTCTTAGTTTGATCTCCTTTTTGGGGGGGCGGGGGGGGGGGGGGTTGTGTGGAAGCAGTCGGTTGTGTGGAAAAGCTAGTCTGTTGGAGCTTGGCTGCCCCTTGTGGATGTGTTTGGTATAGCAACGGAGGAGGATGTCAAAACGGAATAGACGCTCACCTGTTCGCTCGCTCTCTCCCTACGAATAGACCCACCTGGCTCTCTCTGGATCATGCTGCGTCACATCTGAACCACCAACTCTGAGCATCCAATTGTACCATTACCTCTTGCACTATTTTTGCCTTCTTTTATTGATTTATTTAAGAAAAAGCAAAGGGAAAATGTTCTGCGGCCTTCAAACGTTTTTTTTTTTTGTAAGACAGGCGAATGGTTATCACCTTTTTACACACACACACACACACCCCTCCCACACACACACACACACCCCTCCCACACACACACACACACCCCTCCCACATACACACACCCCTCCCACACACACACACACACACACACACACACTATGATTTCTTTAGCCTGCATGGTTCTGACAGTCGGACTTGGACTTTGGACTAAGTTTTTCAATTTCCTTTAACAATCAATAGTATGTCTTATCATGTGATTGCCTATTTTGATGTCATAGAATATACATTTTGATCAAAATTTGACATTGCCACTACTATAGTGGCAGCTCCTTTTATTTTTGACAAAATAACAGTCATTAATGTCACTTGTTTGACAGATGTCAATGTCTCATTCTTATTGAATAACACTGAAATTGTATGCGCTTTGCTGCACTTGACAAATTTAGCGAATTTCTTTATTGTGCTTTTACCAATGCTGTCATGTTGTCCAACAAGTAGAGACCGTCTGAGCTGAACAAGCTCAGCTTTGAATTGTGCATTGTATAGGGTTCACAGGGCAAACACAACGTACTGTAGCTTTACTAATCAGACGCTTAAGGTCACCTGCCTGCTGCTGCTGCAAACAGAGAGCTATCAGTAAAGAAACTGCATCTACATCAACCTCTCTGCTTCTTCCATCTCATGTCCTAACACTGCTGGCTGTCTCTATTGCTGCTGTAGTGACACTGATCATGACAACTTGGTGATGGGGCCTCTATTTGACTCGTGTGTGTGTGTGTGTGTGTGTGAGAGAGAGAGCCGGGGCAGTGAATCAGAGATGACCTGTCTGTCTCGTCGAAACCAATATAGACCTCATGCATTGAAAACTGATTGGGCTAATAATGTGTGTGGACCTTTGATGACGTGTCAAAATCACCTTGATTCAGTATCCAGTGCCTTTCATACTGGCAGTTAAGAGTTCCTTAACGGTTCCTAACTGCACACAAAACACAGGGAGCATCTGGAGAGAGGAAAAATATGTCTCCTTCTATTATAATTAGAGTATGCTGTCCTCCTGCATTACTCAAGAATTGGTGTACATACAACATCTTCACCCCACAAGTTAAGAACTGGCACCTTGTCCAGTATCTAGTTGTCACAGAGTACCCTGCTTGCCTCACCCGAATTGCATCCTCACATCTCATCAGGCTGTGTTTGATAGCTTTTATCCCGTCAGATAGGTACTGCCACCAAAGTAGACCTGTTCCTTCAGGCACTTCATGCTCACTTGCTGTTTGGGACTGGAATTGCATCATTCATCACACATACCGACAGTTAGAGGGAGACCCGTGTACAGATAGACCCTTCATGGCCAACTAAGAGGGATGCATGTGAATCACACATTTAGAGGTCAGGGCCAGTGACTTCATAGAGGAGACCTGGTCACAAGAGGAGACAGTGATTGGCTACGGTGCTGAATGTAGGGGAGTGGGCATGTACAAGTCAGACAGAATGGGACACTGGGACCTGGACGACATTGAGCACGATACTGTGATGGTCAATATGAGAAGTCAAGTGACGGTCACTTTAAACTATGGAAAACAAGGAATAACAAAATCGCAACGTTTATAATAACAAAGCAGAGGGTGAAAGGAGCGGTTTCCATTTGAGGACTGGAATTAAATTAAAAAATAAATAATAAAAAATGGAAGTTAAGAACAAGTAATGAATATTGAATGTACAGGAGGGAGAGGGCAGCATTCAAACAGCACTTATTTATGAGCATCTCAGTCAGGGATCAAGTGGCTGGCAGGAGGAAACGACACTTGGATTGGTCGTCCTCTAAAATGCTGAATTCTAAATCAACCCCAAGCCCCTACCCCCTAGATACTCATGGAGCTACTCGATGTGAGAGGATTGGATCGATAAGCAGGAATAGCCCCATCCTTGCCTTTTGATTGGCTGGGTGGACATTTTTGCCGTATTTTTGCCACCTATCCAGTCCTCTCAGAGCAACAAAAGTGCCTGGGAGATTTATTTAACCTTTATTTATACTGGGAAAGACACACTGAGACTGGTGCACGCTGTCCACAATATTTACACAATAACAAAACAACACATGAAAAACACAACACAGTTAAATACAGAAATCAATACGTTGTCATCATCATGAAACCACAGTATATTAGGAGAAACAAACCAAGGAGGCCCTCAATTAACAACCTAAATTGCCCAGGCGGCACCAGAACATCCAACTGAAATGTTTCCTGTAGTTTGGTAGGGGCTTGGGGTTGATTACGGGCTCAGCACCACACGATTTAACCCCTTGCTGGATGTGGCCCTTGAGAAGGCTGCGACTTCTCCCTGAAGCACAAAGTCCTATCACACCCTTGATCATTCTTAGTTGTTTTCTGGACATGTCTGTATCATAGACCAACCTTGTGTGGTCATAGTTACTTACTTATTTGGGGGACAATAAAAGATACATGCTTATTTGGTTTTCAGTGTCGTTTGTTCTCATTTTGTACATCCAAACATGGAAAGGTCTGGTTGAACTTTAATATCATTTTTACATTTTTTACATTTAGCAGACACTTTTATCCAAAGCGACTTACAACAAGTACATTTGTCTAAAGTAAGTGAATCATCTATACATCAGTCATCATAAGCAAAAATATATGGTAGGACCAGGTGCCATTGGCAATCACAATGCTAGAAGAAGGAAGGATTACTTAAAACAAAAAAAAGTTTTATTAACAGTAGAGGAACTGTACAGAGGGGTAGTGGGGGGTGAAGAGGTGATATCATCATGAATTCAATGTACTGGACAGGGTTATTATTTATACATATTTATATGATTATGTAATTTGTATTAGCCTAATTATGATAGCAAACATTATTGTGATTTAGCACAAATGCACTTCTATGTATTTTTATGTTTGTATTTGTCCTTTATTTATTCATGGGAGTCCCTTTGAGACCAAGGTCTTTTTTCAAGGGAGCCCTGATTACAAAACATAGACACATCACTATGATTTGCATCAAGATTTTAAAAGGACACGATTTACACAGGCAATAAAAATGTTTACAGACAACAATCAATTACAACCATATATCCACTGAGGAATCCTTAATCAAGTTCCTAAAACTGCCTAATGCTACTAAAACAGCAAGTCTTAGAGTATCCTGCAGGTCATTCCAACACCCGAGGAGCACAATGACCAAAGGCAGTTCTATCCAGCTCAGAGGAGACATGTGGGACCTTGAGGACTAACCAAGCTGTGTTTCAGGGGTTTCCACCACTACTACATAGAGAATCCCGGTGATAACTGGTTGTGGGTTTGATTCCCGCTGGGACCACATATACTGAAATGTACGCACTCACTGCAATGTAAGTCGCTTTGGATAAAAGCGTCAGCAAAATGGCAGATATAAACAGATGAAATGTTGCTTTCCCGGTTATAACAATGCATCTGTTCTGAATGACTTCCAGTCCACAGCAGAGTCAGTGTGTCTAGCTTTGGCCCAGGCAGTATTGCTTGTATGGACAATAATATCTGCCATTTAGCTGACGCTTTTATCCAAAGCGACTTACATTGCAGTGAGTGCGTACATTTTTCAGTCAATATGGTCCCAGCGGGAACCGTAGTCTCTGACAGTTCATTAGTAAACCATGGATTATGTCTATCCTTTATCCTTGTTTTTTTTAGTGTTCCTCACTTGTTTGTCATATTCGGTTCTACTTACACAAACTTACAGTTGGTACCAATTTGCATTTGGCAAAGAGGATGAGAAAATGGAAAAATAAACAAATTTGACTTGGTTGATCTTCCATCCTTTGTTCAGATAAAACCACATGATGATGACACACTGATGTTGAAGAGAATTCAATGAAACAGAATGTTGTGTTTCTGTTGTCCACAGCACTCCAGTGTGAAGTGATGAGAGGGTACCCAGGTGCTCGCTGTATGGTGTATGTTGTATGTCCTTTATGGTGTATGTTGTATGTACTGTATGGTGTATGTTGTATGTACTGTATGGTGTATGTTGTATGTACTGTATGGTGTATGTTGTATGTCCTTTATGGTGTATGTTGTATTTACTGTATGGTGTATGTTGTATGTACAGTATGGTGTATGTTGTATTTACTGTATGGTGTATGTTGTATGTCCTTTATGGTGTATGTTGTATGTACAGTATGGTGTATGTTGTATGTACTGTATGGTGTATGTTGTATGTACAGTATGGTGTATGTTGTATTTACTGTATGGTGTATGTTGTATGTCCTGTATGTTGTATGTACTGTGTGGTGTCCTTTGTCCTTAGTTTTTTAACAGGAGCATGTTTGTCTGCAACAGAGTTAAAGGCAGTGGAAAAATAGGCAAGGGCTAATTCAGGGTCAGGTATGTGGGACACATTTTCTAAATCACACAGATACATATCATGCAAAAAACTTTGGTCATTGAAGTTTCTAAAATTCCTCATAGAGATACCTGGGTTTATGTTTAGGAATCCTAGTGTCTCTGACACAGGCAATAGGGCAATGATTACTGATATCATTTTCAAAAACACAGCTGGATATGTATATCATAATGCAAGGTATTCAAACCGTTTGGCTACAGTTGTGGAACTTAAAACCGCTGCGGTAAAACAGTTTTTCATTTGTTTGATGTTATTTGAGCCCTCATGGACTATGATGGCCTCTGGCCTCTGCCAATGGTGGAGAATGGATGGAAGCCATTCAGTGATATCCTTTACCCGTGCCCCTGACTAGCACATGGTTTCTGCTCCGGGACCCCGACGTTCCTCACCATCGAGCTGCCGATGATGGCTGGTGGAAGTTGAGTGGCCGCAGAAGTCTGACTACTTCTGTGCCTCCTCAAGGACCAGTCAGAGGTGGGGGGAACCACTGGCAGTGGAGCCGTTGAGGAGACCCCCCGCACTGGAACCCCAGACTCCAGGGAAGGCTCCGGGGCACCGTCAGGAGCTGAGGACGCTGCCGGGGCCTAGACCCTCGAGATGCCCGGGGAGGACGAGCCAGAAATGGATGGAGCCAGGATGTCAGGGTCCAGCAGGGCGAAACCATTGGCCAACTCCACCAGGTCGTCTTTACTGGGGCAGAACTTGGGAAGCGTCACCCGTTTGTCCTTAACTCCTGGTCACTTGGGACCACAGATTCGGGGGGGCGGGCAAGTCAAGGAAAGGTACCCAGGCTAAACAGCTCCCCTTCCCCAAGGGCCGAACTCTTTGAGGTCTGCTGTATTAGCTGGTCCTGGAGAACAGTAATAAAATCGTCTCTATCTCCCATCACCTCTGTGAGGTGGAGGATATCAGCCTGCGGTTCAATAAGGCGATTACATCCATCACACACAAAAGAGTCATCCGAGAGCAACCCAGTGTGTCCTTTCACTGTCAACAGAAACATCACATCAACAGACACATTCCATACTTCAAGGAATCCAAGTTACTTTGGTAACAGTACTGTAGCGATCTTACTAAGACAGTTATAATAAGAGCATGTCCGAACGCAGATATAGTTCTAAAGATAATCATTTATTGACAACGAACACAGGCTACTGTATGGCCTTTGCACACGCCAACACATGCTACTGTATGACCTTAGCACACGCCAACACATGCTACTGTATGACCCGAGCACACGCCAACACATGCTACTGTATGACCTGAGCACACCAACACATGCTACTGTATGACCTTAGCACATGCCAACACATGCTACCGTATGACCTTAGCACACGCCAACAAAAGGCTGCTCTTTCTTGGGAGAAACAGACTTGGATCCCTCATTCTTGTCAGGTTGGAAAGACAGATAACAACACAATGCATTCTCATATCACCCAACACTTAGTCCCGCCCCCTGCTGCCCAGCCAACCACAACTATTACCAAACGAACTTGGATTCCTTGAAGTGTGATGTTTCTGTTGACAGTGAAAGGACACACTGGGTTGCTCTCGGATGACCCTTTTGTGTGTGTTGGATGTTGTTTATTATTGAACTGCAGGCTGATATCCTCCAGTTGAGGTGATTACAGCACTGTTCATTACACACAACTGATGGCCAACATCAAATACACTGGGCATCCGTGTGGTTGGCAGACAGAAGGTGAGTGACAGCTGACACTTATACTGGAACACAATTGGTATACTGAACCAGGAACACAACTGGTATACTGAACCAGGAACACAACTGGTATACTGAACCAGGAACACAATTGGTATACTGAACCAGGAACACAACTGGTATACTGAACCAAGAACACAACTGGTATACTGAACCAAGAACACAACTGGTATACTGAACCAGGAACACAATTGACAACAATTGTTAACGGGCAGGGTGGGGTGGGGGTCGCTACACTGCCTCCTCACTTCTCCACACTACCTCACCCACGAGGGAACAGATCAAGTCTAACACACAGTCTTTAAAGCGCCCAAGGGCTGGTTTGCCTTGTTCTTCATATGTGAAAGGGTCTCATTTCTCCAGAATACTGAATAATAGAATAAAGAATCCAAGCACTATGTTTACAGTCTCTAGTTTTGGAACTGAAAACAAATTGGAATACAGTTGTGTGTTGTTTTCGCTAATTTGCACAGGCGTCATACTTTTCCCAGAAGTTTCCCTCAAAAACTGGAGACGGTAAACAAAGTTCTTGGATTCTCTTTTATTTCGTATTTTGGAGAAATTAAAGTAGGATGAACAGTGTTGTAATCACCTCAACTTCAAAACAATTGTACAGTAAATAAGTTGACTGAAAAGTGTAGTGCTTATTTGACTTATTATCAGTCTTGCTTTTTACGGCTTTGCGTTTATTTGAAGCCAGTCCACGGTTTTGATGTAGGCTGAAAAATTGCGGGAGCTTGGAGTACTTATTTGATTATTAAAGATTTGACATGGAGTCAAATCTTTAATCTACATGCCTATTATTTGAGAACAGTCAATTGGCCAAAAGGTGCGATGATGTGACGTTTTTAATGATACCAACCTATCACTAGCCGCATCATCACATTATGAATCGGTGTCACCTCGAAACAGGTTTCGTCAAATCTGGCCAATCAGTCAAATTTTTTAAATTCCGCATCTGTATGGTAAGACGCATCATTCACCCAGGTTTCGTCAAAATTATCTCAGTGGTGTCTGAGATAAAGCGTGTGACATACGAACGGACAGAGACCGATCCATAGTCCCCTCCCGATGTCATCATCGTGGGGGACCTCCTTGAGCAAGCAGCGACCAGCCTTGTGTGACGTCATTTGGTAGTGGGAGGGACATTGATGTAAACAAAAACAGTCGCAACCATGCAGAATTTGACAGATGGTTGATATGCCAGGTATCAAATTCATTTTTTACGTAGTTCTAAAACAAGGTTATAGTTTGTCATCTGAAGTCTTACATTGATGATGTTGATGGTGAACTTTCATCGAATATTTTTTTTTTAATAACCACACGGGTTTTCCTCTGCACTCTGCAGACACTGCTGCAGTATTTTTTCAAAACGATGACATCAACTCTTATGCCATTGAAATACAAATCAAACAAACGCCATGGTGTCTCCGGGAAAGGGTAATGGAATAGCCAGTCAAGACAAAGCCGCTCACAACACTATACAAAAATAATCTGGTGTAGATGGCAAATATAGGGGTTTCATATTCTTTTGACATTCGAGACGGCTGATCGCCAGATGCTTTTAATGATAGACGTAGTATCTCATAGGCCAGAAAGAGGAATACACAAAAAAGAACCAATCAGCTTGCCCGGCAAATCCAGGTGGTAATTTCTTTTTGGCTTTTCCAGCTTCGCCCTGCACACCGCCATTGTAAAACCGACGGTATATAGGCGGTTGGAATGGGGATTAAATGATTTAAACCCCCAAATAGACTGTAGAGGGACGGGGGGTGGGGGGGTTGTTATTACATTGGATGGGACTCGAAGTTCCGTATGAACGGAGCACAGAAGCGTAAATATGCGCCTTCTAACTAAATAAAGTACCCTGACTTCGGGATAAACGGTGTGAAATAGGAGTGGATTTCGGGAAGCCAGAGCGACAAAACGGGGTAAGACTGGTTTGTTTTGATGGCGCCAGGAGTGTAAACACAGGAAAAGGTAAGGCCACGGTTGAAAATGTTATTAGGTTACTATATTTTCTTGCATTTAATCGTATTGACATAATTAGAATGTCAGTCGCTTCGTTAGTTTACCCATTTGTGTTTATAAAGGTACTTTAGCTGGCTATGTTCGACTCGACTTGTCGACTGTGATCCATTATTAATATCATATAAACGCAAGGCTAACGTTAGCTAGCTAGTAATTCATATTACATCACATTGCCTAGTTAATGTTTTCTGTATTGTGATTGACTGTTTGACATGTCAAAACAAATATGCATTGCATGCAAGCGTACTAACTGTTACCAATAAAGTGTGTCATAGAAAGCTACTGCTACTTGTTTAGCTAGCATGCTAGCCTACTTTGCTCTGAGTAGTTCACCTTGTCAAAGAAAGGAGATTTATTTTTTTGCAGTTTTGGTCTTGTTTGCTAGTTCGGCAGTGCTGGAGAGATGACGGTGGCGAGCTACCTAAAAGTTGACTAGGAAATGAGCGAAGTAACTGGCACAACAAAACTGTTGAGGAATCTTGTCTTTCAAGAATGTGCTCTATTTCGCAGGGCATGTTGACAAACACCTGCTCTGTACTCGTGGTTCGTGTTGTCTACTCTAATCACCTCTAGGCACCAGCCAGGTGCTTACTATATCACAATTATATTATAGCTGCCCTCCTGTGACTGTGTCTAGGCCTACAACGTTGGCCCACTCTTCTTTCAGACCCAATAAATTGGACGCTAACTGAACCTTTGTAATACTAATACCACTGGTCTCTATTTATTCAATATGAATACTAGTTAGGATATAATTTGATGTAAAGTATGGGAACTTTGTGGCATGGAATGATAAATTAGTGCAGAAAGTTGTTTGATAATTTGTAGCAAGGGCTGTGGAGTTCGATACTCCAGCTAGTAGATCAGATTGTATAGAGATTTGTGTGATGTATCATTTTGCCCAGTTAGATTATTGCCACATATCAGTCTATAGTCAATTTCTATTGGGGTGTTTTAAATTGTAGGGCTAGAAGGTTGTATCAGGTTGAAAGCCTATGACTTGCAACAAGTCTCAGAGAAAGTAGTCTGTCTAATGGTCTCTGCTTAATGGATTTACCCTATTAGGCAGCAGATATATAGGCTACTTGTCAGAACTTGTTATCAGCTCAAACATTAATCGGTGCACATTAAATGCTCTTGGCTCGCAATTTAGCAAGAAAGCAAGGCCAAGCTGATCGGGTAAAATGACTCCATAAACACACATCTAGTAGCCTTGTTATTCATCCCAACCCAATCCTGGAACCTTCTATAGACTTAATTTGTCATGTAATCGAACCTAACGTTGCCTGAGCATTGTAACACACTTTGCGTTCTTACTTTTGATACTTTCTACAAAAAAACTGGCTTCTCCCATTCAGCCACGACACCAAACTGTACGTTTGTCCATGTCTGACCTCTTTGCTCTTTGTATGTTTGGTGCCTGCATTGTACAGTACAATACACCATCTGAGTATGTCCTGTTTTTCTGTTGTCATCCTAGCTCCCCGCTTGCCTGTGTGACCTCCCTGAGTGGAGCTGCTGAGCTGAGCCTCCCCCAGCGGTGGAGCTGCTGAGCTGAGCCTCCCCCGGCGGTGAAGTGAGGATGACAGAGCTGGATGCCAAGTGGGCCTGTGAGTACTGCACCTTCGAGAACTGGCCCTCTGCTATTAAGTGCACCATGTGCCGCGCCCAGAGACCCAGCGGGGGAGCCATCATCACAGAGGAGCCCTTCAGGAGCAGCCCTGCCCTGGACGCCAGCCGCCATCAGTGGGACTCTCCAAGCCAGAGCCACAGCAACAGCCCGCCCCAGGGAGGCTCCAGCCTCCTTATCTGCCCGGACTCCAGCGCCCGGCCCCGTGTCCGCATCGCGGACGCCCCCGAGACCCCCAGCAAGTGGTCCTGCCACATGTGCACCTACCTAAACTGGCCCCGCGCCATCCGCTGCACCCAGTGCCTGTGTCAGCGGCAGCACGGGCAGCACCACCACCACCAGGGGCAGCAGCCACGCAGCAGCCCCACCGAGTCCCCCCAAACCTCGGGCTCGGGTTTCCGGCCCGCTCCCCCCTCCAACCCCACGGACCCCTGCGAGGAGTACAATGACCGCAACCGGCTCATCACCCGCGCCCAGCACTGGTCCTGCACCGTCTGCACTTATGCTAATTGGTCCAAGGCACGGAAGTGTGTGGTGTGTGACCACCCCACGCCTGACAGCCAGGCTGAGCCCATTGAACTGGCCTCCGAGCCAGAGAGCCATCCGCCCTCCGTGGTCATAGAGCAGAACAGGGACAACAGGAGGGGGGTTGGGAGCGTGGGTGTAGGAGGTCTTGGGGTCGGGGGGGGTGGGATTGGAGGGTGCAGCAGCAGCCAGAGGAGGTCCCCGCCAACCACCAAACGGGAGGCAGAGGTTAAAATGGACTTCCAGAGGATCGAGCTGGCATCGGGAGCAGTCGGGAGCAGAGAGGAGCAGGAGGTGGACTTTAAAAAGCTGAAACAGATTAAGAACAGGATGAGAAGGACTGACTGGTTGTTTCTAAATGCCTGTGCAGGTGAGTGCGAGAGTGGATGCTGGGAAATTAAATCGGTTCAATCTATTTCCCTGCATCGCCTGTTGTGGAGATCCTCATTGGTAATCACCCACCTGTACAGAATGATGATATGATTATTCTGTGAAATAGGAGCGGTTTTGTGGATGGATGATGTTGCCCTGTCCCCTCTTTTTTAGCAGCAATTTGATGCGATACACCTAATGATTGTTAGCTTTGCACTGCTACCGATGTGCAATTTCACGCAACTAGTAAAAAACCTGCCCCGCTCAGGCTACGAGGCAAGCGTCCGCCTACGACTGTGCAAACTTGAGTTGGTGGATCCGGAGTGGGTGGATAGATGGAGCGGGTGGATAGATGGAGCGGGTGGATAGATGGAGCGGCAGGGAGACTGCTGGCTAGAGATTCTGGCTGCAGGTTCACTAGCTAGCGTGTTCAACCCCCCTTCCCACTCCTCCCTCTTGCTGACTTCTTCACACTGACTGATTCTTGTGTGTTAGTCTGAACAGTGTGTACAAGACAGCAAGCACGGCTATTTCTGTCCAAGCACAGTCTAGCCCGAGCAGTCAAAGAGCAAGTGGGGACTCTCCCCTACAGCAAAGGTTAATCCGCTTAGCCGGTCAGAGAAATGTCCCTGTTTGAGGCCATCCCTAAACAGTGAGTACAAGTGGGGTTCCACTCTCCTCAGGAGTAGTCTAGCCTGGGTAACTTCTCAGAGAGGCTTTCCTTTAGCATAGTGTAGCCTCACTATTGTTTGTAAGTAGACTGGCACTTGATTTCCCTTGTATGTTTGGACCTATATGCAAAGAACTCCTCTCTTGCCAGGGAGGGTTTCCCTGACACACACACACACACACACACACACACACACACACACACACACACACACACACACACACACACACACACTGCTGCCTCTCTGTCCCAGCCAGGGGCTAGTAAACTGTGGACCCAGCACCCAGGCAGCCAAGAAGCCATTAAAAATAACTGACTGGTGCAGCACAAGTCAAAAATAACCAGGGGTTTACATCGAAGCTGACCTTCGGCTTGCAGTTCGCATGACTGACGCCCTGTTATCTACGCTAAACTGGATATATGTTACATGCTACATGTTATTTGTGTACATGTTTACTTGTTTAAACAAGCATCTCTCTTGGACCCAATGTCCTTATGAATCACACAGGCTGATGATGTATAGCATTCAAGATTCTACACAGATCACAGAACGGTTTGAAAACTTGTCATATTTTATGTCGGAATTGTAAATGAAGTGTAAAGATTTAAAATAATGTGTTAAAAGTATAAGGATGTCATAATTTATGAGAGATTTATTGAGTGAAGTACCATGCACAAATGATCCATATAGACATTTACATTTATGGCATTTAGCAGATGCCTTTATCCAAAGCGACTTACAACAAATACATTTGTTTAAGTAAGTGAATCATCTATCCATCAGTCATCATAAGAAACGGTAATCAATGCTCGGACCAGGGGCCATTGGCAGTCACAATGCTAGAAGAAGCTAGAATTATTATTATTATATATATATATTTTTTTTTTGAGGAGATAAACTTGTACAGGGGGGTAGTGGGGATGAAGAGGCCTTTAGGAGGGACCGTTAAGATGTAGCCTGAAGAGATGGGTCTTCAATCTTCAATCTACAGCGGAAGATATCCACCATGAGCTGTTTGAGTCCTGTTGCTATGAGCCATTCCAGGCCTGCAGTCACCTCTTATTCCTCTGGAGAAGGGAACTGAGGAACAGTGTCTGCTGATCCACACGATTCCCCTTTAGTTTGTCACTTTGGGCACACTGCCATGACTGAGGGATTTCTCGCTTGGTTTGCTGACATCTTGACACAGAGTTACAGGTTTATTGGCTTAGTTTCTCACCTGTTGGAGAGCTCATCATTCTCTGATCACAGCCTGTTGCGCTCCCTGCCTGCGCCTCCAGAGGCTCGCCCTGACAAACAGTCTCGCTCTGTGTGCCTCTGTTCCCTTACCTCTATTATGTGTGTTACAGCTGAGAGATTGAGTGAATGATGTAGGGCCCCGAGCAAGCAACTAATCCTGGGCAGAGCAAGAAATACCTAACAACTCGGAATACTCTACAGTATTTTATATTATACCTTGGGGTACAAGGTACAATGTTGTTGCTGGGACTCGATTTTTCAAACATATGCCGAATAAAAATCCTTGATGGCAAAGTTTAACAGACCATACAACTCCCTGCCAGGGACTGCTAACAATTAAACCACTAAAACACATTTACTTGAAGCAAGCCCACTAATCATAACAATAAGTGGAAATAAGTCATTGGAATATCAAGAGCTGGACTTGCTGATGCAAGCCCACTAATAATGTAAGTTTTGTAAAAACCTACAAAACACAAGAAACATGAATCTGCCTTTGAAACATCATTTAATGTGATTACGGGGCTCCAGACTAAGCTTGTGCCACCAACTTTTCCATTCGGAGGCACCAGCACGTGATTTGGTCGTACCAAAATGTTGTCCCGCAAAATAAGAAATTAGTAGGCTATCATCTTCAAAATGTACTTGCCATTGCATTTAGAGACAACTTGTGCTATGTGTGTGAAAACAATTCCTCTTCTCATTACAATGGTATTACTATTTGTTTATTATTCAAACACATACAGAAACGCAATACATGCTACATAGCCAATTCTTTGAGCATACAAAAATAAGAGTGGTCGATCTGTAGTTTTTTTCTTTACAAACATCAATGTAACAAATCATTTATCGGCAGATAGCAGTTGTTTTTGTGGAGGCCTGTGGCATTCACTTCAGCAAGCGAAAACTATCAGAATAGCTTTGCAATAGTGGTGATTCTAGACATGACTTGTCATGGGAAATTTAAACAATTTTTAAACAGTTAGGCCTAGTAAACAGTTGTATAATTGTACACATAGTGTCACTCACAGGCTATTAGGTTGCTATCAGAACAAAATGACAACGAAAGAGCTGAATGAATGTCAGACATGTTGCGTTATAAACACGTTATGAAGGCTAATAACTCTTGCAGTTTGCCCCGGGTGTGACCAACAGTTGTATTTACTTGCACAGCAAAGTCAAATGGTTGCACTCTGGAGCCCTGCTGATTTTTAAATGGAGGACATTTGTGGTTTTCAATGTCTCTTTCTTCATTGTACCAAACGAAAATAGGCTACACTTTGACACTAACCCAGATTTTGGAAAAAAAAACAATATACAAGTAGCCGTACTGTGTCATGTGCAGACACACACAGAGACACCCAGTCTGCTCCTGGTTTGCCTCAGAGATAGTCTCTGCAAAATGAGAGCGTCGTTTATTGTCTGCAACAAGAGCTTCGAGGTGACACCGATTCGTGTTGTGACAGTGCAGCTAAATGATCGGTTGTTACCATTAAACAAACTTTAAAAAAAATAAATAAAATAATAATCCTTCTTCTAGCGTTGTGACTGCCTTCTTCTAGCATTGTGGTCTGAGCATTGATTACTTTATCTTATGATGACTAATGGATAGTTGATTCACTTTACCTAAACAACATGTATTTGTTGTAGGTCGCTTTGGACAAAGGCGTCTGCTAAATACCATAAATGTAAATGTAACGTCATAATAGGGTGTAAAGAGGAGAGAGAATCAAACTGCACCTTTTGGCCAATTGACTGTCTTCAAATAATACTTCTCAAATCCTTGAAAATGAAATCAAATAATCATACAAACAGTAACTTTTCTGTAGAATGCCTTCAAATAAACACAAAGCTATGAGAAGCAAGACTGATAATGAGTTAATATATCTGCCATTTAGCTGATGGTTTTATCCAAAGCGACTTACATTGCAGTAGGTGCATACATTTTTCAGTATATATGGTCCCAGCGGGAATTGAACCCACAACCTAAGCACTGTTAGCAACATGCTCTACCAACTGAGCCACAGAGGACCACAATTAAATAAGCACGACATGGTCCGGTATCTTTGTCTGGCTACGAATGAATGTAGTTGTAGGAGTGCAGTCTATTGCAGTAGGCCTAACCAATTTGGGAATAATATTTTGTGAGGGTCTCAACTGACAGTTGTCTTATATCAATATGGTGGTCTCATTAATACGGTCGTCTCTCATTAATGCACAAAAGATACGTTTGAATAATTGTCACCAATTCACACAAGCGGCGGAACATCATTTGTCACTAATGCCTCATTTTGTCATCCATCCACCCCCCCATCCCTCATCCCCACACCTCCACCCCCCCATCCCTCATCCCCACACCTCCACCCCCCCATCCCTCATCCCCACACCTCTCCCCTATTCTGAAGTGTCCTAATCTTATTTCACTGGGTGTCACAGGTTGCTACTGTTGTGGAGACACTCTGTGAAATGGTGCTACTGTTGTCAGTTGGAAACCTGTCAAAACAATTGGGGGCTCCAGTGTCGCGTTGGCCTATATCCACCGTGTCAGGCAGATAGCGTTGCTGACGGTTCGTCTGGCCCCTCTGTAGTCCTGAAGGATCTGGGCTCTCTGCTGCACTGCAGGGATCAGTCGGAGTCTACACTCGGAGCATAGGCAGATGCCCAGCCTTTCAGTTCATTCAATTGATTTGCGTTCTTGTGAAGGGGAAATTCAGTCGAAATTGGTTTCCTCATAAAAGCGTCCTCTGGCTCTCGATCAAATGGACACTTGCAGCCAGAGGCAGGACGGGAGAAAGAACAGAGGAGTGAGCACATTGCAGAAAAGAAGCAAATTACAGCTCGCCCCTCACATGAGAGGAAGACCTATTCTTCCTGAAAGTTAGAATACATAAATTAGAACCACTGGGACTTTCAGGGCAGGCGTAACTTGAGCGAAAATTCAGTTTCTCCATAAAATCAGACGCACCGTGATTTATTGATGGATAATGCTAGGGTGATTCACTGGCTTCCAAATGTGAATCATATTAGAATTATTTGCGTTTGGGGCGCTCAATGGCGCAAGATGTCAATCTCTACTAGCCCTAAAACATATATTTAAAAAAGAAAAAATAATTATTTGCATTTAGCTCCTGATAGGTATTTTCTGCATGTAATCTAATTCATGTTTTTCTCGCATGTAGGCTAAAAAAGGACATTTACATTCTACATTTATGGCATTTAGCAGACGCCTTCACCCAAAGCGACTTACAACAAATACATGTGTTTAAATAATTGAATTGTCTATCCATCAGTCATCATAAGATAAAATAATCAATGCTCGGACCAGGGGCGAAAGACAGTCACAATGCTAGAAGAAGACAAGGACAAGTTTACTACCTAACTTTCAGTTCATTCAGTTCATTTACTTTATTGAAGTAAGTGCTGTGGCCATTGGAGTGTTTTTTTAAGGGTGCGTGAGTGAGTGCAGCAGTAATGGACAGTTGTGTAAAGTGGCTATCATGGTGTTCTCCTACTCCCTCTCATCCTACACACTCCTTCACTTTCCTCCTTCACGTTTCTGCTTTTTACTGCCACTGACAGACACAGACGCACACACAGACACAGATACAGACACTGGCACACACACAGATACAGACACTGGCACACACAGACACTGACACACACACACACACACACACACACACACACTGAGACACAGATACAGACACTGACACACACACACACACACACACACACACACACACAGTCACTCACTCACTCACACTCTGATTATGTTGCTAAGCAATGTGTGTGGCCCTGTGAATGTAGAACAATAGCTAACCAGGGAGTAATGTTGTGTAATGTACGAGAGAGAGCTGCATGGATATTCCAGACATGGTAACAGAACTGAGGGGAAGCTGGTTGTAGCCGTCTGACAGTTCTTGACCTTCTCGGCCTTTGTCTTCCCCGCAGATTAGGAGGCTACATGCTTTTATCTGTGTTTTCATAATGTGTTGTTTCAGCACTAGTAGAAGAAGTGAAGTTTCCCCAGTAAACATAAGTATGATGCCAATGATTTTGACCAGGCATGGAAATGACGAGGACAGTAAACTCAAAGCTCTAGAATGAACAGCCATTCCGGTCGAACAAACGGAATTCGACCAAATCAGCATTTAGATTGAATGCAATATACAGTAGGCCTACTGTATGTAGGAGGCCTCTGGGTGCGTGTGTGTCTGTGTGCGTGTCTGTGTATGTCTGTGCGTGTGCGTGTGCGTGTGTGTCTGTGTCTGTGAGTATGCGCGGCTTGTCTCTGCATGCGTCCACATGCTCGTTATACTCTCTCTCTCCCTGCAGGTGTGATGGAGGGGGACCTGGCTGCTGTGGAGGCCTACAAGTCCTCAGGGGGGGACATCGCCAGGCAGCTGACAGAAGACGAGGTGCGTCTCCTCAACCGGCCCTCGGCCTTCGACGAGGGCTTCACCCTGGTGCACCTGGCCATCCGCTTCCAGAGGCAGGACATGCTGGCAGTACTCCTCACTGAGGTCAGAGTTCAATCTGAACACTTGCTCCACCTCAGGAGCTTGTTTAGGGAGGACGCAGTGATGAGCTGGGGCGTGGCACAAGCCTGTTAACGCTGCGGTCTCCGGACTCGTAAGAAGTCCTGCTTCGCCAGGCCACGCTCCTCCCTGTCCTCTTGATTTATTTACATTCATGGCATTCATTATCAGTCTTGCTTCTCATAGCTTTGTGTTTATTTGAAGGCATTCTACGGAAAAGTTTCTGTTTGTATGATTATTTGATTCATTTTCAAGGATTTGATAAGTATTATTTGAAGACAGTCAATTGGCCAAAAGGTGCAGTTTGATTCTCTCTCCTCTTTACACCCTATTATGACGTTACATTTACATTTATGGTATTTAGCAGACGCCTTTGTCCAAAGCGACTTACTTAAACAAATGTATTTGTTGTAAGTGAGTCATCTGTCCATCAGTCATCATAAGATAAAGTAATCAATGCTCAGACCGGGGGCCATAGGCAGTCACAATGCTAGAAGAAGGCAGTCACAATGCTAGAAGAAGGATTTTTAAATTTATTTTATTAACAGGAGAGAAACTTGTACAGGGAGGTAGTGGGGGTGAAGAGGTCTTTAGGGTTAGGGTTAGTACAGGGAGGTAGTGGGGTGAAGAGGTCTTTAGGGTTAGGGTTAGTACAGGGAGGTAGTGGGGTGAAGAGGTCTTTAGGGTTAGGGTTAGTACAGGGAGGTAGTGGGGTGAAGAGGTCTTTAGGGTTAGTACAGGGAGGGTAGTGGGGTGAAGAGGTCTTTAGGGTTGGGGTTAGTACAGGAGGGTAGTGGGGGTGAAGAGGTCTTTAGGGTTGGGGTTAGTACAGGGAGGTAGTGGGGGTGAAGAGGTCTTTAGGGTTGGGGTTAGTACAGGAGGGTAGTGGGGGTGAAGAGGTCTTTAGGGTTAGGGTTAGTACAGGGAGGTAGTGGGGGTGAAGAGGTCTCTAGGGTTGGGGTTAGTACAGGGGGGTAGTGGGGGTGAAGAGGTCTTTAGGGTTAGGGTTAGTACAGGGGGGTAGTGGGGGTGAAGAGGTCTCTAGGGTTGGGGTTAGGGTTAGTACAGGGAGGTAGTGGGGGTGAAGAGGTCTCTAGGGTTGGGGTTAGTACAGGGGGGTAGTGGGGGTGAAGAGGTCTCTAGGGTTGGGGTTAGGGTTAGTACAGGGGGGTAGTGGGGGTGAAGAGGTCTCTAGGGTTGGGGTTAGGGTTAGTACAGGGAGGGTAGTGGGGTGAAGAGGTCTTTAGGGTTGGGGTTAGTACAGGAGGGTAGTGGGGGTGAAGAGGTCTTTAGGGTTGGGGTTAGTACAGGGAGGTAGTGGGGGTGAAGAGGTCTTTAGGGTTGGGGTTAGTACAGGAGGGTAGTGGGGGTGAAGAGGTCTTTAGGGTTAGGGTTAGTACAGGGAGGTAGTGGGGGTGAAGAGGTCTCTAGGGTTGGGGTTAGTACAGGGGGGTAGTGGGGGTGAAGAGGTCTTTAGGGTTAGGGTTAGGGTTAGTACAGGGCGGTAGTGGGGGTGAAGAGGTCTCTAGGGTTGGGGTTAGGGTTAGTACAGGGAGGTAGTCGGGGTGAAGAGGTCTCTAGGGTTGGGGTTAGTACAGGGGGGTAGTGGGGGTGAAGAGGTCTCTAGGGTTGGGGTTAGGGTTAGTACAGGGAGGGTAGTGGGGGTGAAGAGGTCTTTAGGAGCCGTAGATGTAAAATCGCTAAGACTCGATTTGTCACTCTGCTCTGCGGTTCAGCTCCAGGGATAGTTTCTGCACCCACTGTTATGTGTATATACACCCACTGTTGTGTGTGTATATACAGTGCCTATAGAAAGTCATCATACCCCTTTGAAATAGTTACTATATTTGTCGTACAGCCTGAAATCAAAACCCATTAAAAGAAACCTTTTTCCAGCTTTATGTACAAATTTAGCCATACATCAAACTAATGAAAAAAAAGGCGACAGTTATGAAAAATGAAAAACAAGAATAACAGGGTTGGAAAAGTCATCAGTCCCCTGATTTAATACTTTCAAGAGCCACCTTTTGCTGCAATTACAGCCATCAATCTGTTTGGATATGTCTCTACTAGCTTTGCACACCTAGATTGGAGAATATTTGCCCATTGTTCCTTGCAGAATTGTTCGAGTTCAGTCAAATTCTGTGGTGAGTGGCGATGGACTGCTCTCTTCAAGTACATCCACAGATTTTCGGATTTAAGTCAGGGCTCTGACTTGGCCACTCAAGGACATTCACCTTTCTATCCTTAAGCCACTGCGTTGTTCTTTTGGCGGTATGTTCAGGATCGTTGTCGTGTTGGAAGGTGAATGACCTGCCCATCTTCAGCTGTCTAGTAGAGGGACGCAGGTTGTCCTCAAGAATTTGGGTGTACTTGGCAGCATCCATTTTCCCTTCAATCCTGACCAATTGCCCAGTCCCCGCTGAAGAGAAACATCCCCACAACATAATGTTGCCACCACCATGCTTCACAGTAGGTATGGTGTGTTTTGGGTGGTGTGCTGTGTTTGGTTTTCGCCAAACATAGCGCTTGGAGTTCAGTCCAAAAAGTTCAATCTTAGTCTTGTCTGACCATAAAACATTTTTCCACATGGCAACAGAATCTTCCAGGTGTGTTTTTGCATAGCACAAACGAGACTGACTGTGGCACTTTTTCAGAAAAGGCTTCTTTTTTGCTACGCTGCCATACAGGCCAGCTTTGTGTAAAGCTTGTGAGATTGTTGTCACATGCACAGACAGAGCAGTCCCAGCCATAAAGACTTGTAAGTCCTTCAAAGTTGCCTTTGGCCTCTTGGTAGCTTCTCTGATCAATGTCCTCCTGGCTCGGTCATCCAGTTTGGACGGACGGCCTGATCAAGGCAAGGTGTTGGTGGTGCCATACGCCTTCCACTTCTTAATGATGCTCTGAACGGTACTCAGAGGGATAGCTAAAGCCTTCAAAATCTTTTTGTAGCCTTCACCTAACTTGTGCCTTCCTACAACTTTATCCCGGAGGCCTTTTGAAAGTATTTTTCCAACCATGGTGAATTCTTTGCAGAACCATGCACTTCTAGTAGTGGAATCCTCAAGAAACAGCTGGTTTTATTCTGAAGTAATCAAAACCACTACAATTGATGTCAGGTGGGGGGCAATTAGCCTGGTGTTTGATCTGGAAGTTGATTGGTTGCACCTGAGCAAGTTTATAATGGTATACTCTAAGGGGCTGATCACTTAACCAAACCAGGTATTTCACTAATTAATTTTTAATAATTGTCCAGAATTTTTTATTTTCACTTTGATGATGAGGGTTATAATGTGTACATACAGCTCAAAAAAGTTAGATTTGATTTATTTAAAATTCCGGGGTGTAATGTGACAAAAGGTAAAGATTTCACAGAGTATGATGACTTTCTATAGGCACTGTATACACCATTTAGCTGACGCTTTTATCCAAAGCGACTTACATTGCAGCGAGTGCATACATTTCAGTATATATGGTCCCAGCGGGAATCGAACCCACAACCTAAGCGTTGTTAGCACCATGCTCTACCAACTGAGCCACAGATTGGTATATGGGTGTTGGGCACATATAGAATGGGCTGCACACATCTGTATATAGTGTGTGCACACCTGGTGTTATCGAGATCACTGTCACCTGCTGTCATGGCAACGGTATGTTAGCACGGTGCATCGCTGAAATAAACAGCAAATAACCTTCCTGATGTCTCCTGATCATTGCATGCTACAACCAAATATCTAGGACATAATACCCACCATTTGTCTTTTATGTCAGTCTGTGGGTTGGGAGTCGTTGACTTCAAGAAGGGCCCATTATTGTTTATTTGTTTATAAAGTGGTTATTTTAAAACTTCCATTTTCTCTCACATCATTTGTTTTATGACAGACACGCTTTTCAGAGTACCGGGCCAGGTCCCAAGCTTGGCTAACCCTTAAAGTTTTACATGTTTCGTCTGAGCTGGATAAATCTGCCTTTAGCTCTTGTGCTCTGAATACCTGGAATAACATTAAAAACATAATCAAACTAGATTATCTTGTGAATCAGTTAGATGACAGATCCTTTCTCAAGGTCTTAAACCGAGTGTACATGTCTTGATTGATTATAGACAGATACTTTGTTGTATTTATTGTGTACATTTTGTGTATTGTTATTTAATGTAATGTATTTAATGTAAGTAGGTCTCCCCTGAAGAAAATTAGGGTTGTTAATGATTAATCGATGATCGATTAATTGTCGTTTAGAATTTGATTGATCAAGCAAAATTCGATCGATGCAAGCTTATCAAAATAAACAGTGACAGTGGACAACGTGTGGTCTCGTCTCAAACTGTATTCACTGCCCATCATGACCCACTTATCGCAGCAGAGATGTTCTCAGATTCTGATTCTGAATTCTGATTCTGATCATGGCTCTGTGATCTGTCCAATTGTTAGCCTACGTGTGTTGCCATGTTACGATGCAGTTGTCATAGAGAACATAAGTATTCACAAGTCTCTCTGTCTTAACTCACTCCTTAATATACCGATAGCAACTTGCGCTCTCATAGTCTAGATATCACACTGGTTAGGCTACTCCTAAAGTCTATATGCGATCACTTTGTGTAGTGGTGCGTGTTGATGTAGGCTCCTGCTAGATTGTAGTGCAGGTTTGAATGAGTTGGGATTGATATACTGACATATATGCAACGCTCTCATGATCAGAGCTGTTTATCGGGTCCAGGGGGGTGCACTCGGGATTTACCGGAGACCCGATCATTTCATGCTTTTCACTCGCACTAACCACTCTGTTATTGTCCCATCAACCGGAATGTGAATGTCAGTGTTGAGTAAAAATCAAATGACAGCACAAACCAGCACATTGTTAACAAATGGGTGGGGGGAGATGAAGGGGGAATTCAATGTCTCTGTGCTTGCTTGAGATCCATTTACAACAAGCTCAAATCGTTTCCCATTAACAAAAAAAAATAAAAAATTATCTCACCACTACACAGTCTTTTAGAGATACAATGCGAATGCAGTTCTTCATTTAACAAATTCTGTTAGTTCATAGAAGATTGTTAAACATTGATTGTACTGTAGCCAAAATGTTGCATATTTTAGAGAACTGTTATCAATTCCATTTTACACCAAGATAGTAGGCCTATCTGAACTCCTAATTGGTCAGTTATCACTGGCTGGTAGACTTTTATTTAATATCCCCCAAATATTAAATCATGTCGCCAGTTATGATATAAAGATGTGTTTTAGTGGGGGGGACCGGGCTTTCTTCACTGTAGCCTCCACTCACTTTGGGACACTCCCAAACCACATCAAATAATCCGGCACGCTCTCTTCCTTCAAACAATCCCTATGCAAAACGCTATACAAAATAAATGCACTATTATTATTATTACATTGTGTAAACGAGAGAAGGCTGCCCTTGCTGAAAATGTGAGCGTTCACATCCTTTTGTGATGGTTCAGTCAGGACACTTACGTTATTTAATGTAAATGTAAGTTTAATGGAATGGTAAACATTAGGTTTGGTGTAAATGGATGGCTCTGCTCTGATATAGCTCCATGCTTTAAATGAAACAACATTATATACAAATAATATACATAGTGGAGAGCCCATGAACTTCAACCCCCCCCCTGTAGGTATGTAACACAGAGCTAACATGCAGGTGGAAGCTGGGGCGGTGGTTGGGATGCCCATAAAGGTACTTACATAGCCCGTGTGAACAACTGCCCAGCTGTGGTGGAGTCTACATAACTCATCTCTTATAGCCCATGAACATGTGATATGATCTGCATCCCTGATGGCCAGTTGCCGTCCTCTTTTGAAGTATCTTGCCTGAACCTTTGGGAACTTTTAACAATTTTAACAACTGTAGGCTACTTTTTTTATCCAGTCTCAATCCCACTGAAACCCAACATCCTTACTCCTGTCTCGCATGAACATTCCGCGCTTATGCGCTTATTCATGTCAGACTGTGCTAAAACATTTCCCCCTGTTCCTCAGTGCTGAGAGAATGTGTGATGACAGTATGAGAGCAGATGGGACTTGGTCCCACTGCTTAGTCCTTGTTAAAATAAGATGATATTTAAACCATTTCCATCTCTGCAAATCATGAGCTGCTATAATAAACTTGATTTTGCCAATCTTATCGGATAAGGCAAACCGATTTTCTTTTCAAACATCCTTCACAGCTCGTCACCACCTTGTGGTGGCTTTCGGCAGCACTTTACACCGTGTGGCTGCTGCAGCAGTGGCATAGAGGTACAGCCCTCTGCTCGTATTAAACACTGGCCCACTGTAGGCCTCTCACTTCACCCACAGGAATCCAGTCACATATGATAGCATAGCCCTGTCCCTTTAGAAGTAATCCACGTCTCTGTAGCAGTCTATGGGGATACCCAAAGCCCTCTCACTTAGAGTAACTGATCTGTGATATAACTTCAAGGAAGTAAGAAAGGGTGCATTTTAAACTCCAACAACCCTCCTCTCCCTCCCTCCCTCCCTCCGTCCGTCTCTCTCCCCCCTTCAGGTGAGCCAGCAGGCAGCGAAGTGTATCCCAGCCATGGTGTGCCCTGAGCTGACGGAGCAGATCCGCCGGGAGGTGGCCGCCTCCCTACACCAGCGGAAGGGAGACTTCGCCTGCTACTTCTTCAGTGACCTGGTCACCTTCACCCTGCCAGCAGGTAAGCCTCAACGTCCTCCCGTCAGTCCCACTGCACTCCCTTAAAGGGGCAATCTGGAATACAAACAACAACAAAACGCTCACCTTGCATGTTTTGAAGCTATACGTGTGTGTGTTTGCAATTATGATGTTTACAAACAATAGAGTAGAACAAGCTTATATGTTGGGTTATGATGGTTTGAGACATTTTACATTTACATTTTTGACATTTAGCAGATGCTTTTATCGAAAGCGACTTACAAGAAGTACATTTGTCTATAGTAAGTGAATCATCTATCCATCAGTCATCATAAGAAAACGTCTATGCTAGGACCAGGGGCCATTGGCAGTCACAATACTGGAAGAAGGAAGGATTATTATTATTATTATTATTTTTTTTTTTAATTATTATTATATTATTAACAGTAGAGGAACTGTACAGAGGGGTAGTGGGGGTGAAGAGTTCTTTAGGAGGGACAGTCAAGATGTAGCCTGAAGAGATGGGTCTTCAGTCTACGGCGGAAGCTATGATGGCGGCGCGTGCACACGCAGCGACCACTCGCGCTCCAGAGAATGCGGTGTTTTGTTTGTTTAATAAGTGTTTGCCCGAAAGTTTGTCGTGTTCGTCTCGTCTGTCTGCGTCGAAATACAAGTACAGTCGACAGGCTCTGCTAGACATCTGCGAGAGCAGGATTTACAACGTTTTGGACACCACAACAGAGACACTCAAAGAGCTCGGATTACTTCGCCGGCCCGCGACTACTCGACCCGACCCGACTCGACTCGACTCGACTCGACTGCCACCACTCCCCCGGAAAGGAGAGGTCGGAAGCGGTGCGCGAGGAAGCAGAAGAGGGGCAAGCGCGGAGGTATCCGGGCTAGGCTAGCGGCTAGTCCAACTCGCCCAGCCATACCATCCATCATCCTGGCCAACGTACGATCCTTGGACAACAAAATGGATCATATACGACTGCTGAGGTCAGCGAATCGGACAGTGAGTAACTGCTGTGTACTTGTTTTCACTGAAACATGGCTTAACGACAACACCCCCGACTCCGCTGTACAACTTGAGCAGCTGACATGCTATCGAGCGGACAGAGCCCTCGTCAACGGAGGTAAACAGCGTGGCGGCGGAGTTTGTGTTTACATTCGTGATGCGTGGTGCCGGGATGCTGTGGTAGTATGCAGACACTGTTCACCACTGGCGGAGTTTATGATCATAAAGTGCCGTCCTTTCTATCTGCCGAGGGAGTTTACTGCGGTCTTGCTAGCCGCAGTATACATCCCTCCAACCTCCAGCAACAGTGACAGGAATGCGGCACTTTGTGAACTGTACCAGGCCATCAGTGAACAACAGACAGCACACCCAGATGGATTTACCATCCTCGCTGGAGATTTTAATCATGCTGACCTTAAGACTGTCCTACCAAAACTCCATCAGCATGTCAATTTCCCAACAAGAGGGGAAAACACCTTGGACTTGGTCTACACTTCTCACAAAGGAGCATACAAGGCCTCCCCCCTCCCCCACATCGGACTCTCTGATCACATCACTGTCATGCTAATGCCAGCATATAGGCCCAGAGTGAAAGTTGGAAAACCGGTCCGGAAAGAGATAACTGTGTGGCCGGAGGGGTCCAGGTCTGCTCTCAAGGACTGTCTTGCAACAACAGACTGGGACATGTTCAAGCAAGCAGCCACACAGAACAACCAGAACAACCATACGGACAATGAGGAGCTTACAGACACTGTCCTCTCCTACATCCGTAAGTGCTCTGATGATGTGACCCACAAAAAGACCATCATCACTCGGGCTAACCAGAAGCCATGGCTGACAGGGGCTGTCCATCGGCTGCTGAGGGCCAGAGACAAAGCCTTCAGAGCCGGGGATGAAAATGGCCTAAGAACAGCGAGAGCCAGCCTGTCCCGTGGCATCAAGGAAGCAAAACTGGACTACACAAATAAGATTACCTGCCACTTCAAGGACAGCAGAGACACGCGGAGCCTGTGGCAGGGCATTCAGACCATAACGGACTACAAGCCTGCGCCACAGACCTGCGACAACAACATCTCTCTGCTCAACAACCTCAACAGCTTCTTTGCACGGTTTGAAGCAACAAACACTACAAGCCCACAGAAAACTCCACCCCCCCCCCACGATCAGGTCCTGTGCCTGTCTGCTGCCAGTGTGAAGAGGACACTCTCTACCATCAACCCCCGCAAAGCAACAGGCCCAGACAACATCCCAGGCCGTGTGCTGAGGGACTGCGCAGAGGAGCTTAAGGATGTCTTCACGGACATCTTTAACACTTCTTTGCGTCAAGCTGCTGTCCCATCACATTTCAAGACCTCCATCATCATACCTGTGCCAAAGAAATCCGCTCCATCCTGCTTCAATGACTATCGCCCTGTAGCACTGACCCCCATCATCATGAAGTGCTTTGAACGGCTAGTCATGTCTCACATTAAGTCCATCCTCCCCCCCACCCTGGACCCCTTTCAGTTTGCATACCGAGCAAAACGTTCCACAGAGGACGCAATCTGCTCTGCTCTCCACCCAGCCCTCACCCACCTGGAAAAAGCAGACTCATATGTGAGAATGCTTTTCATAGACTTTAGCTCAGCATTTAACACCATAATCCCGCAACAACTGATCTGTAAACTGGACCAGCTGGGGCTCAACACCTCCCTCTGCAACTGGCTGCTGGACATCCTCAGCGAGAGACCACAAGCAGTACGAGTCGGCAACAACACCTCGAGCAGCATCACACTCAGCACAGGGGCCCCCCAAGGCTGTGTGCTCAGTCCCCTGCTCTTCACCCTGCTGACTCACAACTGCACATCAACCCACAGCACCAATCACATGGTGAAGTTTGCGGACGACACAACTCTGGTGGGTCTCATCTCCAAGAACGACGAGACCCACTATAGAAAGGAGGTCAACCTTCTGACCACGTGGTGCAGAGACAACAACCTCATGCTGAATGTCAGCAAAACGTAGGAGATTGTGGTCGACTTCCGGAGAGGGCACACCGAACACCCACCACTGACCATCGATGGTGCTGCTGTGGAGAGAGTGAGCAGCACCAAATTCCTGGGGGTGCACATCAGTGAGGACCTCTCCTGGACCACCAACACCGCATCACTGGTGAAGACAGCCCAGCGGCGCCTCTACTTCCTCCGCAAGCTGAAGCGAGCGAAAGCTCCCACACCGATCCTGACAACATTCTACCGAGGCACCATTGAAAGCATCCTGTCCAGCTGCATCACTGTGTGGGGCGGTAGCTGCACCGAACACAGTAGGAAAGCACTGCAACGCATTGTGAACACAGCTGCTAAGATCATTGGTGCCCCACTCCCTTCCCTGCAAGAGACTTACTCCACCCGCCTCACCCGCAAAGCTACCTCGATTGTGAGCGACGCAAGCCACCCCGCACACAGTCTGTTCAGCCTCCTGCCTTCTGGAAGAAGGTATAGGAGCCTCCGTGCCCACACCACCAGACTCACGAAAAGCTTCATACCCCAAGCTGTCAAGCTAAATTCTCTCCCCTCACTTCCCCCAGCCACATCCTCCAAGCTGTCAAGAAGCTGAAACCACCACCCCCCCTCCCAACCACCCCCCTCCCAACCCTTCAGCCCCCCCCCCCCCCCCCAAAACACTACGGACTCTGGACAATCCACTATTCTATTGCTACAATGCACTATTATTTTTTAATTTTTTTATACAGAATACACAGTATTTGGCTGCTATTTACTGTCTTTACTGACTGCTCTTTTTGCACTGTTTAAATTATTTTTATTGAATGTTTTACTTTTAGTATGTGTTATCTGTTGTGCCTGGGCACTTTATCTGTCTCACCGTGGGAGAGTGAGAAACGTCCTCTCGATTCCTTTGTATGTCTTGACATGTGAAGAATTGACAATAAAGCCACTTTGACTTTGAAGATTGGTAGTTGACTGCAGTCTTGACAGCAGTGGGAAGCTCGTTCAACTGGGGCACCAGGGCAGTGAAAAGCCGTGACTGAACAGTTGAACTAAGCTCATGAGGCACTTCTAAGGTATATTCTTCATGAATCAATGGCATTAATCAGACTATCATTAATTTAAAAGTCCAAAAATTGATGTACCAATCCCACATTGCTCCTTTAACCCCACTGTACTTGCTTCATTCCGGCACTTTCTGGTCATTTTCAGTAGAAACCAATTTGATCCTCAGGCTGACTGATGAGTAGTTAAATCATGACTTTGAAACTTTAACTTTAGTGTCGACCTTCATGTTTATTTTAACCTGAGTTATTTCATTCATTATTGTTGCCTATTGATTACACTGGCCAATTGTGTTTCTTGCTCCACCATATGTGTTCATATATGCCAAGGTTTTGGTTACATACCATGTGTAGCCATTTTAGTTCAATTCCACCATGAGTTATATTGTGCTTCAGTGCAAGGGCTTGTGCTTGGTAAGCAGTGTTTCTGTCATGCATTGGGAGCCGGCAGACCTTGGTTTCAGGCCACCATAGAAGGCTATCTGTTCTGTTCCACAAAGTCAATGCATTCATTTATTTAACTGAAGAATAGGCACTGGTGTTGTCAAGGGCTCCAGGAACCCAAAAGTAGGCCTGTAGCTATTGTGAAAACAAAGTGAAAAAGTAAAACATCACGGCTTGTCGATGGGTGAAGAACAGGGTAAATGGTTGCAGGTGCAGTTGAAAGCCTTCTGCAGCCTTGGTGCCTTTAAAAGGGAACAACAGTGAAATACGGAGGTGTGTTGCTCTTCTTATGGCTCGGCAGGAGACCGTCTATCCAGGATTGATGGCACCTCTTCCCTTCGAGCGTCTCGGAACAACATTCATTCAACAACAATATCAAATTCCCGTATTTCGCTGTGTTTCCCCCTTAAACCTATTCTCATATATATATATATATATATATATATATATATATATATATATATACACACACACACACACACACACATGCATATACTATTTAGCTGATGCTTTTATCTAAAGTGGCTTACATTACAGTGAGTGCATACATTTTTCAGTATATATGGTCTCAGCGGGAAACCAACCCACAACCTAAGCGTGGTTAGCGCCATGCTCTACCAACTGAGCCACGGCCTGGCCTGATTAAGAGGTTACCAGACTGATTCTCTTTTTGAATATAAGTCATGAACTTTATTTCAGTATCATAAAATAAAGGCTTGCCCTTTTCATACAAATATTTTATGAATGTACAATATAGAAACAACTGTACTGTAGCGTTCACCTGTGTGCGTGTGTGTGTGTGTGCGCGCGCGTGTGTGCGTGCGCGTGCGTGCGTGCGTGTGTACGTTATCTCTCAAATCAGTGTAAAAGTCTGTCCGCTCTTTTGTTTGCAGACATCGAGGACCTGCCCCCAGCAGTTCAGGAAAAACTGTTTGACGAAGTGCTAGACCGAGATGTACAGAAAGGTAAAATATTATTTAATTTATGCTTCATCTTACTTTATATTTCAGTATTGTGTGAGAGAGCGGTCCTTATGAAAGCCATGGGAGGGGGAGGGGAGTCATGGGGATGGTGTCTTTTTCTCTTGTTCTACTATAATGGGAAGGCTGCCAGACACAGCAGTGTTGTGTTACAGGTTTGTAGGCTAGGCTAGGCTAGGCTAGGCTAGTGGACAGCTTGCTGTCCTTAGTGTGTGTTCTTGTGTCTGTGCTAATCAGGCTAATTGAGTTTTAGGATTTCCCTGATCTCCTACTGAATGACTGTACATCCTCCCAGCCCATGCATGCTCACTCACTCTCTCACTCTCTCACTCTCTCACTCTCTCACTCTCTCTCTCACTCACTCACTCACACTCTCACTCTCTCTCTCTCTCTCTCTCACTCTCACTCACTCACTCTCTCACTCTCTCACTCACTCTCTCACTCTCTCACTCTCTCACTCTCTCACTCTCTCACTCACTCTCTCACTCTCTCTCACTCACTCTCTCACTCTCTCACTCTCTCACTCACTCACTCACTCGTACCGTGACACCCCTAGTGTGAGTGTATGAGATTTTGAAGGCATGATAACCTCCATGCTTGGTAACCCCGACAACCATGATTTTATTTAATTCTTTTATAATGGTTTTACATTAGATTTAAAAAAGCCTACTGTAACATCTAAAATAATTTCACAAATAAAATAATACAAGTTTGGACCATGGGAACATTATTTTATTTGCATAAGTGCATTCATGAACAGTGTTCATCCCCTGTGCCTACAGTATAGCCTGTAAAATAAATGTGCCTCTTTGAGCTGTTCCGAATCTTCAGACAGTCACAAATAGGCCTACCTATATATGCCATTTATATAATAATATAAGCCATTTAACTGATGCTTTTATCCAAAGCGACTTACATTGCTAATGCATACATTTTTCAGTATATGTGATCCCAGCGGGAATCGAACCCACAACCATAGCCATGAAGTCTGTTAACTATTCAGAGTAGAGAATGGCATAGGAGAGAAAATCTATCTTCTGTCCTAGAGCCTGCTCAGCAGCCTATTTTCCTATCATTTACATTTATGGCATTCAGCAGACACCTTTATCCAAGGTGACTTACAACAAATACATTTGTTTAAGGAAGTGAATCATCTATCCATCAGTCATCATAAGATAAAGTAATCAATGCTCACACCAGGGGCCATTGGCAGTCACAATGCTAGAAGAAGAAAAAAATACTTTTTTAAATTATTATTATTTTTTTTTTCTTTCTTTTTTCTTTTCCTATCTTCTACCTTTATCAATCCTCCTGAAACCTGGAACCCTGACTCCCGTCTCGATGAAAATGCCTCACTTAATTCTGTTATAATAAAGTGTATTTATTGCATTATGTGTTGCGAGCCTATTATAAAAATACAGTTCCCCCGCTTCCCTGTGCTGTCGTTTGTGTAAAACCCATTTCACAGATAAGAGCTTAATTTAGACTGGAGAGAAAATGGTGATGACTACACCAAACGGTGTGAGAGTAGATACAGATATTTTTAAAACACAACTTGATCCGTGTTATTTCTTAATATTTAAACAATTCCCTCCTCTCACCTCACCGTTCTTCATGATATAAATGACTTTTAGCTGACGCTTTTAACCAAAGCGAATTCCAGTGAGTGCATACATTTTTATATATGGTCCCAGCGGGAATCAAACCCCCAACCTAAGTGTTGTTAGTGCCATGCTCTACCAACAGAGCCACAGAGGACCACAATCATGAGCTTGTCTGCTTCTCTCCCTCTTTCCACTCTACCACAAATCCTGTGTGTTCCATAAGCTGCAGTTTGCTTTAGTGCGAACATTATGTAGAGACATTATTTACTGCGCACAGAAGTTCACACGTTAATTATTTTGGAATGATAAACTTTGAGTTTGACACTGGCTTACCATAGAACCGGTACACTGTGACATCCGTCGCACGCACGCACACACGCACACACACACACACACACACACACACACACACACACACACACACACACACACACACACGCGCACCTACTCACACACCCACCAATAGTGATGGTATTTTTCCACACTGCTCTCACTTAATAGAGTGTCTTGTGACCTGCTTAGTTCCAAAGTTTGTAGCAAAGTTAACAACAAGCCTGGTCCTCGGTGGCTCAGTAGGTAGACCATGTGGCTCAGTTGGTAGACCATGTGACTCAGTTGGTAGACCATGTGACTCAGTAGGTAGACCACGTGGCTCAGTAGGTAGACCACGTGGCTCAGTAGGTAGACCACGTGGCTCAGTAGGTAGACCACGTGGCTCAGTAGGTAGACCACGTGGCTCAGTAGGTAGACCATGTGGCTCAGTTGGTAGACCATGTGGCTCAGTTGGTAGACCATGTGGCTCAGTAGGTAGACCATGTGGCTCAGTAGGTAGACCATGTGGCTCAGTTGGTAGACCATGTGGCTCAGTAGGTAGACCATGTGGCTCAGTAGGTAGACCATGTGGCTCAGTAGGTAGACCATGTGGCTCAGTTGGTAGACCATGTGGCTCAGTAGGTAGACCATGTGGCTCAGTTGGTAGACCATGTGGCTCAGTAGGTAGACCATGTGGCTCAGTTGGTAGACCATGGCGCTAAGAACGCTTAGGTTGTGGGTTTGGGCCATATAATCTGAAAAGTCGCTTTGGATAAAAGCGTCAGCTAAATGGCATATTATTATTGTTATATTAACGAGCCAGTGTGCCGAGGGGTGGGCGATCAAAGTCACTCAGTCAACCCCACCTCCCTTCTCTTTCTATTCTCGTTCTCTTTCTCTGGCTTTCTCCTCTCCTCCTCTCCCTTTTTCAGGCAGGTCACAATGTGTTACTCATCACTCTGTAATGTGTTCCGTCTCCCCATGCCACCACCTGTCATGTAATCAAATTAAACGTGGGTGGCTCCTTTATCCGAGCGCACCTCGCCCTGCAATCTTCAAGCGTTCCCGCAGTGCTTCGTTTTACGATGTACTTCATAGCGTTAATAAAAGCAGTGCTCCGTCCTCACCTCTCTCTCTCTCTCTCTCTCTCTCTCTCTCTCTCTCTCTCTGTCGGCCCCTCTCCTCTACTCTATACCTCAGAGCTGGAGGAGGAGTCTCCCATCATCAACTGGTCTCTGGAGCTGGGCACGCGATTGGACAGCCGGCTGTATGCTCTGTGGAACCGTACGGCGGGCGACTGCCTGCTGGACTCGGTGCTGCAGGCCACCTGGGGCATCTACGACAAGGACTCGGTCCTACGCAAGACGCTCCACGACAGCCTGCACGACTGCTCCCACTGGTGAGGACTGAAACTGGGGATTGTTACTCGATGCCTGGGCCTGGGACTGGGGCTGGGTACTGGGGTTTGGAGCTCGATGCCTGGGACTGGGGCTGGGTACTGGGGTTTGTTACTCGATGCCTGGGACTGGGACTGGGCACTGGGAAGGGAGGAGCTTAGTGGTGGATTTATGCAAATGTTCTGTGAGCTACATGTTTGAACTGATGTTGTTGAAGGAGAGTCCCCTTGTGCTGCTCTCATTCTCGTTCCTGAGGTTTGGAGAGGCACTCAAACAACGTGATGTGCTCGCCATGATGGGTGACATACAGTGCCCTCCATAAGTATTGGAAAGAGGAAGCATTGTATCTTGTTTTAGCTCTGTACTCCCAATAGTTTGGAGATTACTTTTAAGAATTACTATGAGAAATGTGAAATTGGCAGCATAACTTCAAGGGAGAAAATGGGAGTTCCACAGATAATGCACCACATACGGTGCCCTCCATAAGTATTGGGAAGAGGAAGCATTTTGTCTTCTTTTAGCTCTGTACTCCAATGGTTTAGATTTGAAATCAAACAATTACTATGCGGTCAAAGTAGAGATGCTCAGCTTTAATTCAATGTTTTGTTTTTTCAGATTGGTTTCACCATTTAGAATTACAACCCGTTTTATACTGTACATAGTCCCCGTTTCAGGGCACCAAAAGTGATGGGACACTTGGCTTGACGGGTGTTTCTGGTTAGTCAGATGTGTTCCATCACATCATTTGTGCAGGCATAAGAGAGCTGTCAATGTCTAGTATGCTTTTGGAGCCCTGAAATAGGGGGGAGTATGTTTAAAATATTATTGTACTTTCTAAATGGTGAAAAATAAAAAAACATTGAATTAAAGCTGAGAATCTCTACTTTGACCCCATAGTGTGTTGATTTCAAAATCCAGTATAGAGCTAAAAGAAGACAAAATGCTTCCTCTTTCCAATACGTGTGGAGTTGTACTGTAAATGCCAGCCTAGTGTTTATAGCTCCAAGGTTTCTGAAAGCTTCCTAATGGTTGTAATGACTTAATGGTTGGAATGACTTAATGGTTGGAATGAATTAACAGGTAGCGATCAGAGAATGAGATCCCTTGAAATAAATATTTCATCAACGCTGTTTGGTCTGGACAAAGCGCTTTCTAAAATGGAGTCAACACTCCATTCACTGTTTGCATATAAACATGTTGTTGCTGTGAGGGGTGTTCTAGGGCCTTTCTGTCTCTGGTGGCTGACTCTGAATTGTGAACACATGCAGAAAAACAACAGCAAATGTTCGACACTGCAAGTCCATTTCGGGGGGGCTATAGTTATTATTATTATTATTATTATTATTATTAGGGAGGATGTCGTTTTTTCGAACTTCTAACTGAATTTTGCCGTGATGGCCAGAGGTGGCAGATTGTCAACAAACTGCTACCCGGCTCCTTTATATTTAAGTTATGCCTCGAGCCTTTATTGGCTTCACCAGTGACTGACAAGGAAAACATGGGTGAACACTGCAGGTAAAAAGGAGAGAGGGAGAGAGTCTTATTCATCATCAGGTCACGTTGGTATTTTTTATCAAGCAGATTTGATTCTCTAAGCAGTCGTCATGTGACTTAGTCGCTTACCAATGCGTTTGAAAACTTGGCTGTAGTTTCACTCACTCAACTCTCTCCACCGGGAGTTGATCTAACGTGTGTGTGTGTGTGTGTGTGTGTGTGTGCGTGCGTGCATGGTGTTGTGTTGTGTTGTGTTGTGTTGTGTTCTCTCCAGGTTCTACACACGTTGGAAGGAGTGGGAGTCTTGGTATTCACAGAGCTTCGGCCTACACTTCTCATTAAGAGAGGAACAGTGGCAGGAAGACTGGGCTTTCATCCTCTCACTGGCCAGCCAGGTACACACACACAGACACACACACACACACACACACTACCACACCTGCGTAAGTAATGGGACAGTGTTTCTTCTTTTGGTTCTAAAAGTTTGGATTTCAAATCAAACCATTACTATGAGGTTAAAGTACAGATTTTATTTGAGGGTATGTGTGTACATATTGATTTCACCATTTAGAAATGCCAACACTTTTTATACATACTCTCGCTATTTCACGGGACCAAAAGTAATGCAACAATTGACTGCACAGGCGTTTCTGGTAAGTCAAGTGTGTTTCGTCATACCATTTGTGCAGGCATAAGAGCGCTATCAACGTCTAGCATTGATTCTAGTGCTGCAAGGTGCAAACCACTACTTTTAGTTTAGATGTTCAGGTTACAGTTTGCTAAAATGTCCCTAAAAAGTACCAACAATGCCGGACCCCTCAGGATCCTCATCCTCCTTGACCTCA
Organism: Argentina silus; assembly: GCF_951799395.1. NCBI lineage: Eukaryota > Metazoa > Chordata > Actinopteri > Argentiniformes > Argentinidae > Argentina > Argentina silus. Next base: position 48,917,681 of record NC_139653.1, on the reverse strand, counting down.
GTGCCACTTTTGACACCATCGACCACTCCATCCGCACCGCTGGCCTTGAGTCCTGCCTCGGCATTACCGGTACTGCTCTGAGCTGGTTCACCTCCTACCCCTCTGACAGAAGTCACTATATCTTCATTAACAACTGCAAGTCCAACACAGCCACTGTCACCCAAGGAGTGCCTCAAGGTTCGCATGCCTCTTCCCAAGCATGCATGTGACTTTCTAAAATCAGTCAGTGAGCAATTCTGCCCAAGTAAACGTCATGTGTTTGATACCATTCCTCCTTCCATTCCATGTATTACAATGAGCCCATCCTCCAATGTCTACCTCCACCAGCCTCCACTGTGGTAATGTTAGGCTAATGGAGAAGAGCCTCCAGATTATCCATTGCCAGTTCCATTGCTATGAGGACACTCAGCTGTACCTCAGCACCAAAACTATCACCCCAGCCACTCACTCCACCCTTGCTAACTGGATACGATGCAACTTCCTCAAACTGAACTGCAACAGAGCAGGCATCGTACTTGTTGGCCCAAAGTCCCTCTCCCACTCTATCAAAGACTTAACTCTCCACATTGACGGCTTCACTCAAAACAAACAACAACTGAAGATGGCTGCAGTACAGGCCTGGCAGGGCGTCACCAGAGAAGATACCCGGCGTCTGGTGGTGTCAATGGATCACAGACGTCAGCCAGTTATTGCATGCAAGGGGTTGTCGACCAAATACTAAACATCAGTGCTTAATTTGGACATTATATTAATCTTTTCCCATTACTTTTGGTGCCCTGAAATAGAGGGACTATGTATAAAGTGTTGTAATTTCTGAATGGTGAAACCAACATGTACAAAAAAAAATTATCAATACTTTAACCTCATAGTAATATATTGATTGCACGAAGAAAAGATGCTTCACTGTCCCATTACTTATATATATCACACACAACCCGTATATCACACACACACACACACACACCACAAAGACACAAGCCCTTCTAGCAGGAAGGACCATGCCTTAGATCAGCAAAGTAACATGCTAAGAATAACACGCAATAGTGGCACATGAACTATGCATTGCAACACTAGTTCTAGCTTCCATATAGAAAGCATTAACTCATTCAGTGCTGAGGGTGAATAAAGTTGCCCCAAATTGTGAACGTTCTAGAGTGCCAAGTGCGACTTTATTCACCAAGAATGCATAAATTATGAGGCCTCGTTTTGTAGCCAAAGTATTGTTGCTAGGTAAACACCACATAAAACACTTGGCACTCTAGGTGGTGAGCGTTCCAGAATTCTTTGGCACAGAGTTAAACCCCTAATGTGCAAAAGAGCTTCCACTGCAGTTTATCATTCTCATTTGACAGTTGTGCAACATTTCTTGAATGTAGCATCACACCACAGCCTTCATCAAAGTATTTTCTGTTCCATGCTCATTGGATTTATGTCACATATCGAACATGAATGGTTATCCTCCCCATAATTTAACTATTTAGATTCAGTTTGAGCACTAACAAACTAGCCACATCAGCAGACTCTGTCTCTTCTGGGCAGAACACGGGGAAATTTACTTCCAGAAAGAATGCATTGTGTTGAACAACGTTTTTGGCTTATTTTGTCCTTTGTAGTTTTACAGTGTGTTCCATGCCTCTTTGTGGTGTTTCTCCCTACAGCCTGGAGCCAGCTTGGAGCAGACCCATGTCTTTGTTCTTGCACACATACTCCGTAGACCAATCATCGTCTATGGAGTGAAGTATTACAAAAGTTTCCGTGGAGAAACTCTCGGGTACACCCGTTTTCAAGGTGAGTGTCTTTGCACTGAGGGTTGTTTTTTTAAATCATATTTTTATTTTATACCATGGACCTTGCTTTGTGTCTGTCTGTGTCTTGTATCTGTATGTCAGTAAAGAAGAGCTTTGGGAAAAACAAAAAAAGAGAAAAAAAGAAAAGATTTGCATCAGGCCTCAGCTGAAAGAGTGAGACCCCGTGCAGCAGTACTGTGTGAAATGGTGCAAGCGTGTGTATTTGTCTCTGCATGCGTTGTATTGCTCACATTGTTGTTTTTCTCCTTTACTGAGCAGACACTTAGACACATCATGATCTGATGTGGTCATTCTAGAAGTCGACTACAGTCGGTTTTTATTAAGGTTCCCCCACATGCTTACATTTACTTTTACATTTAAATGTATTGCATTTAGCGGACGCCTTTATCCAAAGCAACTTACAACAAATACATTTGTTTAAGTAAGTGAATCATCTATCCATCAGTCGTCATGAGATGAAGTAATCAATGCTCAGACCAGGGGCCATAGGCAGTCACAATGCTAGAAGGAGTTTTTTTTTCTTCTTCCCGAGCATGCATGTGACTTTCTAAAAGCAGTCAGTGAGCAATTCTGCCCAAAGTAAACGTCATGTGTTTGATACCATTCCTCCTTCCATTCCATGTATTACAATGAGCCCATCCTCCAATGTCTACCTCCACCAGCCTCCACTGTGGTAATGTTAGGCTAATGGAGGCGAGATTTAGTGTTTGCGGTGCCAAGGGGGGGGGGGGTTAGGGGGCACCCAAGTAGGCCTCTACAGGGGGAAAGCTCAGTTGGAATGGGTTAGCCAGGCGAACCGAGTAAAACTGTTAGAGAGGACCATAGCTGTCGTAGAGACACCCGCTGTGGTTTCAGTCGGCATGGTGACGAGGTGAAGCATGATGTCTGCATGTCTTGCTGAGTTCCCCTTTGTCGATTAAGCGGATGAAGGCAAGGTCTCTGTTGTGTTTGGGAACATAGTATGCTCAGTTCAATTCCTGTGGTTGCAATGTACAGACCATGGTCATCAGCCTCATCAACGTTTTATTTTTTTGTTTTTGTCTTTCTTTCTTGTGTCTGGTGTCCTCCCCCTGCCCCCCCGCCCACGTCCCTCTGTCTCCAGGTGTGTACCTGCCCCTGTTGTGGGAGCAGAGTTTTTGCTGGAAGAGCCCCATTGCTCTGGGTTACACGCGGGGCCATTTCTCTGCACTGGTCGCCATGGAGAACGATGGCTTCGACAATCGCGGCGCGGGCGCCAACCTCAACACTGACGACGACGTCACCGTCACCTTCCTGCCGCTGGTGGACAGTGAGAGGAAACTGCTCCACGTCCACTTCCTGACGGCACAGGAGGTACGTGCTCCTCCTGCTGAGTCCTCCTGACTGTGTTATTCTATCGACTGTTTGAAGCACTTTGCCTCTGATTGTGGTGTTTATGATCTCCACTACACTATCTACTAAGTGACTGGATTATGTGATGATTGAATGAACTTTGTCTGTGTCTGTCTGTCTGTCTGGTATGTCTGGTATGTCTCTGTGTGTGTGTCTGTGTGCGTGCGTGTGTGCGCACGCGTGTGTGTGTGCGTGTGTCAGATGGGCAACGAGGAGCAGCAGGAGAAGCTGCTGAGAGAGTGGCTGGACTGCTGCGTTACGGAGGGCGGGGTCCTGGTGGCCATGCAGAAGAGCTCCCGCCGCAGGAGCCACCCCTTGGTCACGCAGATGGTGGAGAAGTGGCTGGATGGCTACCGGCAGATCCACCCCTGCGCCTCGCTCTCCGACGGCGAGGAAGAGGAGGAGGATGAAGACGAGTGACACAACCAGAGCGGGGGAGGCTGGGGGCAGGACTCTCCCCCCCCTCTGACTCCCCCCCCCCCCCCCCGCCTCTGCTATTGTTTTCTGTTTTTGTTTTTCTCTTTCCTGACACTATGAACACCCTCAGGAGAGGGGAGGAAACCCTCTCCGCACCAGGATACTGGTACACGCCCCAACCGTACACATATACAGACACGCTCAGATACACACCCGCTCAACACACACGTGCACAGATACACACACGCACACAGCTACACATGCGCGCACAGCTACACACGCGCACAGATACATGCGCACAGATACACACGCGCACAGATACACACACACACACACTCCTGGACAAAACAGACACTGAAAAGATCAACTCCACTGCAGCAAAAAGACACCTGGTGATGATGGGAAATAAAGGATTGTAGTTTACGGATGCTAATGATCTTTATTTGTTCTTTGTTTCTGAAAAATGTAAATCTTTATGCAGAAATGTAAATGCATGTGGTTGTTAAAAAAAATAAGTATAAGGAAATATACCAGCATCAGTTGAAATCAACATCTTTATATTGGTTTATTATGGGCACTGACAAAAGCACACTTAAAAAATTCTGTCTTTTTAGTTGTTTTTCTAGTTGAAACAAGAGTTGGCTTGTTTTTTCATGGGCAGGGACGAAGACAATATCATGTCTTTGGGTCAGGAGACTCAACAGAAAAACAGAGATATTGTGTTATAATATGAACTTCATTCATAATACTAAGCACTGCACATTTATTGAAAAATATATATATATTTGAATATAACTGCTTGATTAAAGGTCATTCATGAAGCTTTGAGAAGGAGTTTTACCTTTACAGTTCAAAGCTAAAGGCACTAAGGTTTGGGATACAGAGATCATACATGTTTTGTTCCTTAGTTTACTCTTCTTCCAGACTGGCTGAAATAAAAAAAAGTGTTGTTTTCTTCTTCTGCAAACTTAATTCTGCATATTTATTTGTTTGGGAGCTTTGGAGGTGATGCTTTGAATTCAGTTTTTTTGTTTGTTTGTTTGTTAACTTTTTTTTTTTTTTTTTTTTAATGGTTTTGTCATTTATGATTTCAATGTTGAAAAATGTTTATGTTGCACAGAAACATTCTTGCTGTGAGGAAAACATCCCTGACAACCGTCTGTACAAGTTCACTTCAGTTCTTGTGTGATTTAGTTCCTTTCATTTGGATGTTAAAATATTTTTTTTGGAGAAGGGTGTGAGATTAAGACTCATGTCGACATTAAACCAGAATCACACTTGTCTCATATTTCCTCTTTCCTCTTATTCCTATGTGTTGTCAGGTTTCACCCATGGTACATGTGTGTCTGTTATTTTCCTCTATAATCTTTCTTGTTAATATGTGAACCCATCTTGAATTGAGTTTGATTAAGGTCTTTGTGAGACTACACATAAAACCAAAGTTGGAAAAAAAACAAAAAAACATTGGTCGTTGCTTTTTCTTGCCGTTGAGTCGACTACTGTAAGCTCTTCTCTGGGGTATTTTATTGTAGTCATACACGCACGTTTGAGCATCACTTGTATGTTGCTTTGTATAGATGCAATAGTGACAGGTCTGATTATGATGGGTTGAGGATTTCGGTAGAAGCCTGACCTTGCAGGCATCTAACATCAGAGAGATATGGCAAGCAAAAGCCAAATAAGGAAAGCCTTTTTTTAAATGTTTTATTATGAAGTCTATATAAAACCTCACCTCAGATTTCAATTAAGTATGTGGTGTCAGTTCATGTTTTAATGTGGATTGACGGCAATACGAGAGGCACCTACTTTAAGAGATCCCAGTAACCATATTTGAATGTGTTTATGAGGCCTCAACATTTCCAGTAGGCCTTGAATGTTTGCAGGCCAATCTTCTGTGCCTGAAAGGAGAACATTCAGAGGACTGAGCTGGGAATTTCAAAAGAGACAGGACAACAGTAAACATGTCCCCCACGAATGACATGGTACAATTATTAAGACATGTCTCGTGGATTAATGAGAGAGAACACAAACATTGGTAGCACTTTACATTACAGTTCGGAAGTTGGTAATAGCATGGTAATAACCATGGTAATTACTAGTAGTAACCAGTAATAAGAAAGACAATTATCTTGTTATTGCAAGGTAAATTGGAAAGTAGTTTCCATGTAATTATTTTGCATGAAAGATGCTTGAACAGAGAAGGCAGTTACTATGAAATAAGATGGTATCAGAGCTGGGAAATTCTAGATTACCTGTGTCCATTTTGTCCCATGGTTACTCAGTCAGTGGTAATATGATGGCTACCTGGAGTAGTATTGGTGCGCATGCATCAACTGAATGTAAGACAGTAATAAGCTACTCAATGAATTGAAAGTAGCTAGGTCTAACGTGAGCTGTGGCGTTTGAGCGATCGGACTTGTTTTGGATTGTGTCACAAACCTGTATTGCGTGTTATGATAATTCATAATTGTAGTCTTCTAATAGTTAGACTGAAATGTCAAATGTTGTGGTGAATATCATTAGTGGGCTTGCTTCAGCATCTAGACATTTTAAACAGAGCACTCATGATATTTTTTAAACTATTTAAACTTGGAGGTCAATGGAAACCAAGATTACATTTTTGAAACACCACTGCTCCAACCTTTCAAGGTATACACACCAATCCAGCTGTAAAATGTGCAGAAAACTCTAAATGATCAACCCTGAGAAAAGCTCTCTGATACCTGCAGAACTCTAAGAACGATAACATAACAATACACACTTAGCAATCAGTTCTACCCCAATAAAACCACCTAACACTCTCTCTCCCTGTCTTATCTCACCCTAACACTCTCTCTCCCTGTCTTATCTTAACACTCTCTCTCCCTGTCTTATCTTAACACTCTCTCTCCTTGTCTTATCTTACCTAACACTCTCTCTCCCTGTCTTATCTTAACACTCTCTCTCCTTGTCTTATCTTACCTAACACTCTCTCTCCCTGTCTTATCTTAACACTCTCTCTCCCTGTCTTATCTTAACACTCTCTCTCCCTGTCTTATCTTACCTAACACTCTCTCTCCCTGTCTTATCTTACCTAACACTCTCTCTCCCTGTCTTATCTCACCCTAACACTCTCTCTCCCTGTCTTATCTTAACACTCTCTCTCCCTGTCTTATCTTAACACTCTCTCTCCCTGTCTCACCCTAACACTCTCTCTCCCTGTCTTATCTTAACACTCTCTCTCCCTGTCTTATCTTAACACTCTCTCTCCCTGTCTCACCCTAACACTCTCTCTCCCTGTCTTATCTTAACACTCTCTCTCCCTGTCTTATCTCACCCTAACACTCTCTCTCCCTGTCTTATCTCACCCTAACACTCTCTCTCCCTGTCTTATCTCACCCTAACACTCTCTCTCCCTGTCTTACCCTAACACTCTCTCTCCTTGTCTTACCCTAACACTCTCTCTCCCTGTCTTACCCTAACACTCTCTCTCCCTGTCTTACCTTACCTAACACTCTCTCTCCCTGTCTTACCTTACCCTAACACTCTCTCTCCCTGTCTTATCTCACCCTAACACTCTCTCTCCCTGTCTTATCTCACCCTAACACTCTCTCTCCCTGTCTTATCTTAACACTCTCTCTCCCTGTCTTACCTTACCTAACACTCTCTCTCCCTGTCTTACCTTACCTAACACTCTCTCTCCCTGTCTTACCTTACCCTAACACTCTCTCTCCCTGTCTTATCTCACCCTAACACTCTCTCTCCCTGTCTTATCTCACCCTAACACTCTCTCTCCCTGTCTTATCTTAACACTCTCTCTCCCTGTCTTATCTTACCTAACACTCTCTCTCCCTGTCTTATCTCACCCTAACACTCTCTCTCCCTGTCTTATCTCACCCTAACACTCTCTCTCCCTGTCTTATCTTAACACTCTCTCTCCCTGTCTTATCTTACCTAACACTCTCTCTCCCTGTCTTATCTCACCCTAACACTCTCTCTCCCTGTCTTATCTCACCCTAACACTCTCTCTCCCTGTCTTATCTTACCCTAACAATCCTCTAACCTTCTCTCACCTCTCTGGCTATCCTACCGTCTGACCATCCTACTCTCACTTTCTTTAAACTACCCAGACATCATTATTCTATCTATCTATCTATCTATCTATCTATCTATCTATCTATCTATCTATCTATCTATCTATCTATCTATCTATCTATCTATCTATCTACCTATCTATCTATCTACCTATCTATCTATCTATCTATCTATCTATCTATCTATCTATCTACCTATCCATCCATCCATCCATCCATCCATCACCTCACCTATCTAGCTATCCTACCCTCTAACAGTTTTTTATCCATCTGTCCAACCTACTAGCTCACTGTCTTTGAACTAATAAGCTAATCTACCCATCTATTGTCTACAGTTTACCATCTTTAAACTTTTCCCATTACCAAAATAAGACTGCAAGCCCATTAAGTTTCTCCTGGAACTTTCCAATTCTTCCACATGCTACTCCTACAACTTTTAAGCGATTCACACCGATCCAACTTTAAAACGTCCAGAGATCTCTAACTTACATTTATATTTTTTAACTCATTACATTATTATTATATTACTCATTCAACTATTTAAACTTGAAAGTGCACATTTTAACAAGAAGGTCTATAAAAATCAAAATATGCAATTGTTGACTCACTGCTGCAACTTTGAAGATATTCACACCAATCCAACTGTAAAATGTTCCAAAAACTCTAATTTATCAAACCTGATAAATATGTATAAAACCTTTTAAACTATTAAGCTTTTTTAACCCCAAAAGCTCCGGTTAACATCGTGGAATGTTGATTTAGGCCAACATTCTGTGAGCTCCTTTCTTACTGAAAATCCTTTGTTAAAGAAACCTCCTATCTATGACCTTCCAACAAACTATCTATCTAACCTTCTAATCTTCTATCTTTCCAATGTTATCTATCTAAATTCCAACTACTTAGGCATCATTCTTTCTTCCTTTCACCAGTCACTACTGCTTCACTCCTCATCCTAGGTGACTGTCGCGTGCGGCAGTGGGCTGCGCGCTACAGAGGCTGTCCTGATATGATCCGTCAGATGGCACAGCAAGATAACACCACCGTGGATGGAACTGCCCGATGCACCTCTGAAATAGAGACACCGCTACCATGATAAGAGCTGTCTGTCTGTCTGTCTGTCTGTCTATCTAACTAACCTTTCAACTACCTAGCCTTTTGTTCACCAGTCACTACTGTTTCACTCAGTATAACTCATACTATTAACCTCAAATGTGTTGATCCATCAAAAAAAAAGATCCACCTTAATTGTATTGGTCCATTTATACCTCTCCTCTCTCATCTATCCATCCTCTCTGACGTCTATCCATTCATCTATCCAACTAACCAACAAACCAACCAATCAGTTTATCTCTTTTAAATGCCGGATCTCTATGGCAAGATGTATCATTTACCCAAGTTTCATCAAAAGTGTCCCAGTGGTGTCTGAAATATACAAACATTCAAATGGACGGAGACAGATCCCCAGTCCCCTCCACGATTTCATCATGAGGGACAATAAAGTACTACTTTAGCTAAGAAGCTTTTGGGAAACTGATCCCTGAACTGTTAAAGATAGACAATCATAGAAGTTTTTCATTAATGGATTCACCTAGGTTCACAGCACCCCCTGTGGACAGTAAACCCAATTACATTCTTCAATCCAGGAAAGTTCAACTGAAGGTCATTTCAAATCACAAATATGTTCTAAACATTTCACTCAATCTGTGCAGGCAACTCCACGCACATACAGTACCTATGAATAAACCCATAGTAAATACCCAGTTTCAGTTACTCCACAAACCTTTTACAGAGGTTATTATTAGAACAGCATTTTTATTCGAACTGCACTGTCTGTTCACCTTATACAAGAAACAAACACAAACACGCTAAAAACCAAACAATCTGCTAGCTATCTGCTCTGCCTTCTCTCGCTAACATCGGGGCACTAGTGAGGCGTTGCTGTTGCTCCACAGAGCTCCAATCATCTTTATTAGAACAGAACACAAAACAAAAGAAAGAAAGGAAGGTTCACATAAGAAACTATGATTATAAGAACATTCAACTAGGCAATACAAATCTAACAGGACTCTGCAAAACCTTCAACACCAAAAAACAGAGGTTTGATATATTAAAAAAAAATACCACAAAGAAGAAAAGGTGAAATCATGAAGGAATGAATGATCCAGACTTTTTTTTTCAGAAATAATTTGGGAAAAGGATACATCTGCAAAAGGTGTTCTTCCTGAGTCATTAAGAGATCAGCTCCTTTTCCAAACCCTTCCCTGCCTGGCTGGTGCTACAGTCTACAGTATATATGTCATTTGTGAAGAAAATTATGTTATTTTGAAAGATTGTTCTTATATACAAATACTTGTGTCAAAGACTACATCTTTCCAGAGTTGTGGGGGTGCATTGAAATGACTTCAAACTGTAGTGCTGTTTGAGTTTATAACCCACTTCCTACTTTAACATTTAATGAGGTTCAGGCTAGAAAAGTCAAAGATAATTAGTAAACCAGCATCAAGTTTACATTTCAGAAATTGTATTAATCAGAGCAGAATCAACCATTTAAAGCCTAAAATAGACCGGGAAAACTGACTAGAAACCAGGGCAGTTTGTGTTGTCTGAGAAATTGCATTATGGCATTTAATCCTGTTAGAACCTAGAGTTTGAAGCAACTAAAACACCAGAACAGAGACATTTTCTCTTTTAAACTAATCACTTCCTGTAATCACCTCAATACAATACAGATTTTCATAGGGCGATTGAATTTTGTCGTCCTCTCTAACTGGCTGGTAAGCTCTCCAGAGAAATGGCAACCAGCCTGAAGGGTGAGAGAGATGGCCAAGGACAGGGTTTAGAAGTTCCCATAGAGACTGCCATTGCTGTTGACAATACCAGCTGTCTCATTCTACTGTCTGACAAATATGTGTCACCTCATCATTTATTTTTTCACACTGAAGAAGACAGATATTAATTTGTAGGAGGGTCTCAGAGCAGAGGAAACAGAAGAAAAATACATAGACACACATTAACAGACACGTTGGAATGAGACGGGGAGGCTGGCCAGTAACACACAATGTCATTGGTGGATGGGTCAGGACAGGGCGGGCCTTCCACTCTGCACGCAGTAGCAACATGTTCCAGCGCACGGGGGCCTCCCAACAGACGCTCCGAAATCAATAAAGAGTAGCTAACTAAACAGAGTAAAAACCGTTAACAGAGAGGAGAGAAAAAAAAGCCAACTGAAATCCTAGGAACACGGGTTTGACCGTTTCACCCCAATTCGGAGTGGCCGCGTCTGTTTTCATTGTCCCCACTTGGTTGGGATGTTCAGTGTGAACAGTGTGGGTGGGTATAAGGTGCCCTCCTGGGTATGGTATGGTGGATATTGGTGCCCATCCTGGCTCCATGGCTATGGTTCGGTCATGTGCTCTCTCACAGGCTCACCGTACTTGGAGGGTTGGCTGGGGGACTGGGCCTGTGAGGGATGGGTGCAGGCGGGCAGGGTGTGGGCGATGGGTACCCACCCGGGCACCATCCCCTCCATCGGCCCGGGGAACCCGTCTGGTGCCATACCCACAACACCAGGGGGGTACCTGCGCCAGGGATACACAGGTGAGGTCAGAGGTCACGATATAAACACTGCATACTACAAGTCTTCCTGAGAGGCCTCACACTCTGGTTGCATATACAGCGCCTTGCGTGTTTAATGGGACAGTGATGCATTTTCCAAACTGTAGATTTTGGCAAACCTAACGTTTTGGCTATTTTTCATATATATATTTTAAATTTTTTATGATTTTCCAGCTTATGTCAGCACAAATTATGTGATAGAACACACCTGACATACCAGAAACACCTGTCAAGCTAATTGTCCCATTACTTTTGGTGTCCTGAAATAGGGGGACTATGTATAAAAAGTGTTGTCATTTCTAAATGGTGAAACCAATATGCACACACATACCCTCAAATAAAAGCTGAGAATCTCTACTTTAACTCCATAGTACTAGTTTGATTTCAAATCCATTTTGGAGCGTAGACCAAAAGAAGAAGAAATGCTTCACTGTCCCATTACTTGCCTAGGACACTGGTGCAAAATGCAAAAAACAATGTTTTAAGTGACATACAGATTTAGTAATAGCTGAAAAAGACAGGAAATTCAACCGAGTGTATATTGTACATTACAGTTGCACTGTAATCTTTATTTCTGATGTTTAACAATGTTTTAGGACTCCAATATCCTATTGTGGTTACGTGGTTTCTTCTATCAGTAGGATAACCTTCTATCACAGGGGTGATGAACTGTTGATTTCCTGGTTGTCTCACTACTCTGAAAACTTTTGAATGCAACTATTGATCACTTTAATGTCAGTATGTTGCCTCAGAATAGAGGAACTATGTTTCCATGCATCCCATTAAAAAGGCTTAAATGGATTTTGCCATCTGACCAAAGCATTCAAAGCAAGTCACTCATCTGAATACAAACTTATGACAAAAGACATGAAATCTGAAAACTGGTTCAACTCTTACATGTCAATTCAGGATTCAAAACGACCACAAGACCTCATCTGTTGTTCTTGGGAAACTGATAAATGTATCAAGAAAAATAATTGTCTTGATTTACTCCAAAAAAAATAAAATACATCATTATATCATCAACACAATGAAGATGGAGGCATATGGAATGGTGCAGGGCTGAACATGACAGAGGATTCCTGACAATGAATGTCAAGAGACAGGGACTGTGATCTGGAATCAGGGATTACAAGAACTGAGATCTGGAATCAGGGATTACGAGAACTGAGATCTGGAATCAGGGATTATGAGAACTGAGATCTGGAATCAGGGATTACGAGAACTGAGATCTGGAATCAGGGATTACGAGAACTGAGATCTGGAATCAGGGATTATGAGAATTGAGAATGATGATATCTTTAGGGAAGATGAAACAGACATCACAAAGAGTACATGTCACATCCTCTGAGGCAAGATATGACAGTGGCCTTTTTTCTCCCCAAAATGTTTGGAACAGCCTGACTCTGAAACAAACGTGTCAAATAATAGTCTACAGTACAGTGCTGACTTCCAATACAAAGGTTGTCATTATGTGCAATTGTTGAATTGATGTCTTTATTGTGTCACAAGTGTCTGTGCTGATTTGCGGCCACTTTGTCTGTCTGTTTTAGGGTGGAGGGATAGGGGTGGGCACATGTAGGTATACTGTAGGTGGGTGAGATAAGAGGCAGACAGGAACGCTAATGTATGTCCTCAGCATTATGGAAAGCAACAGCAAGCTATGCTTTGACCAGGGCAGGTCAAGCCTCGGGTCTGTAGGAATCAGGTATATAATTCGTCTTGTAGTACAGTATTTACCTGGTTCAGAATTAGGTATATAATTTGTCTGGCATTCCCCCCGTTGCTATGGCCTGTACCATGGTTTGGTTGACCCGGCTGTGAGAGAGAAGCAGTTCAGTCCACATGAGACAATATAGGGTGCAAGACGATTGAGAGATGAATGCGCTAGCTGCCCTAACCCTAACCCTAACCCTAACCCTAGCCCTAGCCCTAACACTAAGAGTAGGGGATAGGCCCATATCTCCCTATAGGCCTGAGTTTCCACCATATGCCTTTGGAGATGCTAAGCCCCACCCTAGCCAAGCTTAAAAACAAAAGACAAAAGGCGGTTCTATCTACTGATGATAAAATAAATAAATAATAATTTAAAAAAAAAAACGGAATAAGAGCATGGAAATGACTCCTGTAGAACCAAAATAAAATCTCTCAATTGTTTGTCAAAATGTTAAAGTCCCACTAATGTGGACAACTTATCCAGGAGGAGGTGCATACATGAATGGACCTGTTGGGTTGTGAGCATGCTCCTTACCTGTAGGCTGCACCGTTGACTTCGGGGTGCACTTGCTGCTGTTCCATCATTCCCCAAGGCGCCGTGGTAACAAAGAACTCCTTGTTGACACAGTTCCGTAGACTGTCTGGGATACGGCCTGCATTGGAGAACAACAACAGTCAACATAAAGATTTAAATTGAATGTATGTTGAAGCCAGAGTGTCGCATACAACACCTACAGGAGTGTCCAACGTTCAACTACACTAGGAGTGTGTGTGTGTGTGTGTGTGTGTGTGTGTGTGTGTGCGTGCGTGCGTGCGTGTGTGTGTGTTTAGGCGTACCTGTGATAGCTCGGCGTATCTCCGTGGCGGCTGCCTCTCTCATCTCCAGCGAGGCCTGTTCACTGTACCAGGCCGTGTGGGGCGTACAGATCAGGTTAGGGGCATCCTTCAGAGGACCCTGGGTAAAGCTACACACCAGGGAGAGAGAAGTATTATGGAGATAATGATGGCGTCAAAAGGATATCCAATCTCAATCAGTCATACACCACCACCCCCCCAAGCAGACAGACAGACAGACATACAGACAGACAGACTCACACACTCACACTCACACACACACACACACACACACACTTCTAGTGTAGTTGAGTAAGGACACTCCTGTCACCTGAAGGGTTCTGTCTCATGGACATCCAGGGCAGCCCCCCGTATCCTGCCCTCCTTCAGGGCCTGGGCCAGGGCCTTCTCATCCACCAGACCTCCCCTCGCTGAGTTCACCATGAACGCACCTTGCCGCATCTGCGCGCACACACACACACAAAAATATATATTTATTTATTAATTCATATTATGAACCATGTTAGGAACTTTTGCAGAAATGGCACATTCCAAACAGTGAGTGATTGATTGATTGACGATTGATGGGCAAATAAAACATGGTTAAGTTTTGAGTTTGGGACTCTCCATTACCCTAAGGCACTGATGATCATTTGGGACTCTCCATTACCCTAAGGCACTGATAATCATTACCCTAAGGCACTGATGATCATTACCCTAAGGCACTGATGATCATTACCCTAAGGCACTGATGATCATTTGGTCACTGGACCAAATGTGGCCCGCAAGACCATATTGAGAAAACTCTTTGAAATGGTCGTGAAGTTTTAATATCCTATATAATATAATACAATATATAATATAGTAATATATAATATAATACAATATAATAATACAATATAATATATAGTATCCTAGATTTTTTAAATGGGTGTGATTCCACATTGGACACATTTACATTTGACCTTTAATTGCTTATGTTGCTTGAGAAAACTGCTATTATTTCAAAATTAAACAATGATGGTAATAGTTGGAAGGAAACATTTAATCATGTATGAGTGTAATTGTATCGTAGTCAATTCAGAGTAAATTATTAATTTAATGTTGAGGTCCTCCGACGGACTGATCCGGCAAAAGAATTAAATTTAAA
>NC_139653.1:48885197-48892697 GCF_951799395.1 Argentina silus | reverse complement strand
CACACACACACACACACACACACACACACTTCATCTCTTCCAGATATACAATTACATAGAACCGTCACTATTCCATAAGACACGTAGCCATGTGCCATCGGCAGTACATCTCTATCTGCAAGTATACTAAACCTGAGTAGTCAATAAAATCCACCACAGAGAATGGGTCCAAACAGAGCCATGAATACAATGGACAGACTCACAGGTGAGTGAACCACCTGCTCTGCTCAAAGCTCTGCAAAGCACTAGGGTGACTCAACCTTCCACCTGGCCAGGACAGGAGGGAGCTTTACAGCTGGGCTGGATGTTTTTATATTTACAGTAACCTTTATTTATCTAAGAAGAAGAAGACACACTGAGACAGACGTCTCTTTTGCATGTGTGGCCTGTTTATGTTACAAATATGATTACAAAACAACACCTTAAAAACATACCACAGATAAAATACAAAATATACACATTGATTAATCAAAACAAAAGCATGTCTCTGTGAGAAGCTCCCTAACCAAGGACTTAAAGGACGTTATGTAGTCAAAGTATCTGACTGGGGCGGCAGATAGCCTAGAGATTAGAGAGGTTGGTTGCCGGTTCAATCCCCATCGCAGGAGGGTGCCGGATGTGAGCTGGTGACTGGAGGGTTGCTGGTGTCATGTCTAACTGCTCCAGGGGCGTCTGACATTGGCGGACCCTGTGCCTAGAACTCTGAGCTCTGTTCTCCCTGGGGGTGAGGGGTGAGGGGTGAGGGGGGGGCTCCCTTGTAAAAGAGACCTTGATGTCAATGGGACTCCCTGACAAAATAAAGGTTAAATAGAATGTCTGAGGAGCACAAAGCAGTTTTTCCCACTACAGTAGGTTAAATGTAACTTTTAACCTCTTGATCAGTTTTTTAAAAGATAGTTTATCATCTATCCAAATGCCCAGCTACTTATAATGTGGGACCTTTTGTGGGTCAATTTGGCCTCCTTGCAGGGAACAAATATGCTGATCTATATTACGGGATCTAGAGAAAAACATACATTTACATTTGTCCTCATTCAGCACCAGCTTAAGATCAATAAGCAATTTTTTATAGAATCAAAACCTTGCTGAGGGTCAAGAATAGCCTGCTAGAGAAAACCGTATTATCAGTATGAAGATGTCATTTACAATTGTTCAAGGGCAAACTAACATTATTCATGTAATTAAAATCAAACCTTGTGGAACACCTTTATTAAGACTGAGACAACTGGACTGAACTGAAAATACCCCAAATACATTGAGTCCTCTCCTGCAGATCATTTTGAAACCAATTACAGTCTAAATCAATGGATATAACCTCTGTAACAGGAGGGGATGATCGACCGTTTCAAGAACCTTAGAGGTCAATATAGAGGGCTGGGAAGAGGGGAGAAGGAGGAGGAGAAGGAGGAGGAGAGGGAGAAGGAGGAGGAGGAAGAGAAGGAGGAGAAGGAGGAGGAGGAGGAGGAGGAAGAGAAGGAGGAGGAGGAGGAGGAGGAGGAGGAGGAGGAGAAGGAGGAGGAGAGGGAGAAGGAGGAGGAGGAAGAGAAGGAGGAGAAGGAGGAGGAGGAGGGGGAGAAGGAGGAGGAGGAGGTATAAATTACCTGCTAAGGGTCTGGGATCAGATCTTACATTTACATCTACATTTATGGCATTTAGCAAACGCCTTCATCCAAACGCCTTCATCCAAAGCGACTCACAACAAATACAGATCTAAAGAGCAGAGACCCACAGACGAACTACTCCATGAGGGAATGCATGGCAACACTTGAATTCAACATTTGAATTCAACACTTGAATTCAACACTTGAATTCAACACTTGAATTCAACACTTGAGCACAAAATAATCTAGGTAGGCCATTCCATATCCACCCTACAGTATAATGTATGTGTGTGTGTCCAATGTTCACTCAAAGTGGAAGTCCCCATTGTTCCCTTGCCCTCTAAGAGACTGAAGTCCAATACTGCTAGACAGACACACCTGGGCCTCCTCACACTCCAGTGGAGTTCATTATAACACACCGTCACACACACACACACACGCACGCGCGCCCACCTGCGCGCGTGCACACAGACACACGCACGCACGCACACACACACATGCACACACACACATGCACACACACGCACACACACACACAAAGTGGCTGGCGAAAGAGTGATTGCCGACTCTGGAGCCCAAGGAAGTAGGTCAAAATATACTGATGATTAATTAAATCCTAGTCTCTAATTGCCTCTCAAGAACCTAATAAGGCTATGCTAAATACATGATGAATCATTGCTTAATTAGCCTCTAACAAGAGCTTAACGAGAAACAAGTACCTGGCCACTCATTCTACAGACCTCCTGAACCCTATGGGGAAAAAATTATTTACATTTACATTTATGGAACTTAGCAGATGCCTTTATCCAAAGCGACTTACAACAAATACATCTGTTTAAGTAAGTGAATCATCTATCCAACAGTCATCAGAAGACAAAGTGATCAATGCCCGGTATGTGGGGGTGAAGAGGTCTCAAGGGTTGGGGTTAGGGTTAGTACGGGGGGGTAGTGGGGGTGAAGAGGTCTCAAGGGTTGGGGTTGGGGTTAGGGTTAGTACGGGGGGGTAGTGGGGGTGAAGAGGTCTCAAGGGTTGGGGTTAGGCTTAGTACGGGGGGGTAATGGGGGTGAAGAGGTCTCAAGGGTTGGGGTTGGGGTTAGGGTTAGTACGGGGGGGGTATGTGGGGGTGAAGAGGTCTCAAGGGTTGGGGTTAGGGTTAGTACAGGGGGGGTAGTGGGGGTGAAGAGGTCTCAAGGGTTGGGGTTAGGCTTAGTAAGGGGGGGTAGTGGGGGTGAAGAGGTCTCAAGGGTTGGGGTTAGGGTTAGTACGGGGGGTAGTGGGGGTGAAGAGGTCTCAAGGGTTGGGGTTAGGGTTAGTACAGGGGGGGTAGTGGGGGTGAAGAGGTCTCAAGGGTTGGGGTTAGGCTTAGTAAGGGGGGGTAGTGGGGGTGAAGAGGTCTCAAGGGTTGGGGTTAGGGTTAGTACGGGGGGTAGTGGGGGTGAAGAGGTCTCAAGGGTTGGGGTTGGGGTTAGTACAGGGAGGGTAGTGGGGGTGTAGAGGTCTTTAGGAGGGACTGTTAAGATGTAGCCTGAAGAGATGGGTTTTCAATCTACGGCGGAAGATCGGTAGTGAAAAGAAAAGATGCCGTGAAAAGATGCCATGAAATGTCCATGGATACTTACAGGTCATATCAACTCCCCTCTCTCTGTCACACAGGCACACACCACTCAGACCTTCCATGACAAACTTTCTTTGGTACTGCGCTGACTGTGCCTGTTTACCCCAATGCCATTACACAATGCTTCTGTATACGCTCATGTATACTATGCTGTAGGTTGAAAAGTTCTAGTTGGTGCAGTGAGTCCATGCGCGCACACACATACACACACACACACACACACACACACACACACACACACACACACACACACACACACAGAGAAACAAAACACACATGCACACACATAAACACAATACACACACATAAACACAATACACACACGCACGCACACACTTACATACTATTTGAGTGAGTTCAGTCTCTAGCCCAAGCAGCTGTTCTTGTTGACCTCTTTTCATTATTACCTCTTGTCGACCTCTTTTCATATCATTACAGAGCTGATGTTATTCTCTAGAGGATCCATCCAACCCAGGACCCCCACCAGATCAGACCCGTACCTAGGCCCAGTGTCTCCTCTCTCGGGGCTAGCCTATATACAGGGCTGGGTCTGCTTAGAATTCCGATTCTGGGTCTGCTTAGAATTCTGATTCTGATTCTGATTCTGATTCTGATGGGTCTTTGAGAGGCTAGCTAGCTGTGTGTGTCCCACCCCAAACCGAGGTCATGTGGGTGAATTATCAGACTACGTCACACTGACATCACGCAGGTTTGAATGCACATGTTGGTGGCAAAAATAAAGTTTGAAAGTCTGAAAACATGTCAATTTGTGCAGTGGGATGCCAGAATCGAAAAGCTGACAAAGGTCTTAATTTTTTACCGAATACCATCAACTCACACTCCTTTTAATGCTAACCGCAGACGTCTTTGGTTGCAAGCCCTCAGAAGAAAAGATTGGAACAAGAACCTCATTACAAATGCCCGACTTTGCATACTATTGCTTTAGGTGCCAGTGGGTTCAGTTCTGCTATGTCTTCATCTGTCAGCTCTGAAAACATAATAAGAGAAATGTTAGAATAAATAAAATAAATGTTAGATAACTTATTTTGTTAATACAAATTGCAACCACAGCTGGTTCCACGTGTCATTAACTTGTTACATGGCACTGGTAGTAACGTTTTTATATTAATTCTGTGTGATAGTAATGGTTTTACATGATGCAATTCAATTTTTAAAAGTACTCATTTCTACCTGCTTCTTACATGTCCATGACCTCATCTTTTCTACATTCAGGATTGTGTCTACATTTCTAGAGAGGTACAGAGTATTAAAATACTTAAAGCGATAGTTCACCCAAAAATCATATTTCATATATAACCTTTGACATTGGTCTTTCTAGCTTTGCTCTGGCTGGCTGCAGTTGGCTGTCTGTCATCTTAGGCTTTCTGCTGATTTCACTCAGTCTGGCTGGCTTCACCTCTCTCTTGGATGTGTGGATCCACATATTAGTTCCTGAAGTACAAGACTTCTCTGTCTTTCCCATCCTGACACACAGCTCAACTTTTAACATAAGTGCAGCTGCATGGCTGTAGGATGACCCTAACCTGTAGGAAAATGGTATAGAGATTTATTCCTAGCTATCTAATGTATTAACACATTGCTTTGAATGGTGCTCGGCTAGATATGTCAATGACCACAGCTGTATGATTGCAGCAAATGAGCAGTGCATTTTTATTAGATTGGGTAAATAATAATGGAAACGTAAGATCATTTAGTAAATTAACGTTAGGTACATACCCAGCCATACAGGTGCAGTTCGCAGTCAGGATACAGTTGTTTGTCTTGTTGACAATAACTCACGCCTTGTACAACTCCGTCTTCTTGATCTGCCTTTGGCTAGGCAGCACCTCAGTCTTCAGCACTACAAAGTTTTGAACTTGGTAATCGTGAAATTGTATGTCTTGGACGTGACGACAAAGGACAAAATTGTACGCATCAAGCGACTTGTACGCTTTTAACTTCTCCCGGGTATAAACACTTGGAGTGTCGATCAGGTAAGTATGTATGTCTGGCCACTGAAGGCTTGGCCGTTTCGTCGTTTAACCATTGACAGGGCGCCAATGCATATGGTTCTGCAAGACGTATCCCATTCACCAAGGTTGATTTCGTAGCATAAAAGTGCCTATCAGTGGGTGACAAGCTGTTGTAGTAAGCGGAGAACATTTTACAACTAAAATCTAAAACTATTACGTTATAGTAATAATGTAGACTACATCGGATTAGTTTTCTGCAACCGTGATGCGCGCGCATCCCCAATGTTTACAAACATATAACTGGCCTATTGGAAATGAGAGCATTGTAAACACAGAAGAAAAATATTACATTAGGGGGAATACACACAAATATATTTTTGTTTCATGGAGAAAGGTGCTATTGTTACTATTGAGCAGCTATTGAATCTAGTGTTCTCTGCATTTGCTGACAAAAATCGGTGACATTAGGTGAACAATCACTATCTTACAGTACACTAGGCTACAATATGATTATTATTCGTAGCAGTGCTATTATTACTATTATTATTAATAATAATGACGGTTATAATAATAATTAATATTAATATACATATACACTCATTAATATACATATATATATGTATATACATATAAATATAATATAAATATACATTAATATTAATATGAGTATGAATACATGATTAGATTTAGCACTTTTCTAGAGACCCAAAGCACTCACAATGTGTGGGGGGGAAACTCACCTCATCACTACCAATGTTCTACGCCTACACACAGGACAGGCTGGGTATTTGGCCCACAGTCGAAGACAGAAACACTGCAATTTTTTCCTGTGATTAAGTGTTGTGTTACCATTACACACACATCTCCATTCATACTGCATGCCAAGTAAAACAAATCACTCAGTGTTCCGTTTCAGAGCCACCAGTGAGAGTGATACCCCCAGAGCTCCGCATAGCCTCCCCCAGTGAAGACACATTGTGTTGTTGTGACACACACCTCTCCTGGGACGAGGCTGAGGTTGAGGTTGAGCTCCGGCCAACGGTAATCACAATCTGGATTATTTCTTTTTGGAGTATGAAGGATGCTGGCAGAACCCTCGAGAGCGTTTTGGAACAGATTAGTTGCAGATGTGGAGCCGCTAAAAGCTTTTTTGGATTCTGACAACAGGGAGAGACGCCATCTTTGAAAACAAAACTCTTAGAAATAAAACACTTTTTTTCCCCCCTCTAAATACAATCTGTGGGGGTGTCTCAAATTCCATTTTGGAAGCCTGTTCAAAGGAATGAGTCCTAGCTAGTTCTTCGCCAGTGCCAGAGCTAGAGTCAGTAGGAGTTTTAGTAGGTGAGAATTACTTTCTAAATAGAGAAAAGAAACAAAACAACACTTGAATTCTCTCCTCGGCTTTGGGAATTAACTTTCATTTGTCTTTCATTTCTATTCCATGCCTGCTTTGTCTCTCTTTCAGCTTTGAGGTGGAACAGGACTGCTTTGAGACATTGTTATTGATTTGCATATTGATTTATCTCTGCATGTTAACAAATGCGATCTAACAAAGTCCTGAAACAAACAATTTAGCTCCATCTACCTCTAAAGCAGAACAGTCAGATACTTTGACTACATAAAGGAGGGTGGCTGCAATCTGAACAGATTTAGGGACATAGCTGCCTCTTTCTAGCTATATATATATATATAGCTAGAAAGAGGCATATATATATATATGTGTGTGTGTGTGTGTGTGTGTGTGTGTGCGTGTGTGTGTGTATCCCACAAGTCTGTCTCATGTCTGCATAACAATAAAAACTGTGAAAACAAGAGGAAGTGAGGAGGGTTTTCCATGCGTGATGGTGATGTCAGGAGCGTAAGTTCATAGTGAGGTTCAGTAGAAACGGCTGCCTTAGCTACAGTAGACACTGAGCCAAAATGGGCTCAATGGCTTAGGACCAACAGCTGGTTCTAGTTACCTAGCAACTCCCAACTCCCAAGCAGAGGCCACATTTGCAGGACAGTTAGAGTGGGAGTCTCACTCTCCCGACTGGTCCTATAGGGTTCTTCTCAATCTGGCAACCCAGACTGGACTAACTGACAACAAACTAAACCCTCAAAAACTGTCAACGCAAGACAAGGAGAGGTCTTGAGGACTGAGTCCAAGTAAGAACATGATACTATGGTCAGTAAGGAAGCAAAGTTTTCCTCTCATTCTACTGGAGCTCAGCCAAAGCCTTTACACTACCTCAGAGAAGGCCAGAGCCACCGACCAGACACACACACACACACACACACACACACACACACACACACACACACACACAC
>NC_139653.1:48851307-48853807 GCF_951799395.1 Argentina silus | reverse complement strand
TTCAGAAAGACCCAAGGAACACTCATCATCATCATCACCTTGAGCAGACCTCAGGAACAGTAGCCACATCACACACCAGACAAAGCTCTGCTCCATCCACAGACAAACCCTCACACCAGACAAAGCTCTGCTTCATCCACAGACAAACCCTCACAAAAGACAAAGCTCTGCTTCATCCACAGACAAACCCTCACACCAGAAAAAGCTCTGCTTCATCCACAGACAAACCCTCACACCAGACAAAGCTCTGCTCCATCCACAGACAAACCCTCACACCAGACAAAGCTCTGCTCCATCCACAGACAAACCCTCACACCAGACAAAGCTCTGCTCCATCCACAGACAAACCCTCACACCAGACAAAGCTCTGCTCCATCCACAGACAAACCCTCACACTAGACCTGAGAGTTTTCTAAACGTCAGATACCATCGATTATTGCAAGATATACCATCTGGTGTAAAAAAAAAAAAAAAAAAGAAAAAAAAAAAGAAAGAAAAAGAAAAGCGATGATACTGGATCTACTCGCCCCTGCAGAGTTAGTTAGCTTGGTATAACTCCCCAGGCGCCCTTGGTGGAAAGAAAAAAGTCAATGTGAAATTTGAACAAGTTCATATACGAGTATCCGTGTTTCTCGATATTGACGTGAGAGTCTTAAGAGCTTCCTATGGAGTCTCCCACAGACGAACGCTACCCAGGGAACGCCGCCTATCGACGCCAACGCCACGTAGACGATACGAGGCATATGGAGCGTATCACGTTCGTATTGGACGCGTGATGATTCAGCTTATAACAGGGCATATCATGTTCATAAGGGAGGACTGGCGTGTGGTGTGGGGATCGGGGGGGGGAGGCTGCTGGAGGTGGAAATCGGAGGACGGGAGGACATTATCGTTATGCACGGAATGGAATGAGTCTGTCCTCCGTCCTTCTGCTTCCACTGGCCTCCCCTTGGGGGGGGGGCTCCGGGGGGTTAGGGTTGGGGGCGGAGGGTTAGGAGGGACTACATTCCAAAGACTTGTATACAGCATGAGTTATATGCTTCACATTTAATACCCCACATTTCTTTCCTCCGGTGATGACACACACACACACACACACACACGCACACACACACGCACACACATGCGCGCACACACACACACACACAAACACACACACACACACACACACACACACAAACACACACACACACACACACACACACACACACACACACACACACACACACACACACACACACACACAGGCCCACATTTCTTTCCTCCGGCGATGACATCCCGGTCTTTCAAGGCCAGTGCAGTAGGTCAGCCTCCACTCATCCCCGTGATGCCTCATGCGTGGTGTGGTGGCGGGGAGGCGGGGAGGCGGTTGGGTGAGTCACCGGGAGCTGCTCCAGGAACCGGAGCCCATGGAGAGCACCGGAGTAACGCGGTGCAACGCGAACGTCTGAACAACCGAGAGCGGCAGCGACGACACGACCCCCGTGACCCCAGGAGATTCTTCTGACTTCACCCAGACACAACATCCTCTACAACCCCCCCTCTCTCCCCCCCCTCCTACCCACACACACACACACACACACACACACCCCTCCCTCCCTGCTGGGGTTAGTTCCCACTCCTCCCTCCCTCCCCTCCCTACCCCGGGTGATGGATTACCCCGTGTCTATGGGGTCAAACAAGGATGGACCGGCTCAAACACTAAAGACGGGGGGAGGAGTGAGTCCATCCCGACCCACCTCTTGTGCCCTCTGGGCAAGGCTTGGGGGGAGGGGGGTGGGGGGTCAACGACTTATTAAAGGGGGCTATCTAAGCCTCTGTGAAGATAATGAATGAGGGTGTGTCTTTGTGTTTGCATGTGTGTATGTGTGTGTGTGTGTGTGTGTGTGTGTGTGTGTGTATGTGTGTGTGTCTACGCGCCGACAGAACCTCAGAAACATGTGTCCTGAATTCTTCGGGGGGGGGGAGACGACACACCGAGCCGCTGTTGAGGCGGGGCGACGGCATAATCGACATATTTAGCGTCGCCATGGCTACGGACATGCGCGGGGGCTACCTGAACCGGTGGCCACCTGCCCCTCCGACACTTTAGACTGATTGGACCCGGGAACGCAACAGCTGGCTCGGGATTAAGAACTTGGACGGGCCGACAGGCTGACGTACCCCTGTCCACCCCCCGCCCCCGCCCCGCCCCACCCCTCCCCACACACCCCCACCCCTCCCCAGCCCAGCACCCGACGACACCTGTCACCCTACGGCCAAACCCAATCCCTGCCTGCACCCCTGCCCTCCTAAGCCGGGTCAACACAGCCCCCCTTTTACCTCCTCTGTCCTCCTCCTAACCCAAACTGAACCATGTCAATACACGGTCAATACACGGTCAATACACAGTCAATACAAGGACTAGGCTAGGGTAGGGTAGGGTGTGCACACACACACAGACAGAGACACAGACAGAGACACAGACAGACAGACAGACAGACAGACAGACAGACAGACA
>NC_139653.1:48841307-48843807 GCF_951799395.1 Argentina silus | reverse complement strand
CCCACCCCCCCCAGCCCCCAACCCCCACCCTCCAACACTTCCCTTGAGTATTAGCAGGACGAGTAAGCAAAAAGAAGGAAAGAAGGAAAAAAGAAAAAAGAAAAACAACAATGACACCCAGTTCGGACGGCTCCCAGGGACACGATGCATTCCTTGTTTATCTTGAATTATAAATAATGTTGGGAAGACGAGGATCAATACTTCCCCTGTGACAGAAACGAGGGAAAAGAGAGGAAGGAGGAGGAGGAGGAGGAGGGGGGGAAAAAAAGCGTGAGAAATTTGACGACATTTGGCATGTCTCTGTGACAGGTCCCAGCGTGTCTTTCCCATGGCCTTTTTTATACAGGAGCCGGGTTTGCTGCTACTGAGCACTCTGCTTTTTTAACACAGACACGGAATGGCTGCCAAGAAGACCCAACATGGCCGCCCCCTGCCCCATGTAAAACAAGAGGGTCTAGAGTGAAACTGGGCCCTGTGTATAAAGACTTCGACCCAGGCACGAAGACACAGGGGGGAAAGCAAGGTCACCACTCCGCAGTGCTTGCGTTGGCACTCCCCAACATTTTCGAAGCATTTCCTCATGGGTTTTCCTGTCAAAGATGCACAGCCATTTTACACCCCATTAAGACCTATCATTACCACCGGACTGGAAGGCTATAATTGGGGATTTGACGGAAGAAAAAAAGTTGTCAAAACACAATTACAGGACATTCAAACATCGGAGAACGTCGGAGAGAGAGCCATAACATAATATCACACAGCGGCTTTTGCTTTTTGCCCAAAAATAGGGAAGAATAACAGGAAAACTATTACTTTAACGTCGGGAGATTTTGACGGAAAATTACGTGGATGACTGCCCCTGGCTACCCACGTCGAGGGCTAGCGAGAGGAACATCACAAATCATCGGCCTTCTGCTGCAGATGAAGGATGGCCACATTAAAATCTTATCCACAATCAAAGATTGCTCAGAGTCCAAATTTAGAAAAATAAATAAATATTGCTGAAACCGTTATGTGGAAGCCAGGGAGAGAAAAACTGGACAAAAACATATGTGATAAATAGTTTGGCACTACTACAGGGCTGATACTAAGGCTAGGCTAGGCTAGGCTAGGGTTATAGGACAGGGCTGATACTAAGGCTAGGCCAGGCTAGGGATATAGGACAGGGCTGATGCTAAGGCTAGGCCAGGCTAGGGATATAGGACAGGGCTGATGCTAAGGCTAGGCCAGGCTAGGGATATAGGACAGGGCTGATGCTAATGCTAGGCTAGGCTAGGGTTATAGGACAGGGCTGATACTAAGGCTAGGCCAGGCTAGGGATATAGGACAGGGCTGATGCTAAGGCTAGGCCAGGCTAGGGATATAGGACAGGGCTGATGCTAAGGCTAGGCTAGGCTAGGGTTATAGGACAGGGTTGTAGCTGATGCTAAGGCTAGGCTAGGGTTGTAGGAGAGGGCTGATGCTAAGGCTAGGCTAGGCTAGGGTTATAGGACAGGGTGGTGGCTGATACTAAGGCTAGGCTAGGCTAGGCTAAGGTTATAGGACAGGGTGGTGGCTGGGCTAAGGCTAGGCTAGGTGGTGGCTACGTGAATATGGCCTGTGTTAAGGGGTCTAAGGACAGGGAAGACACAAGCCAATAGGGCTAGGGCTCTGTGAGGAAGACTAGGGCTCTGTGAGGAAGACTAGGGCTCTGTGAGGAAGACTAGGGCTCTGTGAGGAAGACTAGGGCTGGGTGAGGAAGACTAGGGCTGGGTGAGGAAGACTAGGGCTGGGTGACTAGCACTAGAATGGAGTTAGATGAAGACGCCTGCAGACCCTGATCAGATCGGCTGTGTTTTCCCCCACAATGGAGAAAGTCAGGAATGAGGGGAGGTCGGACAATCCCAGACCCGTTCCAAACAGCAGCGTCTGGGAACACACCAGGGGAGGCTGGTGGCGGAGGTAGAAACCGGAGGACGGGCTCATTGTTCAATGCATTGGAACGGAATCTCTCTCGCTCTTTCCCATTCCTCATTCCGTTCCATGCATCACAATGAGCCCGTCCTCCGATTTCTACCTCCACCAGCCTGGAACGAGGAATGGTATCTAACACGCAGAGAGGGCTGGGGTTTGGAGTACAGAACCACTGAGGCTGGCCCACGGTGGGTGAGGCCGGGCCTGTGACATAAACCAGAGGGGCCCGCGGTGCCGTGCTGCAGCCAAGCTCTGCCTCTCTAATCTGCTCTCTGATTTATCACCCTGCTCCTCTTTTCCTGTCTCACTACTGCAGCGGAGCGGAGGGCCTCCGAGCCCGGACACAGCCTGGCATGAGCACGCACGCACGCACGCACGCACGCACGCACGCACGCACGCACGCACGCACGCACGCACGCACGCACGCACGCACGCACGCACACACACACACACACACACACACACACACACACACGTACGTACGCACGTGCGCACACACACACACACACACACGTGCTTGCACATACACACACACACACACACACCT
>NC_139653.1:48817380-48822380 GCF_951799395.1 Argentina silus | reverse complement strand
TGAGGTCAAATCGACCTTCTCAGGTAGGTATCACACACCACACACATCTACCCACACACTGTACCAGTCTAGCAGAAATAAGCCATGTGTCCTACAGAGTAGAGTAGAGTAGTATAGGAGCCTTGTGTCCTACAGAGTAGAGTAGAGTAGTATAGGAGCCTTGTGTCCTACAGAGTAGAGTAGAGTAGTATAGGAGCCTTGTGTCCTACAGAGTAGAGTAGAGTAGTATAGTAGCCATGTGTCCTACAGAGTAGAGTAGTATAGGAGCCTTGTGTCCTACAGAGTAGAGTAGTATAGTAGCCATGTGTCCTACAGAGTAGAGTAGTATAGGAGCCTTGTGTTCTACAGAGTAGAGTGGTATAGGAGCCTTGTGTCCAACAGAGTAGAGTAGTATAGGAGCCTTGTGTCCTACAGAGTAGAGTAGTATAGGAGCCTTGTGTTCTACAGAGTAGAGTGGTATAGGAGCCTTGTGTCCTACAGAGTAGAGTAGTATAGTAGCCATGTGTCCTACAGAGTAGAGTAGTATAGGAGCCTTGTGTCCTACAGAGTAGAGTAGTATAGTATAGGAGCCTTGTGTCCTACAGAGTAGAGTAGAGTAGTATAGGAGCCTTGTGTCCTACAGAGTAGAGTAGTATAGGAGCCTTGTGTCCTACAGAGTAGAGTAGTATAGGAGCCTTGTGTCCTACAGGGTAGAGTAGTATAGGAGCCTTGTGTCCTACAGAGTAGAGTAGTATAGGAGCCTTGTGTCCTACCTGATCCGGTATCGATGACGGTGGACTGTCCTCTGCGTTCTGCCACCAGACGCGAGGAACCGGGCATGCTCACCGGC
The DNA here is from genome assembly GCF_951799395.1 of Argentina silus. Taxonomy (NCBI): domain Eukaryota; kingdom Metazoa; phylum Chordata; class Actinopteri; order Argentiniformes; family Argentinidae; genus Argentina; species Argentina silus. Next base: position 48,821,551 of record NC_139653.1, on the reverse strand, counting down.
TCTGAGCGTACCGGCTGGATCCTAAACAACAACAAAAAGTTAATTCGAAATTCCAATGTTTTTCAACTCATGGACTGCATTTCAATTGACTGCTGGAACAGTCTACAGAGAACCAAACAGTCAGTTGTTCTGGTGCCACTCTGGAAATAAATAAATGTCGGTCTAGGATCTTTGTTGAAAAATAATGTTGTCATTTTGTATGATATATGACTGTAAATGATGTGTATGCAGGGCTCCTTTCCAGGGCTCCCTTGTAAAAAAGACCTTGGTCTCAATGGGACTCCCTGCTGAGATAAAGGTTAAATGAAACTTGCAGTGCAGTGAGTGAATGAGTGAATGAGTGAATGAGGGAATGAGTGAATGAATGAATGAGTAAATGAGGGAATGAGTGAATGAGGGAATGACTGAATGAATGAATGAGTAAATGAGTGAATGAGGGAATGAGTGAATGAATGAATGAGTAAATGAGGGAATGAGTGTATGAGTGAATGAGTGAATGAGGGAATGAGTGTATGAGTGAATGAGTGAATGAGTGAATGAATGAATAAGTGAACGAGTGAATGAATGAATAAGTAAATGAGTGTATGAGTGAATGAATGAATGAATGAATGAGGGAATGAGTGAATGAATGAATGAATGAATGAATGAATGAGGGAATGAGTGAATGAATGAATGAGTAAATGAATGAATGAGTAAATGAGGGAATGAGTGAATGAGTGAATGAATGAATGAGTGAATGAATGAGTAAATGAGGGAATGAGTGTATGAGTGTATGAGTGAATGAGTGAATGAGGGAATGAGTGTATGAGTGTATGAGTGAATGAGTGAATGAATGAATAAGTAAATGAGTGTATGAGTGAATGAGTGAATGAGTGTGTGGTCCTCCCACCTGAGGCTGTGCAGGTCCAGATCATCGGTGTCAAAGTCGAGCAGGGGCTGCTGGGTGTCGGTGGGGCCCTGCGACTGCAGGACGGAGGAGGAGGAGGAGATGACCGTGGTCTGGCCTGACGGGTGGAGGGTCTTGAACTGGAACTGGGGGCCCATCCAGAGGCGCCGGTGGGGCCCTGTGTGGGTCACAATCTCCACCTGCCAGGAGCCGAACCGCAGGGTTAGAACAGAGGTACTGTATTGTTCCCCAAGAAACAATGTTTCCCAAGAAACTTTATTGTTCCCCAAGAAACGTCACTGTTCCCCAAGAAACTTTATTGTTCCCCAAGAAACATTATTTTTCCCCAAGAAACATTACTGTTTCCCCAAGCAACTGTTTGTGTCAGTGTAGGCAGACACCTGTCTTGTTATACACAACATCAACAACAACCAGGGAAAACCCGGTCCTAAAAACCCAACAAGCTGAGCTGTCTGTCAGCCACGGGAGGCTGGTGGAGGTAGGAATTGTAATGCATGGAATGGAATGAGAAATGGTATCAAACACACGTGTCAAACTGTCACTGTTTTGAATGTGAAGCGTTAGGGGTCCAAGACTGAAATGACAGCTTTGGTCTCTTAATATGGCCATTTGTGTGTGTGTGTGTGTGTGTGTGTGTGATGCGTGTGTGTGTGTGTGTGTGTGTGCTCTGCCAGTTAACACCATCAGTGTCGCGCCCAGCCCCACAGATGAACAGATGCCAGCGCGCTCTTTTTTGCACCAGGGTTTATCTGAGGCCAGATGTTATCCCCCCGTCCTCTGTGCTCCTGTCACATCGCAGTCATGACACACTGCGTCCACTTCCCCACTGACCGCACTCATTACCCACTGCTCACGGAGCCCACCGAAGGGCAGGTCTTTTTCACGGGGGGGGGGGGGGGGGGGGGCAGGTGGAGGTAGAAATCGGAAAACGGGCTTTTTTGTAATGCATGGAAAGGAATGCGGGACACATGTTTGATCCTTACTACAATGAGCCCGTCCTCCGATTTCGACCTCCACCAGCCTCCCCTGGTGTTGACCTACTGTAACGACTCACGGGACGGGGCAGCGGCCGGTCTGGATCCGTTTTTACCTACATGACTTCATAAAAGGTTCCAGGAAAAAAAAGTCCTGTATTAACTCAATAGATGTCATGTGGGATGTCCGCCATTGACAGTTGATTGACAGCGGCTATTGAGACATGTATGTCTTTGTTGTCACTTCCACTCGATCAGCCCAACCTCACCCAGCACAATCGGAGCTAAAGGAGAGGGGGGGGGGGGGAAACACCAAAGGTCACAAACCCCCACATTTCATTAGGACAGAGGCAGATCAATCTAGACTAGCCTTAGCCGCCGCGCCCCCTAACCTCACCACCCGACCCCCCCCCCCCCCCCCTCTCTCCACCACCCCCACCCCCACCTCCCCACGACGGATGTGTCTTGGTAATCTAATGAGGGGAGAGAGCCAGTGATATGATATAATGAAATTCACAAGGCATCGCTGGCCTCTAACTCAATCTTCCCATTATGATCATCATAGTGCACTGTACATATTTAGTATTTATCCTCCAGACTATTGTACATAGCCCCAAAAACATGGACAGGCCGACCATTAAAAAGGCTGTAAACTGGAGCTGTTTCCAGAGGCTGTTGTTATACTGGCCCCGGTTAAGCCGTCCTCAAGCAGGATGGTTTTCCCCCCCGAAGAGTTTCAGTCTGGTTATAAGTAGCCACTGAGTTTAGTGTAATCAGGGTTCTCCCCAGGGATTTTTTTAACAAGGTGGCACTGGACGGCATCATCAAAACCGACTTGCTTTTGTGGCCCGGGGTGGTCCAGTGGTCTAGCACCACGGCCTACAGTGCACACATATGTCCATGTCGGCGTGGGTTAGAATCCGGCCCACGCCCTGCTGACATACCCTCTCCTCCTTACTTTCCTGTCTCTCTCCACTGTCTCTATCCAATAAAGATGAAAAATATGGGAGTGGGACTACCACAGTCCAAAAAAGAACCTTTAAAGGAAACCAAAAAACGACTTGTGTTTATTAATGTAAACAAAAAGGGCTAAAAACACAGCTAAAACGCTGAGAAACGCCTTTCACTTTCACTTTTGTTTCGTAACAACAATGTCATTGGCGATCAAAGATGAGGGACTTGATCGTCACTAAATATTAGTTTAATTTTCCCTGAAATGTCGATGTAGTGGTGGTGCCAAGTGGGCAAAGAGGCACAGCACCCCTCTTTCATTATTGGGGAGAACCATGGTACCTATCCTGGTCACTTCATCTTACACTTAGTTTCACTTACGCCTATTAATATAGTTAATATAACAGATACTAATTACTATCTATTAATATAATTAATATAATAGATACTAATTACTATCTATTGTATTTTCATTCCCACATCCTGACTTTGCACTGTTGGGAGGAAGCTGGCAGAGTTAAGCGTTTCATCGGTCAATTTACAACTGTGTCCTGTGACCAATAAACGTTGACTTGACCTGACGTAGCGACATTCAGCCGAGCTTCAGCAGTCGTGGCGAGACGACGCAGGTTCCTGGGAAGACTATCATGGTGGAAACTCAACACAGCATCCACTCAGTAAGTGGGACACATTTTGGTCGATCAATTATACATGCCAAGGAATTATTGATGGGCGGAGCGTGATGGTTACTTGCAGTCTACGACCCGGGGTTGAAGGGTGGGGTAAACCAAGCCGAAGAAGAAGGTACAGCCAGGGCCAAAGTTCTCTACGATACCTCTACGAGGATTTGGGGGTGAATTGATTTTGTGATTCCATTTCAATTCAGGAAGTGTTTTCTAAAACTCCATTTCAATTCCCGTTTTTTTTTGGTACTAGATTATATAACGTATAATCGTATTTTACGCTGTAATAGTGGAGCACCGCGGAGCAAAGACAAAATGTCAAACAGTCAAAGGCCACTTAGTCCAGGAAACCACCTACCCTAATGCCATTCAGTGGCAATAAATAAAGCTTCTTTAGGTTGAGAGAAAGGATAGAGGGCTGGTCAGGACCTGGGGGACTGAGGAGGTAAACCAGTCCCTTTCTGTCCGTTGTACGGTAGGATACGCGTGGGGCAGATGGTGCTGGTCTGGTGACTCTGATGTACGGCCAAATTAGATTATCTTGTGTCACTTGGTCAGTTTACGACTTTGATAAAGGATCTGTCGTCTGAGGAATGTATGTGTTTTAATTGATTATGTTGTGGAAATTTACTTTGCAATTGACATGTTATTAATGA
>NC_139653.1:48802380-48809880 GCF_951799395.1 Argentina silus | reverse complement strand
TCGGGGGGGGAATCCGAGTGGGGTGGAGCAGAAACGCGAGGAAGGATTCGCCCCTGAAGCGCGCCCATGGTAGCTAATTACTGATTTATATTTATGATTATGCAGCTAATGCAACAATGCCCACTTATTCTCGGAGAATGAATTACGTTGTGTGACCATCCGTGTGCGATGTGTACCCTGCCTGCGGACTGGCCTCCTCTGAACCTATTCAGACGTCGACCTAAAGTGCTTTCTGCTCTTTGTACTTGTTATTGAATTAGAGGGAGTTAGAAAACCTCGCTAATTGGCTTGAATGTGCGGTTTATTTTCGCGAAGCATACATGTTCAGAAGGAGGCCAGGCGACGAACGGCGGCCAAACAAAAGGCTCGATTCAAGAGGCGGCGCGGAGAGGCGGAAAAAGCCGATAGTTTTGTCTGATAAGGGTTCTGACTGAGGCCCGCTACTTCAAATGGCCGACGAGGCTTATCTCCTGAGAGAATCTCTAAGAGGCAGAGGAAAGTAATGGTGGATCACTGAATGGGTCGGTCACTCCCTCACACACACACACACACACACACACACACTGATACACACACACACACACACACACACACACACACACACACACACACTCTCTCTGAGTGCGTCCCTCTCAGCATGTGGCACCAATAAGACGAAGACAGTCTGCCCCCGAGAATAAACAGCATGAATCATGTTCGGGCGCCCGAGGCCCTAACGATACATAATATACACAACAGGGTACACGCACATGAACACACACACACACACACACACACACAAACCGGACTCACTCAATTACGCATGCACACACACACACACACACACACATACACACACACACACACACACAAACCGGACTCACTCAATTACGCATGCACACACACACACACACACACACACACACACAGGAATCTCTAGCACTTACAGCCGGCCAGGAGGTACTGGTAGTACTGCACCAGGTCAGAGGCCAGCACCAGGGGATGGTTGGAGTTGAAGGGTGGCTGGAGCTCGTTCCACTGCGGCGTCCTGCAACAAACACACACACACACACGCATCAACTAAGGGAAGAGCCAATCAGACGGGCCAGATGTATGGAACATACCCCTGCCGGGCTCAAATGGACTGCATTCCCTGGAGCCTGGCAGCTCACACGTGTAAGAGTGTGTGTATAGTGCATATTGTATGCGGTATGTACATGTTGTTCAAAGTCACATGCGTCCTGTCCTACATAGCGCCAGATCATGGAAACCGTGCTGCGGCATCGCTTGGCCTTGTCCCAGCTTCTCATTTGACATTCATGGAATTTCGTCCAGGATGACACACACAGGTCTACTACACACCATGGATGACACACACAGGTCTACACACACTATGGATGACACACACAGGTCTACACACACTATGGATGACACACACAGGTCTACACACTATGGATGACACACACAGGTCTACTACACACCATGGATAACACACACAGGTCTACACACTATGGATGACACACACAGGTCTACACACTATGGATAACACACACAGGTCTACTACACACCATGGATGACTCACACAGGTCTACACACACTATGGATGACACACACAGGTCTACACACTATGGATAACACACACAGGTCTACACACACTATGGATAACACACACAGGTCTACACACACTATGGATGACACACAGGTCTACACACACTATGGATGACACACACAGGTCTATACACACTATGGATGACACACACAGGTCTACACACTATGGATGACACACACAGGTCTACTACACACCATGGATAACACCCACAGGTCTATACACTATGGATGACACACACAGGTCTACACACTATGGATAACACACAAAGGTCTACACACACTATGGATAACACACACAGGTCTACACACACTATGGATGACACACACAGGTCTACACACTATGGATGACACACACTGGTCTACACACTATGGATAACACACACAGGTCTACACACTGTGGATGACACACACAGGTGTACACACACTATGGATGACACACATAGGTCTACACACACTATGGATGACACACACAGGTCTACACACTGTGGATGACACACACAGGTCTACACACACTATGGATGACACACACAGGTCTACACACTATGGATAACACACACAGGTCTACTACACACCATGGATAACTCACACAGGTCTACACACACTATGGATGACACACACAGGTCTACACACTGTGGATGACACACACAGGTCTACACACACTATGGATGACACACACAGGTCTACTACACACCATGGATAACTCACACAGGTCTACACACACTATGGATGACACACACAGGTCTACACACTGTGGATGACACACACAGGTCTACACACACTATGGATGACACACACAGGTCTACACACACTATGGATGACACACACAGGTCTACACACTGTGGATGACACACACAGGTCTACACACACTATGGATAACACACACAGGTCTACACACTATGGATGACACACACAGGTCTACTACACACTATGGATGACTCACACAGGTCTACTACACACCATGGATGACTCACACAGGTCTACACACCATGGATGACACACATAGGTCTACACACTATGGATGACTCACACAGGTCTACTACACACCATGGATGACTCACACAGGTCTACACACCATGGATGACACACATAGGTCTACACACTATGGATGACTCACACAGGTCTACACACCATGGATGACACACATAGGTCTACACACTATGGATGACTCACACAGGTCTACTACACACCATGGATAACTCACACAGGTCTACACACACTATGGATGACACACACAGGTCTACACACACTATGGATGACACACACAGGTCTACACACTGTGGATGACACACACAGGTCTACTACACACTATGGATGACTCACACAGGTCTACTACACACCATGGATGACTCACACAGGTCTACACACCATGGATGACACACATAGGTCTACACACTATGGATGACTCACACAGGTCTACTACACACCATGGATGACTCACACAGGTCTACACACCATGGATGACACACATAGGTCTACACACTATGGATGACTCACACAGGTCTACTACACACCATGGATGACTCACACAGGTCTACACACCATGGATGACACACATAGGTCTACACACTATGGATGACTCACACAGGTCTACTACACACTATGGATGACTCACACAGGTCTACACACCATGGATGACACACATAGGTCTACACACTATGGATGACTCACACAGGTCTACTACACACCATGGATGACTCACACAGGTCTACACACTATGGATGACTCACACAGGTCTACTACACACCATGGATGACTCACACAGGTCTACACACTATGGATGACTCACACAGGTCTACTACACACCATGGATGACTCACACAGGTCTACACACTATGGATGACTCACACAGGTCTACTACACACCATGGATGACTCACACAGGTCTACTACACACTATGGATGACTCACACAGGTCTACACACACTATGGATGACACACACAGGTCTACACACTATGGATGACTCACACAGGTCTACTACACACCATGGATGACTCACACAGGTCTACTACACACTATAGAACCGAGGAGGATGAAACATATAAAAGCCGACACGTTGCTGTGTTGTGGAGTACATTCATACATGCGCTACACTTTATAATACTTCGGCTCTATAGTTGTGTTGTAATGTTGTACTCGTATTGTACATTTACGCTGCAACTACAGGACAGAGTTCAAAGTTGAAAGTTCATAGTTCTTTATTCCCACATACTCCCATACATACGTGGGTTGCTTGATTCACTTGATTGCTGATTGTATGTTAATACAATGTTGTTACTAGAGTAATGCTCAACGTTATAACCAAGGTACAAGGACAACTTAATTTGAAGTGTGACCCAGTAAAATGTACTTAATACGGTATTTAGCGTTCAGGTCACGGTCCTCTGTGGCTCAGTTGGTAGAGCATGGCGCTAACAACGCTTAGGTTGTGGGTTTGATTCCCGCTGAGACCATATATACTGAAATGTATGAACTCACTGCAATGTAAGTCACTTTGATAAAAGCGTCACCTAAACGGCATATATTAGGTTGTCAGCATTTGAAATATGGGGATTTCATTATGTTCCCGCAACGATCTGACTCCAAAATTACTGACTCTCCCCTTCAGCGAGAACTGTGAAAAACGATACCATCTACATTTGACCAAATACCATCTACATTTGACCAAATACCATCTACATTTTACGAGGTCACACAGGTTGAAAGGGTGCGGTCTGGCGCCGGGTCAGTACCTGGCCAGGATCCAGCAGGCCCGCGGGCAGGTGTTAAGCTCCAGAGGCGTGTCGTCGCTGATCTTCTGGACCGTGCTGATTGGCCGCGGCTCCAGGACGTGCTCCACCAGGGTGGCGTAACAGCTGAGGATGTAGAGAGAGTCCACCACCGACTGCCTGGACTGGTCTGAGGGAGGCAGGGGGGAGGTCAAAAGGTCAAACGTTAAGCATCCGTCCACCTCACTGGAAAAGCCCTTTGGAACACCTACACTGAATTAGGTGATAAAAAGTAATAATAATAATAATAATAATAATAATAATAATAATAATAATAATAATAATAATAATAATAAAATATAATAATAATAATAATAATAATTTTTACAGTGGTTTATAAAGGTAGACAATTCATAAACAACGTCATTAGCATTAGTGGACCTGCGGGTGAATGCTGCCCTTAACGACAGTTAAACACGCGCTGGGGTCATGGCCCCCCCCGTTTACCACGTCGTTATGACTTAGGTTGGGTGTTTTGTCTACGCTGACAGACTTTCAGAGTGGGTCTATTCTGCTGTGACCTTTGACCTTTATCTTGTGTCTACACGGGGGGTTAAGAGGGGTAAACACCCCCTGAGCAGCAACGACCTTCCTCTCTCTCTCCCCCCTCTCCCTCCCTCCCTCTCCCTCCCCCCCTCCCCCCATCTCCCTCCTCCCCTCTCCCTCCATCCCGCCCTCCCTGGTCACCTTTCTCCCTCTTCATGTTGGGGTTGGTGATGAACCAGGAGCGTGAGGAGGCAAACACGGCAGCCACACAGAACTCTCCTCCGCTGGACTTGCTGGGGGAGATCTGAGGGGGCGGCTTGGCTTTGCTTTAGGAAGGAAGAGAGAGGAGAAGAAGAAGAGGGGGGGGGATGGAGTTAGTACACAAGCCCAGCCAAGGTGACCTTTGAGTGGGACAGAGACACAGGATGCGGCCCCTGGAGAGGGCGGAGGCTGGAGGGTGAGTTGTGTTCAATGACAGAAAGCTGTGGTGACACTTGAGATGTTATCCGTGACGGACACACGATAAACGTTTCACATTTTGAGACGTTTTGATTTTTAGAAGTTTTTCAGAACACAAGTCAAACACTGCAACATCTGCGAATAAAAGAAAAAAGCAAGCTTTAACGTAATTACATTTCATGCAAAAATAAATAAATAAAAAACTAAAGAGAGAGAGGCAAAATGGCTTTAATTGAAATGCACACCTTTGGGAGCAGAACAGGAGAAGAAAACAAGCTTGGTTTGAGTGACTCAGATTTCACTGTTCCTGTGCTGAGGCAAATGATTTATGTACACACTATTCAGCAAATAATCAAAACCAGGAAGCTTCCTTCTCCTAACTTTAATCTTTGACCACTTGATTAGGCATAATAAAGTATGCACAGTGTATGTCCTCCCCCTCTCAGTGTTATTTTCCAGCGATATGAAAGAGATGGCGTTTCAGAGCCTGTCTTGCATGTGCTGCTAGTTGATTACATCCTTCCTTTTCTCTAAGCTCCAACCACGACAGGCTGGACATAGTATGTACTGTACTGTGTCCACAGATGGACGCGCACGCGCACACACACACACACACGCACACCCCCCCGCACGCACACATGCACACCCCCCCGCACACACACACGCACACACCCCCGCACGCACACATGCACACCCCCCCGCACACACACACGCACACCCCCCCGCACGCACACACGCACACCCCCCCGCACGCACACACGCACCCAGAGGGAAGGTTTACCCAGGAAAATCCGCATTCAACATACACTCCTCTCTCTCTCTCCCCCCCCCCCCCCCACACACACACACCCACAGAGGGAGAAGCTTCAGTGAGTAGCGCGATGCCATACATAATGGTTATCACTTGCTTGAAACATGTGCCTTCAAATGTTAAACCTCCCAGCTGTTCTCCCTCTCCCCCCCCCACCCACCACCCCCCACCACCCCCTGGTCCTGGTCTCACTTTGAGTTAGCCGTTGGAGAGAATTTATTGGGAGTTATTAGATTATTCAGCATGTCAGGACCGTTTGAATGGAAGCGAACCCAGAAGTGGTTTCTCTGCTGTGATAGGGCGCCCACATGGTTGTGATCAGACAACAGTAGCAGCCGAGTGTGTGTTTTTGTCCAGCCTCATAACCAACCTGAATGGTAAAGACCAGCACAGACAGCTCAGCCAGGAATGAGCGGCTGAGGCTGTCACACATACGGACTTGCTCACACACACACACACACACACACACACACGCAGGCACGCACGCACGCACACACACGCAGTCACGCACGCGCACACGTATACGCACACAGTGATGTGCACATATACACACACACACACACACACACACACACACACACACACACACACACACACACACACACACACACACACACACACACACACACACACACACACACTCATGCACACACCCAGAGGGAAGGTTTACCCAGGAAAATCGCATTGAACATACACACAAACAATCAAACAATCAGTCACTCATGCAAGCATACATGAAAAGACCTTTGAAAAGGAGGCTTATGCAAACAGGGCATAGTGTATGACTAAGCTTAAAAACACCACTGTGATCTTAAAAGCAACACAAGTCCAATTAAGTACACTTTAGCCTGTAAGCCATTTCCATCACTTCCCACAACAGTGTTACCACTTGTTCTCCGCCAAGCAGCCAGGGATTGTCCAGTCTCTCTCTCTCTCTCTCTCTCGCTCTTTCTCTCTCCCTCCCTCTCCCTCTCTCTCTCCCTCCCTCTCCCCCTCCCTCTCCCTCCCCCTCCCTCTCCCTCTCCCTCCCCCTCCCTCTCTCTCTCCCTCTCTCTCTCTCAGATTGTCCAGTAGTTGAACTCTCCCTGCCTAGCAGCCCCTGGCCTGACACGCTAATAGGTGTTGAATGACCTGTTACCGAGCTGAACTCTCACTCTCTCCCCTTCCCTTCAGACTGTCAGCAGGCCATGAATTACTCCCTGGACACGGAGAGATGTTGATGTCTTTGTTTAGCCGACACCACGTGAGGGACGGGAGCGGGGAGACAGAGAAGAGGAGGGGAATGACAAGGTCGAAGACCCCCCCTAGACAGTGTTAGTGGCGTGTGCGTGTCAGTGTCGGAGGGAGGGGGAGGCTGAATCCCCATATATCTCCAGTAAAGCCTGTGTGCCT
>NC_139653.1:48792380-48794880 GCF_951799395.1 Argentina silus | reverse complement strand
CCTCCGGGAGGACTGAACAAACAGGCACGGATGAGGCACGGATGAGGTAGGTAGATGGATGCAGTCGACACACTGAAAGCCAGGATATAGAAAGGCATGCTGGGTAATGAGGAGGGGGGGGGGAAAAACTCACCACGGAGTTTTAATGGCAAAACATCCTGCCCCAAAGAGGTAGGGCCTTCAGCGGAGAGAGAGACAGAGAGAGATATACGGTAAAACCATTATTAGGCAGGTCCGCTCCAGCACACAGTCCTTTTAACATGACATTTTAGACTGGTCTGTCGAAACTGTCGTACACCACAAAAATATATATATATATTTTTTTTTTAATTGATCTGAAAGTCACCTTGGAGACGACTCAATGACTCCACCACCTGAACACTGTATTCTGTAAAGTGTGGTAGCATACCAGGGGAGGCTGGCGGAGGTAGAAATCGGAGGATGGGCCCATGAGACCTCTACCTCCACCAGCCTCTCCTGTACCATACGGTTCATACTGTATATTCTGACTCGTCTATCAACTTGTGTTAATTTATTTTTCTAACTTCAAAGGTACGTGCATGGATCAGAAATGTGTAGTTCTGTTTAGTCTGAGTGTATTTGTACGCTTGTGCGTTGTCTCTGTGAATGTGTGTTTGTATGTTCATGTGTGTGTGTGTGTGTGTGTGTGTGTGTGTGTGTGTGTGTGTATGTGTTTATGTGATTGTTTGTGTGAGTGTGTGTGTGTGTGTGTGTGTGTGTGTGTGTGTGTGTGTGTGTGTGTGTTTATGCAGTCACTCATGTGAAGGTGTGGGATGACTGCCTTTAGAGTCTTCATGATCGTGTCAAACTGTGGGAATGTTCTCTCATTTCTGTTGACTGTGTGTGTCCTCATGAGTGTCCGTGTGTGTGTTCCTGTGTGTGTGGGTGTCCATATGAGTGTGTCTATGTGTGTATGTGTGTGTGTATATATGTATGTGTCCAACTGTCCTTATGAGTGTCTGTGTGTGTCCGTGTGTGTCCTTATGAGTGTCCGTGTATGTGTTCCTGTGTGTGTGTGTGTGTGTGTGTGTGTGTGTGTGTTCGTTCTCATGTGTGTGCGCTCCCATGTGTGTGTGTGTGTATGTGTGTGTGTGTTCGTTCTCATGTGTGTGCGCTCCCATGTGTGTGTGTGTGTGTGTGTGTTCCCAGTGTTTACAGGCCATTAGGAGTGGGAGTGTGTTCCTGTGTTTATCCTGCATGTCCAGAGATAGTGACAGACCTCCGTAAACAGTTTACAGTAAATAGGCCTTTTCCCAACAGCAATAACGTCCAGATGAGAGTGAACTCTGTCCCTCCACCTCCCCTCATCCCCAATCATCCAAACAAGGAACGAGGCCCCTGGCCAACGAAAGCACCGCGACGCACTTCTTTGCTGCATCTCGATCAGCGCATCCGTCGAGAATCCCCCGCGGACCACAACACAACGTCTCCAATTAGTCTCGGCCCACAAACGCACGGGAAAAGATGACTTGGCCGGGGGGGGTTCTGGAGTCATATAAATATTACAAAGCAAACTTCTTCGTCTTCTAGGTGGCCGTTTAATTGAAACATGTTGTGTGTGTGTGCATTAACGTCAAACACCCACTGTAGCGCCGTGTTTTTCTCTCAAGAAACATGTCCCTGGTCATGGCTTATGAACTCGGGGTGCCTGACGTAAAGCATGTAGACATTTAGCCAGTGGCTAGCCAGCTAACAGCACAGGTAGGGGGTTGGTTGAGCGTGACCATTGGGGTCTTCGCTCCATGGACTCGGGGTGGGTGGTGGGGGGGGGGGGGGGGGCTAGTGTACTATACTCTCCTATGAGGCACTTAACCTGCAGGGCCTTCACTACTGTAATCTCCAGCTGGGTAAATGGATGAACGCCTATGGGATACAAATGGGAAGTGTGCAGGTCTCCGTTGGAGTGCGCGTGAGTGTGTGTGTGTGTGTGTGTGTGTGTGTGTGTGTGTGTGTTCCCCCCCAATGGAAAGTGTGCAGGTCTTATGGAAGAGTGTGTGTGTGTGTGTGTGTGTGTGTGTGTGTGTCCGTGTCCCAATGGGAGTGTGTGTAGGTCTCCATCAAGAGAGCCTGAACCCTGTGTTTAGATAATGCATATTCTGAGAGCTCGGACCGGAGCTCCAGGAAAAGGACCCTGCCGGTCCACAGAGAAATGGCGATTAGTCCCAGTCACGCAAGACACGCTCTTGTGGAGGGTTGACGCAATACATTCTGTCGAAATCGGGTCAGAAATCGCCAAAATACACATGAATGAACATCCTTTTAAAGCGAAATGAAGACTATGGTTTTAAGAAGATATATAGTGTGGTCCTCTGTGGCTCAGTTGGTAGAGCATGGCGCTAACAGCGCTTTGGTTGTGGGTTTGGTTCCTGCTGGGACCATATATACTGAAAAATGTATGCATTCACTGTAATGTAAGTTGCTTTGGATAAAAGGACAGCTAAATGGCATATATGTATATATATAGATAGGTACTTTATTG
>NC_139653.1:48769880-48782380 GCF_951799395.1 Argentina silus | reverse complement strand
CCCCCCCCCCACATCAGTGAGGACGCGGCATGAATGGAAAGTGTTGAAAAACACGCGCAGACAGAAGAGGATATCTAGAAGCTGTGGATGTCTGCATTCTGAGGGAGGGAGGGAGGGAGAGAGGGAGGGAGGGAGGGAGGGAGGGAGGGAGAGAGAGAGAGAGAGGAGAGAGAGGGGCATAGAGAGAGAGAGAGAAGGAAAGCGAGATGGAAGGCTACGATTTGATTAATGACCAGGGCGTGATGTGCTTGAGCATTGATACATGACAGTGGCATGGAAAGAAGATCCATCAATGCAAATCCCGCTCCGTCCAGACGCTCCTGTCCCTGCCAAGAGGTCACGCCGTCGTCACCTGACCCCGTCTCTCTCTCTCTCTCTCTCTCCCTCCCTCGCTCCAGAGCCTCCTTCAATCTCCATTTGCATCCTTATCTCGCCAAGCGTCTCTCTCTCCCTCCCTCCCCCCCCCCCCCCTCCATCCCTCCCTCCCCCCCGCCCGTTGTCACGGATATCTCACTTTTCTCCCTATTTGCATCCGATACGAAGCAACGAGCTTCGCCGTTCTGAGGGGAACAGGGCGTGAGCGAGAGAAATAACAATAATCTCAGATGTGCAGCTGTTGACAAACGTTTTCATGCAGAAGTCTGAACTGCGCGTACCCCTTACCCCCCCCTCCTGAATTTGGGGGGTGTTTCCGTGTAGTGAGGGGAACGCAGGGTAAAGGGAGGCCCCTGTGGTTGGAAGCAGGTTGAAAGGCTAACATGTTGAGTGACGGCGGGGGAATTAGAGGAGGGGAGGGGAGGGAGGGAGGGAGGGAATTAGAGGAGACCTTGAGACACTGGATGGCATAACAGCTGCCAGAGACAGTCCAGCGTCGTGGAGGGGAGGGGGGGAGAGAGGGGGGGAGAGAGGGAGGGAGAGGGGGAGGCAGGGAGGGTGGGGGGGTGGGGTACCTTCGCTCAGCAGGGGAATACGGTGATATATACAGCTTCATCCATTCATGTTTTTCGTTCCTTGTGTCCAAGATTCACAGATATGTTGGAGTAAGAGAAGGGGAAGGGAGGGATGAAGGAGGGGGTACAGGAGGTAGAGATTAAGGTGAAGGAGAGAAAAGGGGGAATGAGAGGAGAGAGAGAGAGAGAGAGAGAGAGAGAGAGAGAGAGAGGAACAATAGCCACTGGGCTGAAGGGAAAGTGCTATCATGTCAAGCCGGCCCGTTCTCTCTCGCAATTCCCCAAACTATCATCATTATCGAGGGAGAGAGAGAGAGAGAGAGAGAGAGAGAGAGAGAGAGAGAATGTTAAGAGAAAGAGGAGGTGGGGGGGGGGCAAGAAAGTGCCGAACACAAAAAAAAATGGGGATCCCAGCGGACAAAGTGAAAACAAATTAAAGGAACCCTTATAAAACACAGATGCTGCAAAGAAAATAAACTTCACAAGATTTACTGTTTTCCGACGAAATCGGAAGACATTTGTGGAAAAGCCATCAGCAGCGAGCAAGCTGCTCCCAGGTAAAGCCTGGAGCTTTCCTTTTTCTTTTTTCTTTTTTTTTTTAGAGTATCTGTTCTCCTGCTATTTTCGTTTGGCCTAGTGAGCGGGGGTCGAGCCAGTCTGTGTGAAAATGGAGGGGTGCCAGTCCGTTTTAAAGACACACTATTTGGGAACATTCAGGAAGGGTCGTTTGTGGAAAAGCTCCCATGTAAGCAAACAGCGAACAGTTTCCTCTTAATTTTTTGTTTTGTTTTGTTGTTGTTGCATATACTGTTCCAATGCTTCAAAGAGCACTAGCACCAGCAAGGTCATGTGATGTATGGACTGCCTTCAACCTCACTTCACGAGCCCCTTGCAGTACAAAGTGACAGAGTCTTCTTGACATGCACAAAGTCACCAAACGTGCTGTAAAATAGGAGAGCATAGTGATGAAAATCAGAGGAGTGAAGAGTGTCCAAATACACACACACACACACACACACACACACACACACGCACACACAGATACACACACAGAGACACACGCAACCCCCCCCCCACACACACACACACACAGACACACACACACCCCGACACACACACACACACCCCGACACATACACAGACACACATACACACAGATACACAGACACACACACACAGATACACACACACACAAACACCCCCCCCCCACACACACACACACACACACACACACACACACAAGTGAGCCAGACATCAGATCCTCCAGTTTACAGCACGTCAGTATTTACA
This sequence comes from Argentina silus, assembly GCF_951799395.1. Classification (NCBI taxonomy): domain Eukaryota; kingdom Metazoa; phylum Chordata; class Actinopteri; order Argentiniformes; family Argentinidae; genus Argentina; species Argentina silus. The sequence continues at coordinate 48,780,140 of NC_139653.1, read as the reverse complement.
ACGCCTCGTCTCATCAGGCAGGGTTGAGTTGGCGACGGAGGGGAATCAGACATCTCCAGTGGATCGCATGACACGCATACACAAACCATATGTGAGTGTGAACCGCCCGTCTGTTCTGGCCATGTAAACCCCCCCCCTCCGCACGCAGACATACACACACACACACACACACACACACACACAGACACACAGACACACACACGCAGACACAGACACAGACATGCGCACTCACGCACACAGACACACACACACACACAGACATGCACACGCATACACGATACAGCACAGGGGTTAAGAGACACTAGGATGGAGGTACAATGGAGTGAGGGATGGGGGCAATCACCACAACCAGAGAGAGAGAGAGACATAGAGAGAGAGAGAGACAAACAGACAGACAGACTGCCAGACAAACAAACAGACAGACAGACAGACAGGCAGACAGGCAGGCAGACAGACAGATGAATGAGAGTGTCTACAGTGTATGTATGTGCACTGCAGGGGCTGATCAATGGCTGCCCAGCATGTGGCACTGATCAGCAGGCAGTAATGTGATCATGTCAATGTACTTAAGGGAGTAAGTGGCGACCAGAGTACCCCCCCGACCCCCCCCCCCACCCCCCTGACCCCCCCACGTTCCCCACGTCTCCGCATCAGCGGAGAACATCTCAAACATCAACTCCATTCTCTCTACGGCTGCCAGAGGAGATTGACTGAGAGGCTAGTACCACACATGGCAGACATAGGATCGAGTTAAAGAGAAGAAACGTGTGGAGAAGAGTGCGTGTGTGTGTGTGTGTGTGTGTGTGTGTATGTGTTTGTAAACAGAGCAGCGGTATACACCCCTGACGCCCCCCAGACGTCGGGAGAAGAACCCTCTCCGGAAAAGAGAAAGCCCTGCTAAGAGGCCTGCCTAACATTCCCACACAACCCTAGAACACTCCCCCACGACCCTAGAACACTCCCCCGTGACCCTAGAACACTCCCCCACGACCTTAGAACACTCCCCCATGACCCTAGAACACTCCCCCACGACCCTAGAACACTCCCCCATGACCCTAGAACACTCCCCCACGACCCTAGAACACTCCCCCACGACCTTAGAACACTCCCCCATGACCCTAGAACACTCCCCCACGACCCTAGAACACTCCCCCTTGACCCTAGAACACTCCCCCACAACCTTAGAACACTCCCCCATGACCCTAGAACACTCCCCCACGACCCTAGAACACTCCCCCACGACCTTAGAACACTCCCCCATGACCCCAGAACACTCCAGAACCAGGAGAGGAAGCAGTCAAGACTGAGACATGAGAGAGAAACAGAGAGAGAGGGAGGGAGGGAGGGAGAGAGAGAGAGAGAGACAGCCAGTGAGTGTGTCATTCAGAAGACGTCTCAATACAAGCCAAGAAACGTGACTGAAACGTGACAGCTAAGCCTCCACAAGCCTTACTCCCTGACACGGTTTGTGTCCGCAAGACAGTGTGAAAGTCTCCCCAAGTGCTTTGTGTACTGTACAGTAACGTCTGCCTAACCAGCATCTCACAAACCAGGCCATGATGTCTGTAACACAACTGGCAAGGCCCACTTCCTTTAATCAAAGTTACCACTGTTGGAACCACATGTTCTGCCGCTCGCAAATTAATCAAACATCTTAGAGGCTTAGAACCAAAGGGCTCTGGTGACGTTCCAAACACCGCCCCCATGAGTGAAGAGTCTGTTCACTTGGGTCGGGGTGTATTTTCATTCCGTGTTTAAAATATCCCCACGGGTTGGTTATGGTAATCACCTGTATGATTATTGTCCAATTACAAAGGTGGTTACGTTTAAATAACTGGTAGCAACCTCGAGAGAGAACTTTGATCTGAACTTACTTGGCGCAGTTCAGAAGTCTCTACTATCAAAATAAATGTCAAAATGCGTAACTGACAACACGTGTAAACAGATCTAGAATGCACCAGGCTAGCTAGAACAGGCTAGCTAGAGCAGGCTAGCTAGAGGAGACATCACATCTCTGTTTTTAACACGCTGCAGACATCAATAAATACGTACAGTACACTATATACAATACACTATACACAATACACTATATACAATACACTATATAGAGTGCCAATTCTAAATCCATGTTAAAGACAGACTTTTCACCAACAAACTAACCATGGCATTCCCTATATTGTTTATATATCTATATATCTATATATATATATATATCTATGTATATATGTAGGTTTGTAGTTTACATTTACATTTATGGCATTTAGCAGACGCCTTTGGCATTGTGACTGCACGATATGTTCATAATACGCATGTCCTTGGTTCATGTGTGTACTTGGTTCATGTGTGTACTTGGTTCATGTGTGTACTTGGTTCATGTGTGTCCTTGGTTCATGTGTGTACTTGGTTCATGTGTGACCTTGGTTCATGTGTGTACTTGGTTCATGTGTGTAACTGGCGGGTGAGTCACCACTAAGCCACAGCAGTGACACTCCTAATTTGGTTTTTAACTAAAATAGATGATATCCAGTAATATGTTCTATAATACAAAATGTTCAGTTCTGTATAATAAACATAATCTGCACTTCACAATTTTCAAAAGAAACTATATTAAAAAAAATAAAAAATAAACATTTTACTACCCCTTATGTCATCATTTAAAGGCTTCCAAAGCAAACATTAATATTTCTTTTTTTGAAGGCAGCATATTGAAACACATTGAAATGCATTTGGGACATCATTTTCCATATCCCATCCAGGGGTGTGTTGAGTCGAGCAGGGCGGGGACGGGGATGGGGGGGGGGGTTCTTGGCTGTCTTGGCTCCCTGACAGACCAGTGACTCAGGTCATGAGAAGTGTCAAAAATTCATTTCCTCAGCATGGGAAAAAAAATGGACGTCATGTTTCAGCGGAGCCCATGCTGCCTGAGACGGAGACAGAGATGGAGACGGAGACAGACATGGAGAAAGAGACGGAGACGGAGACAGACACAGAGACAGAGACGGAGACGGAGACAGACACAGAGACAGAGACGGAGACGGAGACAGACACAGAGACAGACACAGAGACAGAGACGGAGACGGAGACAGACACAGAGACAGAGACGGAGACGGAGACAGACACAGAGACAGAGACGGAGACGGAGACAGACACAGAGACAGACACAGAGACAGACACAGAGACAGAGACAGAGACAGAGACAGACACAGAGACGGAAACGGAGACGGAGATGGAGACAGATACGGAGACAGAGACAGAGACGGAGACAGAGACGGAGACGGAGACAGACACAGAGACAGAGACAGAGACGGAGACAGACACAGAGACAGACACAGAGACAGAGACAGAGACGGAGACAGACACAGAGACAGAGACAGAGACGGAGACAGACACAGAGACAGAGACGGAGACGGAGACAGACACAGAGACAGACACAGAGACGGAGACGGAGACGGAGACGGAGACAGACACAGAGACAGAGACGGAGACGGAGACAGACACAGAGACAGAGACGGAGACGGAGACAGACACAGAGACAGACACAGAGACAGAGACGGAGACGGAGACAGACACAGAGACAGAGACGGAGACGGAGACGGAGACAGACACAGAGACGGAGACGGAGACGGAGACAGACACAGAGACAGACACAGAGACAGACACAGAGACAGAGACAGAGACAGAGACAGAGACAGAGACGGAAACGGAGACGGAGATGGAGACAGATACGGAGACAGAGACAGAGACAGAGACGGAGACAGAGACGGAGACGGAGACAGACACAGAGACAGAGACAGAGACAGAGACGGAGACAGACACAGAGACAGACACAGAGACAGAGACGGAGACAGACACAGAGACGGAAACGGAGACGGAGACGGAGATGGAGACAGATATGGAGACAGAGACAGAGACAGAGACAGAGACGGAGACAGAGACGGAGACGGAGACAGCCCAGTAAAGGATCTCCGCAGAGAGCAGAGCTGGACAAGGACAGAGGACTAACCAGAACACACACTCTTCTCAGCACTCAACTATATGTGTAAGGGTTAACGGCTAGGCTGACACTGGTAGAATTCCAACTGATTTTCCATAAAGAAGTGCACCACTCTGGGTTAAAGCCACGAGGCGAATTGCTACCCATGTGTAATGGTGAAACCGATTTTCTTTTCATTTCTTTTTTTTTTTAAACAATTTTTAATATCTAACATTATAATTTAGAAAATCAAATAATTATGAGGGCAGCCGGGAACGAGCCGTGATAACAGGTTTAGTGGTCTTCGGGTGATTCAACTATTAGGATTCACATTAAAGCGCTGTGTACCCAGGGCAGACCACCAGCCGCCAGGACCTTTACATTATACATAGTATTCCGATGTGTATTTTTGGGTTCCCTTTGCAAAACCCCAAAATACAGAGATCAGTCATTTTTGCCGTGAAGGGGCTTGTTCGATTGCAGTGTGGTTTTTCTGAGATCCCTTCTTATTGACTCAAGCCGAGGTAGGAGTCTGGCTGGGCTGCTAACCACCAGGAACTACACAGAAATCCTCCACTGCTCTGGCACACACACGCACACACGCACACACACACACAGTACACACACACACACACACACACACAGTACACACACACACTCACACAGTACACACACACACACACACACACACACTCACACAGTACACACACACACACACTCACACAGTACACACACACAGTACACACACACACCCCCACACACACACAGTACACACACACACTGTACAAATTGTACACACACGCGCAAGCCACAGCTCGGATGCTATTACAAATAATAGCAACATTATATCAAACGCTACAGGCAAAATATTAAACACTATGAATACAGTACACCTATTTATTTTAGCAAAAACTACACTTATAAACTCATAGATTATTCCCTGATTTAAACCCACACATAAATTGTAAGCTTATGTCAATATGCGGTGGATAGTTTCTCGAGGGGTGCGTTTCAGAGGAAGTGCTGTAGTGTTACGTTTCAGAGGTGGCTTTACTTAACCTAATAAACATGACAACCTGAAGAACACTGCTGCATACGTTCACAAAGCCTTCGTTTTCATTACAGGTCTACCTGAGACGCTACCTGTACTCTATAAAAAAATAGATAAATATAAATAAACTAGCTTAACACACTAGGGGTGACATTAGGAGTTAACAATACTGCACATGTATAGTTACACAACAAAAATCATGATTAATCTGTTTTAAAGCATTGTGTTAAATCTGTAACAAAAGGGACACTATTTTCTCCATTCTCTAACAACTGGAAATAAATTCACACCTGAAAAAAATAAGAAATAATTGCAGCTACTGCCGACACATTCCCCCCCAAAACATACAGCACTACAAACTGCCGCCTTATAGGTCAACTCCTAAAGGGGGGGGGGGGGGATTTATTTATTTTTTTATTCGGTTCTGAGGAAGTGACCATTCATAAAAACAGGAGAAATGACTGATCTGCCGGTCCCAGCCCTCTCTCTGTTGGGTCAGATGTGTATCGAGACAGAACTTAGCAGCACCAGTCAAGCTTTACAAGCCTTTTCCTCTCTCTCAGTGGAGCGGAGTCGGGCCTGACTGGCACTGTGGAACACTCCTCTCTCTCTCCCTGTGCCAGGAGGAAGTCTGAGAACACAGTGCCACACGGAGGCAGCAGGCGGTACTACACGCTGGTCGTGCAGAGGACAGGGGGAGTATGTTTAAAATGTGTTTTTGGACATTTTGAGACTTTTCTCAGATGCCGATATGGACACATGAAACATATCATGAAGAGGAAACTTCTTTTTTTTTTATTCACTTGCGAAGTATGATAATGTGTCAACAAGACAACAAAATTACACTTTGCACGCATGTTTGTCTCTGTGTGTGTGTGTGTGTGTGTGTGTGCATACGAGCGTGTGTGTGCGTGTGTGTGCATACAAGCGTGTGTGTGTGTGTGCGCATACATGCTTGTGTGTGTGTCTGTGTGTGTGCATACAAGCGTGTGTGTGCGCATACAAGCTTGTGTGTGTGTGTGTGTGTGTGTGTGTGTGTCTGTGTGTCTGTGTGCGTATGTGTGCATACAAGCTTGTGTGTGTGTGTGTGTGTGTGTGTGTGTGTGTGTGTGTGTGTGTGTGTGTGTGTGTTGGGAGAGAGATTAGATCCCCGGTGTTTGTTGGAGCCCTGCCCTCCTCCTACACACCACAGAGGTCTCACTAGATCAGGAGAGGCTGGCTGAGGTAGAAATCGGAGGACGGGCTCATTGTAATGCATGGAACAGACTAAGGAACGGTGTTTTCCTCCATTCCCAACTCCGTTCCATGCGTTACAACGAGCCCGTCCTGCGATTTCTACCTCAGCCAGCCTCCCCTGCACCAGGGACCATACCAGCTAACACTAGCCTAAATCAGAACAGCCAGAATATCTCTTCAGCCACTCAGACTCTGAATACCAGTGAGATTAATCTAATCCAAGCCATATAATATGAGCTACAACACAGAGTTCAGGTGTGGAATAATAGCCGTGTCACTGCTACACTAAGTCTCCAAAAGATTATACTGTATCTAAAAAAAAGAAAACACTAAAAAAAACACACACAAAAAAAAACTAACTAATTTTAGAACAGCACGTACAAGCCCAGGGGTCAGAGGGTCAAGTCGTAAACACGCAACACGCCCTGCTACCGTGACGTTATGAGATCATGTTAAAACAGTCATCGGCCATCGCGCCAACGTCCGAGAGGGCCCGTGTTTACGCCGCAGGACGATGATGGACGAAAAACGGGGTGTCGGGGGAGGTGGGTGGGGGGCGGGCAGGCGGGGGGGGGTGAGAAGATTAAAAGAGGCTGAAAACCCAAACAAGCGCTGTGCCGGGTCTTCTAATGGCTGAGAGGAAGCGTCGCCTTATCAACAGTGAATTAACAGTTTCCCGTTATACCATGTTTTGCTAGGGCCCCTAACCGTAACCCTCAACGCCGAGCTTCTGAATGTGAGCCAGGACGCGGACGGAAGGTTCAGTCAGACCACCGAGGCTTCTGGAGAACCAGGACCAGAAGACTTATAACAGCCACTTTGTTGATGTTGTGTGGTTTCAGTGTACAGTATGTTCGAATATGAATAAACACACACACACGCGCACGCGCACACACACACACACGCACACATACATGCATGCATGCACGGACACGCGCACGTGCACACACACACTCACACAGTGTCACCGTTCTCTCTTTCTTTGGAACGTGTTTTCCTATCCGTTCTTCCTGCCTCTCCTGTGGGCTTGTGGAGGATGCTGAGAGGTGAAAGCACAGAGCAGACATCAGACGTCCCAGACAGCATTAGAAGAGACTAGCGTCTGACAGTGACAGCAGAGACCTGCCCTGTCCTGTCCCGTCCACTGAGACAAGAGCTAGACTCAGCCCTTTACTGCCTTCAACCACATACTGTAGTCCTGTCTGGGACCACAGCAGGGGAGGCTGGTGGAGGTAGGAATCGGAGGACGGGCTCATTGTAATGCATGGAATGGAATGAGGGATGAAACACATCCTCCGATTTCTACCTCCACAAGCCTCCCCCTGGACCACAGACAACATCTACTAAAAGAATTACACACACTCCAGCCTAAACACACATACACACCCACACCCACACACACACCCACACATACACATACACCCACACAAAATGTACGCTTCAAGCAGTTGAACTCATTTGAACATTGTCTTTTTTTTTTTTTTTTTCTAAAACGCCAGGCTCGTCTTCTACACATCCACAAATAGAGGTAAACTCCCTCTCAAAATGTCAGACATTCGCGGGTCATCCATTATAACAACCATCCAACAGTCTGGGCGAGGGTTAAAAAAAAAGAAAAGAAAAGAAAAAAGGGACCGTGGAAAATATAGCATGATTCCATATTTAAACAGTGAGAAGAGTGGACCCAATTGTAGCTTCTATTTTTGACTCGACTGGCAGCCCGTTTCTGAAGGATGTGTACTTTTTCCAGTTCCTTCCCCAAAATGAATGGTGTTGTCACAGCGACAATCACAGCTGTTGTGGCTAGATGGCCTCATCTCGTCCTCTCCCCCCCGATTCATCACAAGGGCTGTTTCGGCTGCCCAAATTCACGCCCTTTTCCCAAAACAAACGGAAAGGCTAACACAAAGCAAATTGTGACAAATTGCGTGTTTTTTCTTTTTGTTTTTTTGTTTTTTTTTGTATGCGCCGACAGAACTTATCTAGTTTCATCGCTCTCGGAGACGTCCAAAATTACACGACATCTACGCGGAAACGCAGGACAACAGGATGCTTTTGTGCCAACTCACACTAGAGATACAGAGTAGGCAGGTGATAAGAGACTGGTGGTGATAAGAGTCACGCTATTCAGTAAAGGAGATGGACTGTCTCTCTGTCTCTCTGTCTCTCTGTCTCTATGTCTCTGTATTTATGTCTCTGTCTCTATGTCTCTATGTCTCTGTATTTATGTCTCTGTCTCTCTGTCTCTCTCTCTGTATTTATGTCTCTCTGTCTCTCTGTCTCTCTGTCTCTCTGTCTCTATGTCTCTATGTCTCTCTGTCTCTATGTCTCTATGTCTCTCTGTCTCTATGTCTCTATGTCTCTATGTCTCTCTGTCTCTATGTCTCTCTGTCTCTCTGTCTCTATGTCTCTATGTCTCTCTGTCTCTATGTCTCTCTGTCTCTCTCTCTGTATTTATGTCTCTCTGTCTGTGTGTGTCTCTCTGTCTCTCTGTCTCTCTCTCTCTGTCTCTCTGTCTCTCTCTCTCTGTCTCTCTCTCTCTATGTCTCTATGTCTCTCTCTGTATTTATGTCTCTCTGTCTGTGTGTGTCTCTCTGTCTCTCTCTCTCTGTCTCTCTCTCTCTGTCTCTCTGTCTCTCTCTCTCTCTGTCTCTCTGTCTCTCTCTCTGTATTTATGTCTCTCTGTCTGTGTGTGTCTCTCTGTCTCTCTGTCTCTCTCTCTCTGTCTCTCTGTCTCTCTCTCTCTGTCTCTCTCTCTCTATGTCTCTATGTCTCTCTCTGTATTTATGTCTCTCTGTCTGTGTGTGTCTCTCTGTCTCTCTCTCTCTGTCTCTCTCTCTCTCTCTCTCTGTCTCTCTGTCTCTCTCTCTCTGTCTCTCTCTCTCTCTGTCTCTATGTCTCTCTCTGTATTTATGTCTCTGTCTGTCTGTCTCTCTTTCTCTCTCTCTCTGTCTCTCTCTTTCTCTCTCTCTCTGTCGCTCTCTTTCTCTCTGTCGCTCTCTCTCTCTGTCTGTCTCTCTCTCTCTCTGTCACCTTGACTGATGATGATGAGAGTCATGCCATTCAGTAAAGGAGATGGATTGTCTCTCTGTCTCTATGTCTCTCTCTCTGTATGTATGTCTCTCTGTCTGTGTGTCTCTCTGTCTCTCTCTCTGTCTCTATGTCTCTCTCTCGGTATGTATGTCTCTCTGTCTGTGTGTCTCTCTGTGTCTCTCTCTGTCTCTCTCTCTCTCTGTCACCTTGACTGATGATGATAAGAGTCATGCCATTCAGTAAAAAGGAGATGGATCTCTATGGGTTGCACAGTGCTGCCCTGATCCACTCCCCAAGTGTCTGGACCGGAGGTGTTGTTCTGCCGTAATGTGAACCAGCATCCACATGTCTTTCATTAACACCTTTATAGAATCCACTTTTCAAGGTGTGAAAACTGTCAACAGTTTCCCCTAGAGCAGTGGTTCCCAAACTTTTAACAGCCACGTACCCCCTGTCGGTTATTTTGTAGCCTAATTGATATTCTATGAACATTATACCTTACATATTAGACATTGTGATAGTATTATTCTGTTGGATAGGGTGCATGCATTTATTTATGGAACTGAGACTGCATTCGGCTATTCAACAGGACTGTTTGGGAAGGTAAATCACAGATTTATTTCGCGTACCCCCTAGATCGATCCCCCCCCAGGGGTACACATACCCCACTTTGACAATAGTGGCCCTACAGAATACAGCATTGAACAATGTCTTACCGAACACGACTCAGAGGCCTATTCCTCGATAAGAAACACTAATGCACACTAATGCGCTCACCACGTAATTGCAAGGTTCCTGGTTCGATTCCGACCCTCGACCTATCCTGCATGTCATCCCTCCTCTCTCTCTCTCACCCATCCTTCCTGTCAATCTCTACTGTCTCTATCCCAATAAAGCAGAAATGCCCTAAAAAACATTTAAAAAGAAACATGAAGGGAAACAATTTGACACAGCAGGGTGCTTTGAC
>NC_139653.1:48766716-48769680 GCF_951799395.1 Argentina silus | reverse complement strand
GTGTGTGTGTGCGACTAAGCCCTCTACGGGTAGAAAAGCTGGCAGCACTGGACTAATCTGCCGTGAAGGAGCAGATCCTAGATTCTTATCAGTTGCGTGATTGAGAGGAATTACAGAGGAGGGAGAGAAAGGGTGAGACAAGTGTAGACCAGAGAAAGGGGAACGAAGAGTCAGTGTATGTGTCACTCCTGTCCATGGGCACTCCCACTCCCACTGTTCCTTGATCTAATGTTATATATATATATAATATATTGACAGATAGATAGATAGATAGATAGATAGATAGATAGATAGATAGACAGATAGACAGATAGATAGATAGATAGATAGATAGATAGATAGATAGATATAGATTACCACTCCCACCGTTCTTGATCTAATATGTTATATATATACAGTACCAGTCAAAAGTTTGGAAAAACCTTGCCAAGAGTGTGCAAAGCATCAAAGCAAAAGGTGGCCACTTTGAAGAATCTAAAATATAAAACATATTCTGGTTTGTTTAACACTTTTTTGTTTACTACATAATTCCATTTGTGTTCCTTCATAGTTTTAATGTCTTCAATATTAATCTACAATGTAAAAATAAAGAAAAACCATTGAATGAGAAGGTGTGTCCAAACCTTTGACTGGTACTGTGTATATAGATAGATAGATAGATAGATAGATAGATAGATAGATAGATAGATAGACAGACAGACAGATAGAGAGATATAGATATATATGGCATTTAGCTGATGCTTTTATCCAAAGCGACTGACAGTGAGTGAGTCGCAGCGGGGACCATATATAACATGTCGTCTCACAAACACACACAGTGTAATTAAAGGCCCACTCCAGGCCATTTCACTTCCTGGCGTTCGTTGAAAAAAAAAAATCGTCAATAAACGGAAGCGCCGAACGGTGACGTTAGTCACTTGCTAATGCAGCCATTTTGGGAAAGTAACGGCAGAAGCGTAGCTAGGAGCGATCCTTAATAAAAATGTCTCTGAAAGATTGTCTGACTCACTCACAATGCAAAGACTCGCCAGTGAAAGATTGTCTGACTCACTCACAATGCAAAGACTCGCCAGTGAAAGATTGTCTGACTCACTCACAATGCAAAGACTCGCCAGTGATGGGGGTTCGGAGGGTTATATTTAACTCTGGGTGCTAACTTTACAAACAGGCAGAGGCCACGTCACACTTCGGAGCTGTATAGCTCAGAGTACACACACTTCGACGGAAATGTAAAACATTTTCCAGATTTGAATCATTGTGCAATAACATTGTGCAGCACCAGGATGTCGTATATCAGCTTAAAAAAAAAAAAAAAAAAAGAAAAACGTAAAAATGACCTCTTGGCTCTTCTGACCGGGGGAATTTCTGACCTTGGCATTTCAATCAAGTCGAGGCGCATTAAAGGACGGGTCGGGATAGGAGGTGAAAAAAAAAAACACAACACGTATTGCAGCTGTTGAAGGGAACGCTTCACAACTCGGCTCAACAGCATCCTCTAATTATGCCACTAGGAATAGATCTGTGCAGGGCCACAGCCACAGCGTGCCAGCCACCTCAGAAACTGGCGTCCGCTCACTCCTCTCTGTTGTGAGTCCAACATACACAAGCCAGTTGGGGTTTCTTATGTAATGCGTTTTGGGGTCGGCGTTCTGGGCTTTCCAGTCTCTGCCTGTCGAGTCATAGCATTGTTTCATGCTGGGTCTTTTTTTTTTGGGTGGGGGGGGGGTGGGGGGAGTGGTTGACCACCGCAGAAGGAGACAGAAGGAGACATTGGTTGGCCCTCAGGGGTGAATGTGAGCCTTTCCCCCACTTTCTTCACTCTTTCTCAACTGTATGTCAGAACCAGGGGAGGCTGGTGGAGGTAGAAATCGGAGGACACGTGTGTGTGTGTGTGTGTGTGTGTGTGTGTGTGTGTGTGTGTGTGTGTGTGTGTGTGTGTGTGGCCGATGTACAGGGCAGTGGAGGCTGGTGGAGAGGTAGAAACCACATGTTTGATACCATTCCTCATTCCGTCCATGCCTTACAATGAGCCCTTCCTCCGATTTCTACCTCCACCAGCCTCTGAAAAGTTCATTTCGGGCCAGGGATCCGAGGTAATCAAGGGCCTCCTCTCCCCTCTCTCCGATACTCTGAAGCAGGCGGCTTAGACAACAACGTCAGAAACGTGTTTTTTGCGGCCTAATGATGAAAGGCTCCTAACTGACAGCGTGCATGTGAGGAGCACTCAGCCCGTGGCACACACACACACACACACACACACACACACACACACACACATACACACACACACACACACACACACATACACACACACACATACTCACACACATACTCACACACACACATCCTGACATCGTTAGGGCCCTTAAGAAAAAGGGCTCTTGTTTGTGCTTTCGGGGTGCTTTTGCGGTGCCCCCGACCATGTCATAATTCAAAACACTTACAATGAGGGCTTCAGATTTTGCCCTGGCATAAATGAGGTGGTAACGCACGCATGTCGTTATCTGGGGGTTCAGCTGACAGGTGGAGGAGGGGGGCTGCGTTTGAAGTCAACGGCGGTCCGCGATTATCTACAAATGCACACAGCTGGGGGAGAGATAGAGGGGGAGAGAGGGGGAGGGGAGAGAGGGGGAGAGAGGGAGGGGGGACACACAGGCTAAGGGAGAGGGAGAGATAGAGGGGGGGAGAGAGAGGGAGGGGAGAGAGGGGGAGAGAGGGAGAGGGGACACACAGGCTAACGGAGAGGGAGAGATAGAGAGGGGGAGGGGAGAGAGGGAGAGGGGAGAGGGGACACACAGGCTAACGGAGAGGGAGAGATAGAGAGGGGGGGAGAGAGGGGGAGGGGAGAGAGGGAGAGGGGACACACAGGCTAACGGAGAAGGAGAGATAGAGGGGGGGGGAGAGAGGGGAGAGAGGGAGGGGACACACACAGGCTAACAGAGAGGGAGAGATAGAGAGGGGGGA
>NC_139653.1:48744216-48746716 GCF_951799395.1 Argentina silus | reverse complement strand
AAATCTGCAAACTAGGGCCTGGAGGGGGTTTTCAGACGATTATCTGTTGTGCAGAAGGCCAGTAGTATGTGTAAAACAGGGGAGGCTGGTGGAGGTAGAAATCGGAGGACGGGCTCATTGTAATGCATGGAACAGATGAGGAATGCTATCCATACGCACACACGCACGCACGCGCGCACGTTTGAAACCATTCCTCATTCCGTCCCATGCATTAAAATGAGCCCGTCCTCCGACTTCTACCTCCACCAGCCTCCCCTGAGAGAGAGAGGTGACATCGATCACAGTGACATACTGTTTGTTGCAGTGTAGGTCATAGATGGGCGTCTTGAACTGGATGGACTTGACCATCTCCCCCGTCCGCAGAGAGTACAGGTCCACACAGCAGTACGGGGGGCTTGTCCTGGAGAGAGAGAGAGACACACACACACACACACACACACACACACACACACACACACACACACACACACAGACAGATGCACGCACGTGGGCACACACAGACACACGCATGCGGGCACACACACACACCCACACACACCCACACACACACACACGCGCACACACAAAAACACACAAACACACGGAGGGTAATCAGAGACAGTCCTCATAGCATACATCAAACCCCCCGTAGAAACCCCCTAGCCAGTGAATCACACATTTAAACAGGGCGGGGAGTGGGGAGGCCAGGGGAGGCCTAGGGCTGCACCATCTCTCCATTGTTCCTCTCTCCACGCCCCTGGAGGATTAACACAGTATTTGTTTCCACTCTTGTCTCTTTGGCCTGCTTCCACTCAGGCCCGGCTATAAAAGGCAGGAGAGGAGAGGAGAGGAGAGGAGAGGAGAGGAGAGGAGAGGAGAGGAGAGGAGAGGAGAGGAGAGGAGAGGAGAGGAGAGGAGAGAGAGGAGAGGAGAGGAGAGGAGAGGAGAGAGAGGAGAGGAGAGGAGAGGAGAGGAGAGGAGAGGAGAGGAGAGGAGAGGAGAGAGAGGAGAGGAGAGGAGAGGAGAGGAGAGGAGAGGAGAGAGAGGAGAGGAGAGGAGAGGAGAGGAGAGGAGAGGAGAGGAGAGGAGAGGAGAGGAGAGGAGAGGAGAGGAGAGGAGAGGAGAGGAGAGGAGAGGAGAGGAGAGGAGAGAGAGGAGAGGAGAGGAGAGGAGAGAGAGGAGAGGAGAGGAGAGGAGAGGAGAGGAGAGGAGAGGAGAGGAGAGGAGAGGAGAGGAGAGGAGAGGAGAGGAGGAAATGCTTTGTCTTGTAACACACATTTACTGGGGCCTCTTCTATCAACAGAGAGGAGGAGAGAGGACAGGAGGGGCTATCCAACACCAGCCAGTGGCTGCTGGCCATAGAGAACACAGTCATAAATCCTCATCACCCCCCCCCCTCCCCCCGCAGAGAGATGTAAAGGGTAAAATGTAATGTTGGTTTTGTTTCTAAAGCCATCAGGTTATTTTCTTTTGGTACTGATAATAAAATGGTACACTTCACCAATACCACCACACAACTTCACCGGAGACAAGGTGAAGATGTCGGCTAGAAAGGTTTGGCATAACCATTTTGTAATTATCAAATAAAGACATATTACAAGCAGGTCATTGACATGAGAGGAGAGCTTATTTACAAGGCCTTTGGACTTAAAGTATTGATTGGTCTGGGTTATGAGGAAGTCAATTGGCAGTTTATTGATGACTTGATAATGACTTGAGATCCTCTTCCTGCCAATGACCTGTGTCTGTTGGTGTCATGATCTAGGTCAGTGATTGGTTGGCTAGTCATTAGCCAATTACTGTGGGGGTGGGGGAAACCGTGAAGAAGGCAGCTTGATGCTGAAACGTTGGTCCAATAAGACACTCGACATTGGAGGGAGAGCATGCAGCTCCCTTTATTTAATTTATTTTTTCTCTTTATTCCTTTTATGACGACCATACAACGCCATACAAGACCATAAGACCACAAGACCATACAAGTCCATAACGCCATACAAGACCATAAGACCATACAAGTCCAATCAGATCAGGGGAGGCTGGTGGAGGCAGAAAACGGAGGACGGGCTCATTGTAATGCACGGAACGGAATCAGGAATGGTATCAAGCACATAGATCCGTTCCATGCATTATAATGAGCCCGTCCTCCAATTTCCGCCTCCACCAGCCTCCCCCTGAACCAGACCCACCCTCCCCTCCTGGTCCACTGACCCCCGGCCTTTCGTCTCCCTGCTCACGTCAATAACGTCGCGGTAACGTCCGCCTGCGTTCCCAATCACAGAGGCTGGTCCCTCCCTCTCTGCTTTATGGTGGAAAAAGATCTGCTTCTTCCATTCCAGTCAGCGGGCTCTGACAGACGCAAACAGTGGATGAAATACTGCGGGGCGAACCGTTGAGAAAATGACCCTTTTTCAAAATATGCACATATCGGAGGCATCGCAAAGTGGCCAAGACGTCTTAAAGCTGGCCGCAAATTGTCAGGAACATGGAAGTACTTAAGGGGCGGGGGGGGGGGGGGGGGTTC
>NC_139653.1:48734216-48739216 GCF_951799395.1 Argentina silus | reverse complement strand
GCCACTTTGGTGGGTAGCCAAGAAAGGCTCAGTAATACTCTATTATTATATTATTATTATTATTATTATTATTATTATTGTTATATTGTTATTATTATTATTATTATTATTATTATTGCTATGTTTCAATTAAAAAATGAAACTGGTGCGATCAGCAATTATTTACACTCTAACTGCTGTGCATCTCACTCACGCTTCTCCTGACTTTTTTGGGGGGTTTTAAAAGAAAATCATCAACAAATCAGAGTGGCTGGTGAATTTTGTCATGTACCAGACACCTTGGCTGGTAGACCAAAAAGTTCATTTTATATCCTGAGAGTATGTATAACAGTATCTATAACACTGCCTATAACAATATCTACAACACTGTCTATAACAGTATCTATAACAGCATATATAACAGTATCTATAACAGTCCTGAGCCACTCATATATAGCATCAAGTGGATTCACGATGTTCCAAAAAAGACACCTGACCTGTAAGTCAAGGGCCTTTTGTCTCTGGAAAGACAAACGTACTAATATACTTCCACGGCGGAGGCATCACGGTTTCATTTGTTCCCTCCTTTGCTTAATGAAAGAGGCGTGCAGATCTGCTGGGGGAATTCGGCATGTTGTGCTGTTTTGAAAAATGCGCGAGGTACAAAAGGCGGACTAATTTGTTGAACTAATCGCTGGGCCGACATCAGTCTCGTAAAGGGCTGAGTCACTGATTTATAACAGTTATTCCTACCAACGCAACACACACACACACACACAAAAAAAAACACCCAGATGAAAACAATTACCCTATTTTCATAGACATGATCAAGTGAGGTGGGTGGTAGCAGAGACGAAGAAATTCTGTCACAATATTCTGGACGCTCCCCTCTACACCCCCCCTCTCCCCTTTCCTTTCCTCTTTCCCCACCCTTTCTTACTCCATCTTTCTCTCCTCCTCCTCCTCTCTCGAACCCAACCCTCAACACACAACAAACGCTGGCCACATCAGAGGCTGCTGGGGGCCCGGGGGGGCCCAGTGATTCCGGCATGCCGCGGGCATTAGCGGGAAAGTAATTAGGGTAAAAAGTTCAACCACAGCTCCATGTCTGCAGCGCTGCCAGAAATACATTTCCTCCCCGTTCACTACCATACCTTTGCCGGCGAGCATATTGAAAACACATTGTGTGTGTGTGTGTGTGTGTGTGTGTGTGTGTGTGTGTGTGTGTGTGTTTGGGGTATGTTTGTTTGGTGTATGTGTGTGTGTGTGTGTGTGTGTGTGTGTGTGTGTGTGTTTGTGTCCTTCCCTAGTGTTTACAGTGTTTAATGACTCCACTACACACACTACACTACACGGTCACAGGTGGCACAGGACAGTTGCAGACAAACACCATTCCAAAGGGCGTCATTCTAAAGACACTCTAAGACTAAGACTATCATTTACACAGGCACAGCTAAAACTGGCCCACGGAGAACACAAGTTGAATAATCTCCATTACAGAAGACACTCATACAGGCAAGTAAGTGTGTGAGGGTTTTATATTTAGCCTTTATTTATGCAGGGGAGTCTCTCTGAGACCCTTCTTCAGGAGGCACAACCTGGACTGTTTAAACAAGGACGTGTCTGATAGCAAAGGGGAAAAAGCTGATCAGACTGTGAATCAACGTGGCTGGATAGACTTAGAGAGTTTAACCACCCCACCTTATAAATCTGACAGCAGAAGTGGATATGAATATTTATCCCCTGCACACACACACACACACACACACAGATGCCTTGTGTTTAATGCATTTTCATGTCAGTTTTGGTGTTTATTTGCCAATTTTCTGTCAGAACTTAAGTGGAAACACTCAATAACACACATCTGGTTGAATGTGCCTTCCCTCCTCCCCTCTACGGCAGCCTTGACACCTCAACATGCAGACGTGTGAAGAATCGAATAAACACAAAAGAGACGTATCCATAGCAAACAGCATACCTAACCCTAACCCTAAATAGGACCCGAATCCTATTTAAATACCATATGAGTAATGCTGTTCAAATACCTAAGCAACAAAAGTGAATAATCGCTCTCTGAATAAATGCGGAATAAAAAGTCAATGAGCCTTGTCCAGAAGCTACCAATGTGGATACAGATATCTGTGAAACAGCCTGAAAACACATATCCATAGATGGAATGGAATATATATGGAAAACTGCTTTAAGACACTTCAAACGGCACACTTCAAAAGGCAAGGGTCTTCCCGTCATAGGGGACCTTGAGTTATATGACTATCCCAGTCCGCACGGACCGCGCTGGGCCGAGATCTGAGCAGAGACCTGCACCTGGATAGGACTCTCAGAGGACCCGGAGGGGAAGGAGGATCCATGACAGGAGGAGCACCACGTCTGCTGTCTGTGTCAGGGGAGGCTGGCGGAGGTAGAAATCGGAGGACGGGCCCATAGCAATGCGTGGAACGGAATGAGGAACGGTATCAAACACGCTCTTCAAACGGAGGTGGAAATCGGAGGACGGGCTTCTTCTCATCGCAATGAGCCCGGCCACAGATGTCTACCGCCACCGGCCTCCCCTGGTCTGTGTGCAAAGCAGCATTAGCACCACTCCTATGCACAATCATAGCTTCCTGGTGGAGGAAACGTATCGGTAATGAGAGGGTACCCTGGTTCAAATCCCACGTGTCACCCAGCAACACTGCCGGATTCTATTTCCAAGAGAGATGAATTTAACCTGGTTTTAACATTTCATTTCGCCGATTGTCGCCCTAAACACGCAGAGCAAGCAAGCAATTTGTGTGAAATCACTTATGAAATCACAATGTCGGATAGCCAAGAATGTCCCAAATCCTTTTCCTCTGACACACATACCACAACAAGGAAGCGGACGGGGAATTGAGTCGCTTAACACCTTTAAAAGGGGTGTGTGTGTGTGTGTGTGTGTGTGTGTGTGTGTGTGTGTGTGTGTGTGTGTGTGTGTGTGTGTGTGTGTGTGTGTGTGTGTGTGTGTGCGTGTGTGTGCGTCTTTATCAATCCACTAATATGGTTTGTTTTGTGTAATGATTACTCATTTTATCATATCATTGTGCTAGACTAGTAACTGATTAAAATAGAACAGTTAGTTGTGGGTTTGATTCCTGCTGGGACCATGTATACTGAAATCTATGCACTCACTGCAATGTAAGTTGCTTTGGATAAAAGTGTCAGCTAAATGGTGTATATATATATATATATATATATATATATATAAATAATATATAAAGATATTATTATACAAGTGAGTATATCACAATGCGCTGGAGATATCTCCAATACCAATATGTTGTGGTATTAACTTGCTACGTTGTGTATTGTGGATGTAAAAGTGGTATCGACAACTACTGTCTGGGAAGTCACTAAGCATTAAACGTGATGTTCCTAGAGAAGTGTATATACACACCACTTCCAGGACAACTGCGTTTCGGCAGTCTGACTTCCTATTTGAGGAGGGAAAACTGGCGAGGCAGAACACATTTTCGGCGGATAGAAAACAGACGTGCAAGTCAAAATAAACGCTTCAGAATTAAGCCTGAGACTGCACTGTGTAAGCACCAGTGTGTGTGTGTGTGTGTGTGTGTGTGTGTGTGTGTGTGTGAACAGAAAGTAGTAGGATATTTAGATGAGATTACATACATTCCCATTTCCACAGAGAGTTTAGATGAAGGTTTGGGAATGATGTCATGGCATGGCATTCCTATCCACAAATTGAGGACAAACTTTGTATTGTAAAATGTAGAGGAAAGTTAGAGTTTTGTCCCTGTGTTAAGTTTCATGCTAAGCTGGATGGTCACACACAACACACAGTCACATCTCACACACACACACACACACACACACACACACACACACACATACACACACATACACACACATACACACACACACACACACACACACACACACACACACACACACACACACTCACAACACAGTCTCTCACACACACACTCTCACAAAACACACACACACAACACACACTCTCTCTCACACACACACACACACACACTCTTACACACACACACTCTCACACACTCTCACTCACTTACACACACTCTCTCACACACACACACACACACACACACACACACACACACACACACACACACACACACACACTCTCACTCACTTACACACACTCGTGGGAGCCTGTCCTCGGATTTCTACCTCTCCCAGCCTCCCCTGCCATACATATGGGTTGTAGTGTGGTTGGCATGGGTTAGGGATCATGCTGTGACACTGAGTGAGACCACGGCCTTACGCTGGTTTAAAAGCGTCACTTCTCCAAATCCCCTTAATCTGGTGCCTCATTTGATACAAATGCTTAGGGATTTTTTTTTTGTGCATTTAATACACTTTAGAGAGGGGATACATCATGTCCGCAGGGGCTAAACCTGTCATGAAAATGCAATGAAAAGCCTGGCTTAGTATCACAATAGGCTTTTCCCCACTGTAAGTCTCTTTGAAAATGTTTGGGCGGAACGAGAGGTTGTCCTTTTTTTTCCCCGCAATACTGTAATTAATAAACAGGCATTAGGATCAGGACAATTAGGGACATGACATCATCACTAGACATTACTTATTCTAATCACTCTCACTTTGGAACTTAAACGCTCTTTTCCCAGTTCCGAAAGGCACTGCGGGGGTTGTTTTCCGATGACGATAAAGGAGCTAATGTCAAGGATTGTTTGTGTCAGTCGTATCTTTGGTACACCGTGAGGGTGTGAAAAGCAGGACACCCAAAAACCTATTCTAGTGGGAAATCTCCATGGTGACAGAAACTGTATTGGTAAAAAAAATAATAATAATAATAAAAAAAATATATATAATAATAATAATAATAATAATAATAATAATGGTACATTGAATATCATGCCCACGTCATTTGTGCTCCTGGAATCTGACGGTATCTGGGGCAGCGCTGACAGGATTGGTCAGTCTGCCCAGTGACTTCACTAGCTCAGCTCCTCAAACTGGAGAACAGAAGCATT